>NW_022111357.1:41307104-41309023 GCF_000313985.2 Echinops telfairi
ACATTTACTGTTTATTGTTTTATTAAAAGAGACCTCGCACTTCCTGTCTGCTCTGGCTGTGCTGTGGCCAACAGTGAGCTGTGCGGCGGCGCCCGCTGCTTTGGTTCAGAGTCCAGAGTTAAGGAAGCTTCGGGGGGCCTTATTTTCGGGGGGTGCCTTATATTTCAGCAAGAGGCAAAACTGTAAGTAGGTCTTATTTTCGGGGGTGTCTTACTTTCGAGGAAACGGGGTAGCAATCCCATAGAGGGTTTCCAAGATGGAACATCTTTTCAGGAGCAGGCAGCCTCTTGTTCTCTCATGGAGAGGCTACTGAGTTTGAATCACCAAACTTGTGGTTAGCAGCCCAACGCCTGCCCCACAGCACCACCAGGACTCAATAAGTAGTCGGCAAACATTTGCCCAGACTTAAGGACTAACCTAGATCCTCCCTGAAGAGCATTAAGAACAAGCCTTCAAAGGATAAAATTCATCATCAAGGACCTTCGTAGTCTGTCAGAACAAAATTTGAACACTCATTTCTAAAAATGTAATAAAATCTCGCACAATCTAAAATTAAGTGATTAATCCAAAATAATTAGGCAAAACAAAAACAAGGTCAGCAGTTTCAAACTGCCAGGTGCTTTGAGGAAAAAAGAGGAAGCTTTCCAGTCCCATAAAGAATTAGTCTCAGAAACCCACGGGGGCAGTTCTGCCCTGTCCCGTAGGATCGCTATGAGTTGGAATCAACTCGATGGCAGTGATTGTTTTTTTGAGTTTTAAAATTTCTTCTTCGTTTCTCCTGTTTGTTCTTTGCTCCTTTTCTCTTGTAACCAATTTCTTTTTTATTAATTGGGCATTTTGAGTGTATCACTAAAATGTGCTATTCGTTAGCATGCCAACTTATAAACCACTAAATGACCTAGGCTGTGATTGTTTTTTAAAAAAAAACAAACTAGTGTGATTATGATATGATAGAATTGAATCCAAATAGTCAATGACTCATGAAAAGATATTCAGCAACATTAGTTACTTTCTTTTTTAAATTAACAAACCTGTGTTTCTGAATACTAGAAATTTTAAATCCAATTTCAAACTCAGAGAGTCTGATTTGCTTAAACAAGTAATATCATATACTCACTTATAAATCTTGGGAATCACCAGCCCATTTTAGTCCAACCATTTTACTGGGAAGTCACCCCCGTACCCCACATGGTTTTCAAAAGATGTTTCTGTTTGGAGGAAAGCAGAACCAGTTCAGGAATTACCAAGCTGTGTATATAACGAACTGAAATTTTTCTGTAGCACACAGTACATAACTGAAAAATATTATAGGAATATAAAGAATCTGGGGGAAAAAGACAACTTCATATTTCCTTCATCAGAACCAAGCTTCCTCGTGGGAATTATTAGTTACTTTTGAGACAAATTGTCCACAAATACTACTTAAAAGGTAGATGTTGTCAGACTAAATAAGAAACGCTTGCCTGAACCACATACTGACTACAAGGAAACTATTTTAAATATAAGGTGACAGTAGAAGGATAAAAATATGTATGTCACTCAAACACAAAGCATAAGGAAGTTGGAGTGGAACACTAATACCTAAAAAGGAACAAAATTTAGATATGTTTTCAAAAATGACTATGAATGAAGGGTTACATTTCACAATTATAAAAGTGTCACTGACCAAGAAGGCACAGCAACACCTGATAGCTCTTTCAGAACACATGCACTAAAACAGGGAGACAGAGTCTCAGAGTAAGTGAAGCAAACATTCAGAGAACTGAAAAAGAAAAGAAAATTCTCAATGATAGTTGGACATTCCAACACTCTTCTCCCAGTGGAAAGAAAATTAGTAAGGATATGAGGAACTTGAGCTGCACTATCAACCAACATGACCTAGTTTACAGTTCTAGAACATTCCCTCTGACAAGAAAAAA
>NW_022111357.1:41310582-41312351 GCF_000313985.2 Echinops telfairi
AGCGAATTTTGGGAATGATGAGGGCAACAAATGTATAGATGTTCTCTACACAATTGATCTATGTATTGTGATGAATTGTATGAGCCCCAATAAATTGATTTTTTTTTTAAAGAAAAGACCACAGTTTGGGTCAGGTGTACGTTAGTCTTCAAAGTGACGTTCTTGCTCTACAATGCTTTAAAGATGACTTCTGCAGCAGATTTATCCAGTGTGATACTTTGTTTGATTTCAAGACTGTTGCTTCCATGAGCACTGAGTATCCAAACAAGATGAATTCCTTGACAACAGTCCATCTTTGTATCTTTTTCCAATTGTGAGAATTTTTGATTTCTTAATATTGAGTTGGTAATCTATACTGCGGCCTTCAGTTTTTTATCGTCAGCAAATGTTTAAAGTTCTCTTGGCAGGCAAAGTTGTGTCATCTGCATATTGCAAGTTGTGAATGACCCTTTCTCCAGTCTTGATGATGCATTTTTTTCATATAGACCAGCTTCTCTTATTATTTGCTTCTCATACTAATTAAGTAAGTATGCAAAAAGGATACAGCACTGATACACACCTTTCTGTATATTAAAACATGCAGAATTCACAGGTTCTGTTTGAACTACTGCCCCTTGGTCCATGTCCATGCACCAAATGAGCACAAAGCAGTGTTCTGAAATTCCGATTTTTCATGGTATTATCCAGAACTTTTATGATATATGCAGCTGAATGCCTTTGCATAGTCAATAATATACAAGTAAACATCATTTTGGTATTCTCTGCTTTCAGCCAAGATCCATCTGTCATCAGCAATGATATCTCTCATTCCACATCCTTCTGTAAATCCAGCTTGGATTTCTGGCAGTTTCCTATCAATGTACTGCTGAAACCATCTTTGAAGGATCTTCAACAAAATTTTACTTGCAAGTGCTGTTTATGATATTGTTTAACAATTTCCACATCCTATTGGGTCACCTTTCTTTGGATTGAGAATAAATATGCATCTCTTCCAGTTAGTTAGCCCGGTAATTGTGTTCCAAATTTCTTAACATAGACAAATGAGTATATCCAGTGCTTGCTGAAACATTTCAACTGATATTCCACCAATTCCTAGAGCCTAAATTTTCACTAAGGCGCACAAATGGACATCACTCAACATATTTCTAGTTGGGTGCAGCTTGAACTTCCACAGCGAAACTTGGATTTCTTCCTTCAAACTTGTAGAGATCTTATTTTGCCTTTCCAAGACTGTAAATTTTTACAGGAGCCTCAGGGCTGACATTTCAGTGAGCAGTCTAATGCCTTGAAGCATGAGAAGCACCTAACATTGGTAACAGAACAACCAACCGTCCCATAGAAAGCATGAACCAACCATGCTGCTGTTGCCAGGGGCCCCTGAGTCGATTCTGACTCAAAGCAACCCTACATACAGCAGAGATTCCACACTATCCTCACAGTTGTTCTTACTCACATGTTTGAGCCCATTCTGCAGCCACTCTAACAACACTCCATCTTGCCATGGGCCTTGCACCTTTTTTCTGCCCCTCTACTTTACCATGAATGATGTCCTTGTCTTTCTCCAGGGACCGGTCTCTTCTGACAATATGTCCAAACTACGTGAGACCAAGTCTCACCTTCCTTGCCTCTAAGGAGCCTTCTGGCCGTACTTCTTCCAAGCCAGATTTGTTTGTTCCTTTGATGGTACTTTCAATATTCTCGGCCAGCACCACAATTTCTTCTTTGGTCTTCCTTAGGAAACAGCAATTTATGAGTGGTGTTTAAATACG
>NW_022111357.1:41313411-41327855 GCF_000313985.2 Echinops telfairi
GAAGATCATCTGTTTTTATTCCAAGAGACTTTCGAGAATACTATCGTCACTCTGTAAGCTCTTGGCAATATTGTAGGCGAGCCTGGGTAATACATTACTTCCATGCTAAGTTGCTATAATAATGCACTTGAATGTTAATACTTTGGAAGCTTTCAGGAAACTTCTGCAATTATGGGGAAAACAATTGCTGCAATTTCTACAGAGAGCCCAGCTGTCGAGGACGAGAGAACATTTCAAAACATCTCTTCCAACACCTGTGTTTATTTTCAAATGCATGTATGTTTTCACTAGGGAATAAGGGCACAGAGGGAAACACATCAGACGGAGACGATTTGCAGGGAATTGGAATCAGACTGACAGTTGCCCACCATACCAAGCCTTGTAAGCAAATATCAATTAGAAGCTAATTATTTATCAGAGAGTAGAAATGCTAACCAACAGCAGCAAGACCATAGCTGGATAATTATAAAGACATCAACAAGAAGATTCTTCCCTGGTTGGTAAAAGTATGGGGAAAGCTGTATAATTCAACTGACCCACATTTAGTACAAGGACAAGAAGACACTGCAAATAATGACAGGTGTAAGCCCATCAGGCCGTTTGATTCACAGTGCCAGTAGGGGACCCTCAGTGACTCCCACTTTCCAGGTGAACACAGGGCTTCTTCTGGGCTATTTCTAGCATAACTGGGTGACAGAATTAGATGGAATCTTAGCCAGAAGCTGGCATCCGCCAAGAGTGTTGACCTGATCTTGCATCATCTCACCTTTCTTGTCAAGTGTTAGATTTTCCTTTAAATTGATTTGGGAGGACAGTAGGTACACTAAATCCCTTATGGAAACTTGGGAAAGCTACCAGGGACAAGATAGATCCCTCTTGTCACTTCTAAATCCATCAAGGTGACAGAGCCCTACCTGGGGGTTCAGGGTTGCGAGTTGGAATAGGAGGCACAGTCCCAGGCCCGGCTGTGCTGAAAGAAGACCAGCCAGAGTGCTCCTCAGAGGCAAGGATGCTGAGACGTGGTCTTACATGCTTTGGGCATGTTGTCAGGAGAGACCAGTCCCTGGAGTGGAGGGGCAGAGAAAAAGAGGTAGGCCCTCAAGGAGGTGGATGGACACAGTGGCTGCCACAATGGACGCAAGCGTAGAAACAATTGTGAGGATGGTGCCAGACTGGGCAAGGTTTCCTTCTGTTGGGCATAAGGCTGCTGTGGGTCAGAAATGACCCGCTGGCAGCTAACAGCAACAGCAACCTCCCAGACAGCCTGGTCTCCCCTTTCTCTGAGGGCAGAAGACACAGCAAAAGCAATGAACTTGTCAACCTGAGTGCAAATCACAGCCCTTCCCCACCTGCGTTGCCACATTGGTTTTCTCGTCATTGTAAAAAGAGTCAGAGACAGAGGTAAAGGGAAATGATCGTTTTACATTCATCCTTGGATTTTTAAAAAATGTCTTATGAATGATGTCTGTCTTAGTTACAGGGTTGCCATTAACAAACACAAACACACAAGTGGATGGTTTTACAGAACACAAGTGGATTGTCTCACAGCTTCAGCTGAGGCAAGCCCAAAGCTACTCAAAGGCACATTCCATCCTTGTTGGTATTCCCAGGAGTTCTTTGGCATTGATTGATAGTCCTCGTCGTTCCTTGCCATCTGCCTTCTGTCTCAATGTCTATTCTCGAAAAAGTGATGCGGTTTAGGACCTCATCAATACCACAAAGTCAAAACAAGCAAACAATCCCTTTGCCATTCAGTAGTGGCGTAGAGTATGTCCTCCCTTGTCTATTATGCCGATGGGATAGAGTCCAGCACCTCTGTAGGGTTTCCTTTTCCCCAGAGAGCAGCTGAGGGCTCTGGACTGCTGATCTTTCCGTTAGCAACCCAGCACTTTACCCACTGTGCCCTCAAGGCACTTGACCACAGCAAAAGACAAATTGTATTTTTCAGCAGGGTCTCATCCGCAGGAGCAGGGACCAAGACTTCTATACAAATTGTGAGGGGACACAAGCCAATGCATGATAAGGTCGTGCACGCAGAGCATCTCTATACAAATCGAAGAAGAGGAACAAAACACTTATGTCTCAGTTGACGAAGTATCTCCGTAAGTGTGTGGGCTCCTCCCATGCTGTATCTCAGTGGCTCTCTCGGAAGCCCATGATATCCTGCCTTTTGTATACCTCACCTCTTTCTTTCCTTACACATTAATGCATATGAATGAATCGCTAAACAATTTATGGTTTCATTTTGCAAGTTTGGGAATCATAGATAGATGAACTCATATTTTTCACTGAACACTTTATAGTGTCTTAAAACTTTTGTCAGGGAATAATTGAAAACTTGAGAAAAGTTTCAAGAAGAATAAACATGACTCCCTTACAGTCCTTTCCCAGACTCACCAATGTTTAACAGTTGCCATAGTCTCTTGATATCTCTATTTTTTTTAGTTACCTGATGTTGCCTAGACAAAAACTCCCCAAGTAAATTACTTTCAGGAACAGAAATTTGTTTTCTCACCGTTCAGGAGGCTGGAAGTCTGAGTTCTGAGTGGAGCTCTAGAGGGAGGTCCTCCACTGTCGATGAAAGTGTCTAATGTGACTAGTGTCTTCAAGTCCTTCCAACCCATCGCAACCCTGTGCACAACCGGATGAAACACTGGCTGGCCCTGCACCGTCCTCACCGTCCCATGATGTTTGAACCATTACTACAGCCACCACACCAGCTCGCTGAAGGTCTTTCTCGTGTTAGCTGCCTCTCTACCTTACCCAGCATGGTGTCCTGTTCCAGGGCTGGTCTCTCCGGATAAAATGTGCAAAGCAGGGGAGATGAAATCTTGCCATCCTTGCTTCTAAGGAGCATTATGCGTGTACTTCTTCCAAAGCAGATTTGTTTGTTCTTTTGGCAGTCCATGGTATTTTCATCCTTGGCATTCCTCTATATGTGTGACTGTCTCCATATGGGCCCTTTCTTCCTCTGTGAATGTTTCTGAGTCTAGGCTGCTCTTTTGTTGACTCAGAAGTGATTGGGTTAAGACCCCTTCTTATCTGACATAACCTGATTAGCATAGGCAAAGAAACACTTTATTTCCAATTAGTGCACTATTTATAAGTACAGGAGTTCGGGTTCCAACACATACCTTGGGAGAGACACAATTCAGTTGATAACTAACTATATACAATAAGCCTGAGAAAGTCAAAATCTGTGTAAAGCAGAAATTGTCAGAGAAGAATAGCTTAAATATTTCTGACTAAAATGAATGTGTTGAGCCAGGTAGTCTAGAGAAAACAAATCCAATGACTCACATCTATGTATATAAAAGAACTTTATATCAAGAAGTACTGATATATCAAGGAGGCATACCAGCCCAGTCCAACTCAAGTCCATAAGGCCAATGCTAGTCCACAAGGCCCTTTTCAGGTTCACCGAGCAGGCGATGCTGCAAAAAGATGACGAGGAATTCAGGAAGATCACAGGCTGGTAGATGCAGAGACAAGCGGATCCAGTTAGAAACACGGCGGGGGGCATTAACGCTCTCTGGTTCAGGAAGCCCATTTGGGGCTGTCCTTTGAAGCTGGCACAGAAGCCCTGGAGGCAGGAAGGCAAAGTGACAGAGAGAGAGAGAGAGCAGTTCCCAGAGTCCCTCACTGTTATATAAAAGGCCACACCCTCAAGGAGATGTTATCAAGCTATCACTTGATTGATGGGTTTGACCCCACCCCTTATCATGAATGTCAAGTTGGCATAAAACCATCCAACTACCACAGCGAACATAAGAAAGTGGCACAGTGCACCAGGCAAAGGTAAAAATTCTTTAAAACCCAGAAAAACAAGCCAGTCCCATCCAATTCTGACTCTAAGAGATTTCACAGTGTGAGTATGTATGGGTGTGTGTGTGTAGTTTTATACACATGTTCTCATTGTTGCTAAATGCCATGGAGTCTGTAGCAACTTACACAAACTTATGTATACTGGAACAAATCATCGCCTTCTCCTGAACCATCTTACAATGATGGCTAAACACTCAGCTGCCAACAGGAATGGTCAGCATGCCAACACTCCGCAGGAGAGAGAGACAGCAGTCAGCGTCCATAGCAACCGCAGCCTAGGAAGCATATGGGGCAGTTGTACTCTGTCCTGAACACTCTCTGAGTCTGAATCAGCTCAAAGGTCCACAACGACCACTGAAAACCCTCCGGGCTTTTTCCAAGCCTTCTCCCATTTTAAACATACCTTTCCTTCCTCCCAGGGAGAGCCTGCCTCTCAGAAACATAAGCATATCTACTCATCTAGTCAATCCAACCATGCGCATAAACAGTTTTGAAATCTCTTCTCGCTCTAAAATTGCTCAAATTCACCATCACCAAGCCAATTCTGACTCATAGCAATCGTATCAGGGAGGGTAGAACTGTCCCTGTGGGTTTTGCAGGCTGTGAATCTGGACGGGTGATGAGAGAAAGCCTCGTGGCTCTCCCACAAAGCACTGGAGAGTTCCAACCGCGACCTTGTAGTTAGCTCGCAGTCCAAGTGACCCAAGCTACACGGTGAAGGGGAGTTTCCTGTTCTTTCACTGAAATGAGGACCTATCGTCAACATTTTCTATGTATAGTTCCACTTCCCCTCACTGTGAGCATATTATTCATCGGAGACACACCTGGATTCATTTGTTTCTTTCTTGCATTCAAATCTAGGGTTGTTGTCAGGGTTGGGTTTTTCTCCTTTCTCATCCTTATTGATTTTTGTATGCTGATTTTACACCGGGTTACCTTCCTGAATTCTTTCATTGTGTTGAATTGCCTTTATCATCAATTCTCTGAGGTTTAACAGGGATACACTCATCGCATCTGAAAATGGTGAACTCTTCTAGAATTCTCCATCTCCAGTTGTTCTCCTGGGAGCCCTGGTGGCATCATGGTTATGAGGTGGGCTGCTAACCAACTGAAAGGTCAGCAGTTCGAAACCACCAGTCACTCCATTGGAGAAATGCTGGTCTTCTGCTCCCATAAAGAGTTAACAATCTCAGAAACTCACGGGGACAGTTCTAATCTGCCCTATAAGGTCCTATGGGGCAGAACTTATTCCATGGCCATGAGTTTCATTTGGTGAATTGTTCTCTGTTATCTAAATGCAATAGCTAACACTCAGAGAAATCAAAAATGTTGGTGAAAATGTAGAAGCCCTCACCTTGAACATAGTTTTTCTTCAATTCACCCAATATTTTTTTCCTGCTGCCTGATTTCCCTTGGAGAGTCCCTGGATGCTGGAAACAGCGAAGCCAACTGTGAGTGGCTGTAACCATGGGCTGAAACATAGTAATGATTCCGAGGCTGGCACTGGACTGGGCACAGGTTGGTTTTGCTGAATGTAGAGCTGCTGTGAGTCAGAACCTTCTCAAAGGCACCTGGCAACCACATCACAGAATGGAGGCAGCATCTCATACACCAGGAAATGCTGCCTGGATTCAATTTATAAAGCTTTGGGTAATAATGTCTTCTCGTGCGAACAACATATTTAACGTAGCAGAAATTTGAACCTTTACCAGTATGGAAGGCATATGTATTAGTCTGGGTACTTTGGAGAAACAAATCCACAGCAACTCATGTATAAGAGAGAGTTTTATGTAAAGAAAAGGTGCATCATGAAAACATCCCAACCCAATGCTGCCCAAGCCCACAAGTCCAACATTAACCCATTAACCCAACACCAGTCCACAAAGTCCTCCACCTCACAAAACAGAGGCAATGATGCCGACTGCAGGAGGAAAGCTGAGTCAGTGAACGAACAAGCATCTCAGCACTAGCAGGGGTCTCTACACGGCTGCTCCAGCACCCAGGGCTGCATCGGGATAGGTCCATGCGGCTTCTCCTTGGGGATGTCTTGTAGGAAGTCAATCTTGCAAGCTGAAGCAGGGAACTGCTAAGGCAGCTGCACCCGGTGAAACCATCACAAAACAAGAGACCCGAGAACTGGAAAGGCGAGGCTTCACCACCCATTTATCCCTCCGCCTTTCAACCAGCCCCACATGTAATTATCGGCCAGGCTGGCATAATTAACTAACTCAGCATAGCTCACCATTTCTTGAATTTTACTTTCTTCATCACTAATGAAGTGAAGTGTCTGTTTAAAGTGTAGACCACTGGATTTCCTCTTCTAGAAAATCTCACTTCAGGTCTGTAATTCCAAAAGCTTCCTTGGAGTCACTACATAGTTTAAATTCTCTTCCTTTGGTGGAAGATACAAGGGACTAATATCTTCTCCCACTCGGTGACTTGATTTTCACGCAAAGGTGTCTTCTGATAAACATGTGTTCTTAATTTTGATGTAGATAAGAAGCATGTGGGGTTTTTTACCAAAAGCAAACCAACTCTATTACCATTAAGCCTCTTCTCATAGTGACCCTCTGAGTCAGAGTAGAACTGCCACATGGGATTCCCACCTCTGCAATCTTTATAGAAGCGATTGCCACATCTTTCTCAACAGAGTGGCTGGTGGCTCTGAACCACTGACCTTGTGTTTAGCAGCCAAGTGCTTAACTACGGTGTCACCAGGACTCTAGTCTCTTTCATGACTAGCGTTAACTTTTATATGCTGTGTTAGTCTGGGCATTTTAGAGAAACAAATCCACAGGAACACATGTATAAGAGAGAGCTTTATATAAAGGTTAAGTGAACATCAAGAAAACATCCCAACCCAGTGCTGCACAAGTCCAACATTAACCCATATGTTGGACACTAATCCACAAGGTCCTCCTCCATCTCACAAAACACATGCAATGATGCTGACTGCAGGAGGAAAGCCGAGTCAGTGAATGTGTAAACACATCAGCACTGGCAGGAGTCTCCACACAGCTGCTCCAGCACCCAGGGCTGCATCGGGATAGGTCCATGTGGCTTCTCCTCAGGGATGTCTAGCAGGAAGTGAGCCTTGCCAGCTGAAGCAGGGAACTGAGTAAGGCAGCTGCACACTGGTCCAACTATCAGAAAGCAAGAGACCCGAGAACTAGAAAAGTGAGGCTCACCGAGTCATTTATCCCTCCTCCCTTCAATTAACCCCATGTGTGTTTATCAGCCAGGTTGGCATAATGAACTAACTGCCTCGTATGCCATGGAAGTACTGCAACAATGGCACGGGGGCAGCGTCTGACCTCTAACTTCACAAATGGTAAAGAGAAGTGTCTTCAGCATCAGACCAAACCTTATTCTTGAGATGGAGGTTGGGCATGGCTCCATCGTGCAATTTCTTAAGCAACTCTTACCATATCTATCCCTCTCACAGCCCTGTGCACTTCTCTGCTGGATTTGATAACTCAGTACAATGGCCACACAGAACTCATAGATAATACTCATAGTTATAGGATTTATTAGGAAGGTAATGCGTTACAATTCAGGATCAGAAATACTCAGGATACAGTTCTGCAATCAAAACAAGCTCCTCTCAGCCAAGTTTGCAATCATGCCTCTCTTTAGCCGAGTCCACAGCCGTATCCCTGCACTGCTCAGACCAGTGGTACAAAGCTCTCTTAACTCTGCTAACAAGGGCCAATTTACTAGCAAGGCTCTCCCCTGAAACCACTCAGAATTCCCATGTTTTGAGGAGCAAACCATATTGGCTATCTGGTTCTATTGCCTCTGCTACCTCCACTTCTCTGCCCCTGTTTCTCTCTGTCTCTCATCATGTCCATTGTCATAATTCTTTGACTTCTGGATCAAGGAGGTTCAGCAAGGAGTCATGGATCCAAATAATTCACTCCACTCATAGATCACTCTTGATGATTGTGAGATTCTTCCGTTTCTGTTCTGGGATTAGGTTTATTTTAAACCTAGCTGGATGGCAAAACTGACCAATCTGTATGTTAGGGTTTCATATGTCTTATTTGCATGCTCCCACTCCACAAGGTCATCATGCCACTTATTCCCATTGTTACAAACTATCCAGTCCCCTTAGTGGACCACAAACACCTCACAAGGGCATACTGCTATCCAGTCATTAGTCATGGCAGGCTCATGGAACCAGCTCACAGAAGCAAAGACTCACGGAAGTAGCATTCAAAAGATCTAGCAACGCACTGCATGGGTAAAACTGGTCCACAGTACCTCGTTAACGTGTTGAAGAGCAAGGATGTCAATCTGAAGTCTAAAGTATACTTGACCCAAGCCATGGTATTTCCAAACACCTCCTATGTGGGTGAAATTTGGATATTGAAAAAGGAAGGCAAGAGAAAAATTGATCCACTTTAATTATGGTACTGGTGAAGACTATTGGAGGTACCATGGACTATCAAAAGAGCAAACATACCTGTCTTCAACAAACTACGACCAGATGGCGAATTTTGTCTCATGTACTTTGAACATGAGGTCTGGAAAGGCCAGGCCCTAGGAGATGGCATACGCTTAGGAACGGAGAGGGGCAGTGAAAGAACAGAAAGACCTGGACAAGAGGCTGCAGCAATTGGGAGGTGGCGGAGGAGTGGACAATTCGGTGTCTGTAGGGCTGCTATGAGTTGGAACCAAGGCAATGACACCCAGCACCCTAACAAAACCCGGTCCTTTGGCAGCGCTTTCAAAGACGAGAGCTAGAAGGGCCATGTCAAGTAATTCACTGCATGCACCTACTATGAGGTCATATGGATATTTTCCTAGTGTCATCCAATGGTTTTGTTGTTTTCTCAATAAATTTGAAAATGTAGACAATTTTCTACTTAAGAAAATAAACAAACATCAATTCGAGATTGATATGAATACTAGATAAGTCAATAGTCACTAGAGAAAGTGAGCCAATTGTCAGAAATATTTCTCCCCTATCCAGAAGGCAAAAAGGTGATTTAATTGAAAATCAATCATTAATGAATCAAGAAATGAATAATCTCAAACTTTAGAATAAAATCAGGCTGCCTTAGATATGACATGAAGGGGGGAAACTATCTACCTGATTGTATACAAGATTTATATACACTCGAAGATGAAATTGACAAACCTAGTAAAAGAAAACTGCTGATAATTTCAAATATAAGTATAGATAAATATAGATATAAATGTATTTTATATCTATAAAAAAATCTATGTAAAAAATAGAAATATTTTAAAATATGTTAGCTAACCAAGTGCAGGATTTTATGTTTACTATTATACTTCATGGCAAAGAAAATTAAACCTACAGTTAAGAATGCATCAACATCCAGAAATCTTTAAGTACAACTGCTATCTGCACTGAAAGACAGAAATGCATCCCAGAGGTTGTAGAGGCCCGAGTTTACTGATAAACACCGAAAATGATATATGAAAACAAAAATGAGAAGTCTATCTACCTACCAGATTAGCAAAACATACAAAAAAGATGATAACATTTTAAATAAAACAATGTGTTACATAACAGCACAATCAACACTCAGGGAAGCAGAGGTCAAGAAATCAAATGATGTATCGCCTTGGGCACATCTGCTTCCATAGAGATTTGTCACCTCGGATAGTCGCTGAAGCAATATGACTGTCCTATACGGTCACAGTGAGTTGGACTGGACTCAACCAGAGTGGGTTGTTTTTGGTTTTGTGAGTGGTGGCTCAGTGGCAGAATTGTCATCTCCCATGAGGGACACTTGGTTTCAATTTCCAGCCCATGCCCCTGGCCTAACCACCTCCCACCTGTGGCTGTGACTCCGAACACCTTTCAGCAGAGCTTAAAGACGAAGACGGACTAGGGTGAAAGGCAGAAAGTTCTATGGGTTCCAGCCAGCCGATCTGAAAACCATGATGGGGTGGGCCAGACAGCGGACAATGTTTCATTCCATTATGCCTGCGATGACCATGAGCCAGGGGCCAGCTACTGGCAGAGAAGCAAGCACCCAAAGTCGGCATCCTTATTTGTAAGAGTCACTCGAGCTGGTATCTGGATTAAGCAAATGTTTCCATTGCGAAGGAGTCTGAGACGAGAGGCGGCTGATGAATATTCTCCCGGGCCAGATTTGAAGACGTGCACTAAGCCAAGGAAGCCCGTTCACACTCCCTTATTTTGTCAATCACTGATAGTGCGTCCCTATCCTAATGCAGCTTTCATGGCATTAAACTGAACACCGTAAAATTATGTCTCTAATTATGTCTTGTGTGTGTTCGCGCTGCAGGTGGACTCAGGCCTGTGGTGTGACGCAGGGGAGCTGCAGGCAGGAGCTCAAGGCAGTGAGCATGTAGGTCACGTTCAAAGTACTTTGCTTGCTCAACTCAAATGGTCAGGGGGGCCTGGCTCTGTGGTGAGGAGGTCCACAGACCCTGCCAGGAGCGTGGTGGTGACTCTGCCATCCCTGAGACAGGGTTTCACCAGAGGAAGCCGGCCTGCCTCCCTCTGGGTGGCATTACTCTCTCTTCCAGTGGCCTCTGGCATCTGTCGCCACACACCTCTGTATTGGTCAGGGTTCTCCAGAGAAACAGAAGGGAAGAGAAAGGAGGAGGAGGAGGAGATAAACAGAGACTGAGAGGAGGAGAGAAGAGGAGAGGATGAGAAATGTATCTTAAGGAATTGACTCACAGGATCGTGGGCACCGTGAAGTTCAAAATCTTTAGGTCAGATGATGCTCTGGAAATTCCAGTGTTGGACCTACACATAGTAACAACCTCTGAGTGAAATCTTTCCCCTCTCTGAAACCTCAGTTTTTGCTCTTTGACATTCAACTGATTGGACAAGGCCCACACCCATCCTGTCAGGTGCTCTCCTTAGAGCAGTGGTTCTCAACCTTCCTAATGCCGCGACCCTTTCATACAGCTCCTCATGCTGTGGTAACAACACCCCCAACCATAAAATTATTTTCGTTGCTACTTCATAACTGTAATTTTGCTGCTGTTGTGAATCGAGCGACTCCTGTGAAAGGGTCGTTTGACTCCCAAAGGAGTCTTGATCCACAGGTTGAGAACCACTGCCTTAGTCTCCCGACTGCAAATGTTAACCACATTGTCAAGACCTTCACAGTAGCATCTCGACTCATGTGTGACTGAAAAACTGGGCCCCATAGCCCAGCCACGCAGACACCGAAAACCCACCCTCACACATCCCAATCGCCCACCAGAAGGGTTGCATCTCTGGACTATCTTTCCTGAGGGGGAAAGGCAGGTGCATTTAATGCCTGCCTTACACATTCACATTTCCCCTTAATTTTTAAAAAATAAGGGGGGGAAAGTCAAACCCATTGCTGTTGAGTAGACTGGTGTCATCATGACCCATCTCTGAGTACAGAACTGTGATCCCTAGGGTGTTCATGACTGTGAAATTTTGGGGGAGAAAATCTTCAGGCCTGTCTTCTGAGGTTCAAGCCACCATTTCATGTGTATCATCAGTAAGGCCCTGCACAAGTCAGAGCCCGTAGCCTCTTCTCAATGACTACGCCAAAGGTTGGAGGATCAACCCCACCTGGAGGGACCTCAGAAAAGTGTCTGGTGATCTACTCTGAAAGATCACCGAAAACCCCACCAAGCACAGTTCCACTCTGAGACACATGTGGTTGCCGTGAGTCAGGGGAGACTCCACGGTATCATGGACCACAAGAGACCCAAAATCTCAAATGTAACGTAAGGAGGACATTTTTTGAATCTTAACAGGGCAAAGACCAGGCAAAAACCAAGACAGATCACCCGGATGAGGGAGACATTAGCCTGAGATCATAATGGCATCCAAAGATGTAGGGAGCCAACGACTGAAAGCAAACCAGGAAGAGCACAGGAAAGAGTCACCATCGCAAGTGGAGCTACAGCAGCAGAAATGGAGCCATGAGGTGAACAGGTACATCCGGCTCGATGAGCTTCCAAGATTGGTTTAGGGCCCTTCGACAAAGTAGTCAGGGTATGACACATGACCATGGGACCCTAGCACCCTAAACCATTAGGGACACACCCAGGTAAGTCCCTAAAGATTAGGGGACAGCAAGGCAATGCTTGTAATCTATTCCCCAATACCCTCTCCATGAGGGCAAGGCCAGTCACAATGCTGCTAAAGTAGAAAGAACTCAATGGAAGCCGAATCCACATTGTTGCTGGCGTCCTTGTTGTTGTTACCCTATGCACAGAGGATAAAACACTGCCCAGTCCTGCGCATCCTCACCATTGTTCCCATGCTTGAGCCCACTGTTGCGGCCATGGGGTCAATCTGTTTACTTGAAAGCCTTCCTCTCCTACACTGCCCCTCTACTTTACCAAGCATGATGTCCTTCCCCAGGGACTGGTCTCTCCTGATGGCATGTCCAAAGACTTTAGAAGGAAGTCTTGCCATCCTTGGCTCTAAGGAGCCCTCTGGGCTTACTTCTTCCAACACAGATGAGTTGGTCCTTTCAGCATTCCCTGGGACTGTCCATGTTCTTCTCGAGCACCACAAACCAAATGCACCAATTCTTCTTGTCCTCCTTATTCAGTGCCCAATTTTCAATTGCCTCATCGGCATGTGCAACTTAGAACCCACATGGGGGCTCAAAATGGACATGGGGCTTTCCCTGTAACGTAGTCTTTGCGAAAGCCCAGAGTTCAGAATATAAACATTCTAAGCGCTAACACAACAGCAACTAGCAGCAGTAGCAGCAAAGCCTAGAGTGTGTCATTGTGAAAATGTTTGTGGGCCAGATTCGGCACATCCTCATTTGCAACTGTTTGCCTTGAGAAAGGAGATGAATAAAAGTGAGATGGCTTCAGGAGCCCGGGGCTCAGTGGCTTGTCAGCACAGAGGATCCTACGGTATCTGTGGCTTTGCAGGAGCTCCGCTTGGGAGACCGGGGTTCCACAGGCTGGTCTGGAGTCCTCAGGGGCGCCCTCCACATCTCCATTCATTAACCTCCACCTCCAAGTTCTTCCCAGCCCAGTTCCCCATGGTCATTTTTATGCCTCCATTTGTGGGGGCCAGAGAACCCAAAATGTCACAGCAATAAAAGTCAGAGGGGGGCCACGCTAAGGAGAGATGGCAGAAATGAAATTAAAAATACTCTCCTGGGTGTTTTCTTACCCAGCAATTTTATCCGTAATTATCCAAATGGAGGGATCTACTCCTGGACGCCCTGCCGGGAGAGTCATTAAGGGAGGCAAGGGTTCAGATCATCTCACTGTCATCAGATTAATTCTCAAATAAACCACTAAATAGAATGTCCCCCAATGGCCACACACACACACACACACACATTGTCATGATAAAGACCTCACCCATGTCCACCAGGGACACATGACCTGATGGAAATAATCTCAAAATGACTCTGTGGCCAGCGAAACTTCATTCATCAGCACACTGAATACCATCACATGAGACAAGTGTAGTCAGCCTCCGCCACCCGTCTGTCAATTCGTCACACTGCAGTGGCTCGCACATTTTGTTGATGCTGGAAGATGGTATTTTAAATACCAGCAGGGTCACCCACACTGGAAAGCATTTACTGGACCTCTCATTGTAAGGCAGCTAGGAAGAAAGATCTGGAGAACTGGTTCCAAACACTGGCCAATGAAAACCCTGTGGATGACAGCTGAATAGTGTGGATATGCCAGATAAAGGATGGGAAGATGCATTCCCAGGGATGAAAGGCACCCAGAACACACTGGTTACCACAGCAAGCTCAACCATACCGTGGATGGTGATGATGGAGCAGGGCTGGGTGAGCGTTCATGTGGTTGTGCATGGAATCGGTGACATTGACAACACAAGACCCCAGGGAACTTCTAGACAGGTTCTAACCTTGTTCCCCCACCCCTTCTTTCCCATAGGACATAGCTGCACACTTGGAATACTTTAAACAGGGCCTTGCTGGGTCACACACCCTTTCCTCATCTCAGAAGGATGGAGAAGAGGAGTCCCAAGGAGTGCAACCAGTTAAACACTCAACCACGAACCAAAACATTGATGGTTCAAACCCACCCAGAGATGTCTTAGAAGACAGGAAAGACCCCAGCCTTGAAACCCTATGTAGAAATCTACATGAATAGCAATGAGTATGGGGAAGAAGAAAGCATTCTAAAATTGATTGTGGTAAAGGTTGTATCACTCTTCTTGGTATGTTTCAGCTGTTGAACTGCATGATATGTGGATGGAGGGCCAATGAAACTGTTTTTAAAAACAAAGGAAAAACATAGACCCTATGGAGCCCTGTTCTGCTCTAACACACTTGGTTTCGTCACGAATCTCAGTTGGCTTTTCAGGCTGGGAAAGCCTGAAGTGCCGCTCTTTTTGATATAATTTATTATGCCAGCCTGGCTGATAAATACAAGTAGGATTAACTGAAGGGCGGAGAGATAATGGCTCAGTGAGCCTCATCTTGTCTCTTGCTCTTTGATCATCGGACAAGTGTGCGGCTGCCTTGCTGCTCGTTCTTTGCCTCAATTTATAGGCTACACTACCTGTGAGATGCCTAGCCTGTGGACTGTGTCTCTGTAAGTTGAGGTCCCTTTAAGGCATCTCTGGAGCTGGGGACTGGCAGTTGGGACTGGTGGTTAGTTGACAGTTG
>NW_022111357.1:41327983-41331503 GCF_000313985.2 Echinops telfairi
AACTGTTCATTTCTTATATTTATCTGTATATAATTTAACAGTTCATTTCTTGTTATATATCTAATTATCTTTATAAATAAATATATTTAATTATCAGCAATTTGGTTTTATCTCTCTAGAGAACCCTGTCTAACACACCTTTTATGTGTTGTTGTTGTTGTTGTTGTTGTTTTGGCAAAAGCAAGTCACCCAGCCACATTCGGGCAGTGAAACCACCCCCCACAATCAGAAACAGATTACAGTTTACAGATTACAGAAACGCCTAACAGGTTTGGCTACAAAGCCCGGTTTGGATATTCCATACAAATATCAAGTCAGACCTCTTCGTTTCTTTTGCTGCAGTAGCAAGAACAAATCAAAGAATGTGCAAAGAAAGGCTAAAGCTCTTTTCCAGTTGTAACGGAAATGATGAAGGTCCAATGCCTTTCTCTAGCAAACTCGGATATTCGAAGAAAAACCAGAAGCCTCTCTGTGCTTTATCAGCTGCAAAATAAAGCCCTCCCCAGGAGCTGAAGGGACAGTTTATTCACAAAGGGACCAGCAGGGCAAACCGGAGAGCCTCCTCCAGCCAGTACATCTTGTCAAAAACTGGTGTGACACCAAGAACAGGGCATCGTCTCACGCCCCGTCCAAGTATTTTTTTCTAAGAACCATTCCATGTTCAGTGAAGCAAGGTCACTTTGAGAATGGATCCCCAACCAGTGGACCACATGGACTCTTTCATCTTTTACTCTCCTCCACTGACTCCAAGGAATGAAAGATAATCCGTCAAAGAACTGTGTGCATTTCTGAGAACCGCTCCTCCCACCATGTTCTGTCCAGCAAAGATGCGCAGTGGACCTTTCTGGTCATCATGGGATCCACAGTGTGTCTGAAGACATGATGCCACTGTGTCATGGATAGATACACATAGTTTCTCTGAAACAACATGAAAAGTCACCTTCCCAGTCGATTCTAATCGCGTTAACTCTAGAGCGCCCCAAGTCTCCGGGCATGGAACTACAGGCAGCAGCCCTTATAGAGCGTTGACTGCATGGCTTGCATTAAATGGTCCCCCACAAAAGATGTATTGAAGTCTTAACCTGCGGATGGATCTGTGAAAGTGACCTTGTTTGGAAATTTAATGGTTCATACTGGAGTCGGAGTTGCCGTTATCATCATCATTGCTAGGTGCAATCCAGTCAGTTCTGACTCATATCGAGCCCATGCACACAGACTAAAAACACTGCCCAGCCTTACACCATCCTCCCAGTTTATTCTGTTTGAATTTGTTGTTGCAGGCAGCTAATATCAACCCATTGTGTGAATCCAGTAAGCATGGTGTCTTTCTCCAGGAACTGGTCTTTCCTGACAATATGTCCAAAGTATGTGAGCCTAAGTCTTGCCGTCCTTGCCCCTAAGGAGATTCTGACTGTACTTCTTTCAAAGCAGATTTGCTTATTCTGTTGGCTTCCCCTGGTATTTTCAATGATATTTTCAAGCCCCGTGATTCAAATGCACTGCTTCTTCTTAGGTCTTCCTTATTCAAAGTCTAACTTTCACATATATATATGAGGTGAATGAAAATTCTATGACTTGGGTCAGGCATACCTTAGTCCTCAACGTCACTTCTTTGCTTTTCAACACTTTAAAGAGGTCTTGTGCTGGAGATTTATCCAACTCAATGTGTCGCTTAATCTCTTGTCTTCTCCTTCCATAAACATTGACTGTGCATCTAAGCAAGATGAAATCTTTGACAACTTCAATCTTTTCTCCACTTAAGATCATCTTACCTTTTGATCCAATTGTGAGCATTCTGGTCTTCTTGAAATCGAGTTGTAATCACACTGAAGGCTCTGATTCTTGATCTTCATCAGCAAGTGCTTCAAGTGCTCAATTTCACCACGCAAAGTTGTATCATCTGCATATCTCAGGTTCTTAATAAGCCTTCCTCCGATCCTGATGCCACTTTCTTCTTCATATAACTCAGCTCCTCTGGTTATTTGCTCAGCATACAAATTGATTCGAGGATACAACCCTGACACACACCTTTCCTGATGTTGAACCATGCAGCATTCCCTTGTTCTCTTTACACAACTATATCTTGATCCATACACACGTTCCCCATGAGCACAATGAAGTGTTCTAGCATTCCCCTTTTTCTCAAACTTATCCAAAGTTTGTTATGATCCACAGAATTGAATGTCTTTGCAGAGTCAATAAAGCACAAATAAGCATCTTTATGATCTACTGTGATTTCAGCCAAGATCCATCCGGCATCAGCAATGGTATCCCTTGTTCCATGTTCCTTTAAGAATCTGGCCTGAACCTCTGGTAACTCCCTAGAATAGAGTGGAACCTACATCTGATCACACCTGAGCGATGTCATAAAAAGAACAGAACAGACAGAAACATACATAACACATACACTGAGTTGGAAGATACCATGTGAAGATCTATCCAAAGAATGCCAAGAAACATCCAGGACTAAATAAGCTTCAGAATTGAAGAAGGAATTTGTCTTAAAGTGAACAGAGCCTAGTCCTACCAAAGCCCTGAATTCAGATGTCTAGCTTCCCAAACTACAAGAGAATAAGTTCCTATTCTTTCAAGCCATCCACTTTTGATATTTCTTCTATGACAGAAGTAGGGAACTCATGCTCTATATAAATGTACATTGATTATTGGGTTTAATCCTCAGGACACCCTATTCCATTTTGCAGAGGAAGAAATGAAACCACGGAGAAATTAAGTAACTAGCCCAGGATGCCTCAGCTGGTAATTGGCAGAGCCAAAGCACCGTAGTCCCTGGACTTTGCCTGTTCTTCCCTCCACACTTGGTGGGTCTAGATTGACAGGACGTGACCTGACCTAACATCAAAGTACAGGAGTTCCTTATTGGGGGAAGAGCCAGAATCCAAACACAGCTCCCCAAGAACTCACCCATCCTAATCCTTTCCAGAGTAATCTCCCTGCCTTTGGAGTTGCTCCAATCCTAAGGAGGATACAGTCTGGGAATAGCTGAACGCAAAATAGGAAATTCCTCATGATGGGCACCCCTGACAGAAATGCCATTGCACTGAGAGTTAGGTTGTCCTCACATAATTATTTTATGGCTAAAGCCCAGAGATGATGGCCAAGGCCATTGCTCTTAGTCATTTGGGGGTCACAGGCCACCTGGAAACTTTATGAAGTTAAAATTCTCTCCCCTGGAAGATGCGCTTCGCACATGAGGCCCACATGACCCACCATGCCTGCCCAGCATCCACTCGGTGGAGATTCCCTCCCAGAATGCATCATGACAAAAGTGACCCCTGACCACCTAGGTGAGTGAGAGGACAGCCAGAGGAATATGCAGCTCAAAGAAATAATATTTATCCTGCACTCTCTGATCCAAAGGTCAGGCACTGCCCTGGGCAGGCACTGTGAAAAACAAGCACCCCAGCTCCGTTTGCAGCGGCCCACGCAAACTTAACCCACCATTTCCTGGGCTCTACGTGCCTGCTGCTCTCAAGACAGAAGCAGAAACTCTGGGTTCTTA
>NW_022111357.1:41332486-41343972 GCF_000313985.2 Echinops telfairi
GATTTTCCATTTAAAGTACCACAGTGTGACAAAAGCAGACGTGAACTTTAAATGGCATTCATCAGCAACTGGGTTTCCTGAATTACATTATCGCATCCTGAAAAATATGCAAATGGACGATATTTTCATTGCTGAATGTTCTCATTATGCTTTCTGAGCACTGTTAACCCAGCAATGGGCTTAGAAAATTCTCCCTAACACCGGCTTTCTGTAAACATGCTGGCTCGTAATTAGCACAAGGATATGCTCCCTCTGTGCAGCAGCCTTGCCTTTGATTTGGCATTTCCAAACAATCATCGGGAGAAACATACCCAACAATCGGCAGAGAAGATTAAACTCCATTCCCTCTGAAGAATTACCAGCCAAGCCTGATGTGTGGATTCAAATCATGCTAGTTTCAAAGAGGTCATAATGTCATGAACCAGTCAACCTTCCTCCACCCCAGAAAGGAACTTTAGTCTCTGCTGGTGCTCACTTTACTGAAAGACTTGCACTGAGCACTTCTAAAGATGCAAACTAAAGTACCATCAAACGAGAGTAAATAAATGTCACTACCACAGGTATACTGTTGTCTGCGATTATTGGCTGGGCCCGCAAACTCGTGGTGACCCCATGCACAGTGGAAGGAAGCACCGCCTAGTCACCAACAATCCAAGATAGATCAATGTTCCCTTGTGATTCACATGCATTTCCCTTGGCTGATTCCCACCAGGTCTTTCTTCCAAGATCATCTGAGTCTTCAAGCTCTGCTGAAACCTGTGCAGTGTCGCAGAATCATGCAAGCATCCACTGACAGGCCAGCAACGGCCATGCTTGAGGGGCATTGCCAGGAATTAAATCTAGTCCCCCAGATGGAGACCAAGAGTCCGCCACGGCCCTCGCTCTCCATGAGTAGCCCATAAAAAACAGAGTGCAGTGAGAACCAGCTAGTAAAAGACCCAGAGACATGTCTGGGTAACAAGTGGAAGAATTTTTCAAACCTGTCCCATCATTTACGTTTTGTGACAGGAATGAAGAAGTTGAAAAGAAAGAAGGAGCAGTAGTTGGAAAATGTGGAGCTGGTGATGGAAATTGAGCTAGAGATCGCATGATCGAATTTTGCAAAAGCTACAACTTGGTCATAGCAAATACCTGATTTTAACAATACAAAAGGCAATTATGCACATGCACTTCTCCAGACGGAATTCACAGAAATCAAATTGACTGTATCTGTGGGAAGATGCTTTGGAGAAGCTCAATACAGCAGCTAAAACCAGACCAGCAGCTGACTGTGGAACACATCATCAATTGCTCAGATGTAAATTCAGGATGAAGCTGAAAAAGATGTAAATAAGTCCACAAAAGCCAACATATGAGCTTCAAGCTATTCCATCTGAATTTAGAGCACGTCTCCAGGACAGATTTCATGCATTGAACATTAATGGCCAAAGACCTGATGGGCTGAGGAGAACATCAAAGCCACCGTTCACGAAGAAAGCAAACGGTCATTAAAAAGACAGGGGAGGAAACCAAGAGCAAAGTGGATATCAGAAGAGATTCTCAACATTGCTCTTCCTCCTAGAGTAGCTAAAGAAAATGGAAGAAAGGATGAAGCCACGGAGATAAATGGAAAATTCCCAAGGGAAGATTGAGACGACAAGCCAAATATGATAATAAAGTGTGCAAGAACCTAGTAGAAAACCCAACGGGAAGAACACGCAGCATATCCGAAATTGAAAGAACTCATAAAACATTCAAGCCACCACTTTTTATCTTGAAATATTCTATAGGCAAAATATTGAGTGATGCAGGAAGCATCAATAGAAGGTGGAAAAAACATACAGTCACTGGACCAAAAAGAACTAGAGAACTAGTTGGCATGCAACCATTTCAGGAGGTAGCATCTGAGCAAGAACCAAGGGTGCATTTGCCAATAGCAAAGCTCTGGAAATTGATGAAATACCCATTGTAATGTATCAGAAATTTGAGGAAGCACTCACTCATCTATGCCAGGAAAATTGGAAGACAGCTACTTGGAAAACTAAATGGAAGAGATACTAATTTGTGCCCATGGCAAAGAAAGGTGGCCAAACAGAATGCTCCAACTTTAGAACACTATCATTGATATTGCATGCAAGTAAAATTTTGCTTAAAATCATCCAATAATGGTTGGAGCAGTGTATTAACAAGGAAGTGCTAAAAGTTCAGGCTGGATTCAGAAGAGGACATGGAGCAAGGGATATCATCGCTGATGTTAGATGATCTTGGCCCAAAGCAGACAATACCAGAAAAGTGTTGACTTGTGTTTAGTTGACTGTGCAAAGGCATTTGACTGTGTAGACCATAAAACGCTGTGGATAACATTGAGAAGAATGGGAATTCCAAAATACTTCATTGTGCTCACTCAGAACTTGTTCATGGATCAAGGGGAAGTTATGGGAAGAGAAAAAGGGACTATTGAATGGTTTAAAATCAGGAAAGGTGCATGTCAGGGTTGTGTCCACACCATACTTGTTCATATCGTACGCTGAGAAAATGATCAGAGAAGCTGGATTATATGAAGAAGAGTGTGGCTTCAAGACCGGGGGAAGGCTTATTAACAACCTGTGATATGCTTAGGACCCAACCTTGCTTGCTGAAAGTGAGGAGGAATTAAAGCAGTTGGTAATGAAGATCAAGGATTGTAGCCTTCAATATGGATGACAACTCAATGTAAAGACCACAATCCTCACAAATGGGCCACTAAGCAACATCATGATAAATGGAGAAAAGGTTGAAGTTGTCAAGGATTTTGTCTTGCTTGGATCCACAATGTTCGTGGAAGCAGGAGTCAAGAGATCAAACAGAGAATTGCAGTAAGTAAATCTGCAGCACAAGACCTCTTTGGAATATTGAAGAACAAGGTTGGTACTTTGAGGACTAAGGGACACCTGATCCAAGCCGTGGTATTCGCCATTGCCTCACGCATGTGAACGCTGCACATTGAATAAGGAAGAGTGAAGACTTGGTGCATTCAAATTGTGGTGCTGGAGAAGAATATTGAAAGCACCAAGACTGCTAAAAGGGCAAACTGGTCTGTGTTGTAAAATATAAGGCCAGAGCGCTCCTTTGAGGCAAGAATGGCAAGACTTCATCTTACATACTTTGGACAAATTGTCTGGAGAAAAGACTTCCTGGAGAAGGGTACCACGTTTGGTAGAGCGGAATGGCAGCGACAAAGAGGAAGAGGGATTGCCACAGCGGCTGCATCAATAGGAATCATCGTGAGCATTGCACAGGACTGTGCAGTGCTCTGTTCTTTTGTGCACAGGGTCACTGTGGGTTGGAGTGGGGTCCCTGGCACCTACCAACAACAACAAACACCAGGAAAAAGGCCCTCCCTCTCCATGCATTCCAAATAATGTGTGCTATTGCAAAAGTCAATCCGAAACACGGTCAGGACCACACAGTCTCGCTCGATTACGTAGGGTCGCTGCGTGTCAGGACCCACTTGAGGGCACCTAATAACCACAGCAACAACCTTCCAGAGGTCACCTTATGAAACCTCAAGTCTGTCATTGGGTTACATTAGGAAGAAGTTAACCAAAATTCTCGTACACCCATTCTTAAAAGGTGGCGATTCATTGTTTTGCCAGGTGGGCCAGTAGTAAACTTATCAACCCAATGCTAGAGCAGGACTTCTTCTTCTTAGACTCCATTGAGCAGACACCAGAGCTCCAGGCAATCTTGAGTATAACAAAGCAAGATATTGCTTTGTCCTCCGCCATCCTCATTGTGGCAGCCACTGTGCCAATCCAGCTCAGGGAAGGTCTCCATCACGTTCACTGGCCCTCTACTTTAACCAAGAATAATATCCTTCGCCAACAATCAATCCCATCTGATGAGTTAGATTAGGGAAGGGTTCTGTACACACAGATTCAATGTTTCCTTGAATTTAAGAGTTGTGCCACCTTAAATGTTGTACTCTAAGTCCACCAATGGCCTCATTCTCATCCGGAGGGGTGTAGTTATGGAACTAGGCACTGGCACGGACTTTTTCTACAGTCTGTATTGAATCCAAACTTAAATCACCTCTGTCCAAAGAAAACACACAAAATCTATGATTCAGCTCTGAAGGGATGGCTCAAATATCCCTGCAATAGCTTGGGTAAAAATGAGCAATAGAAAAATGTAATTGCTAACGGGGGGAGACCAAATAAAGGCGCTTGAACATTGTGGGAATATTTAATTTCTTTCTAATTTGTTGCAAGACACACTCAGCAAGGAGATCACAAAACTTTCCTCCTCCCTTGTAGAGGCTTTGATTTAAATCCAGCTCTGAAAAGACCCGAGGCCAAAAGAAAACGATGGAGTGAGCAAAAGTTACTTTCCATGTATAATTGGGGGAAATTGAATGGGTCTAGTTCTTCGGGCCCTTTATTAAAAAGTTTTCCCCAGAAACTCCTTGCAAACACATTTTAGAGGGATCTGACTTGTAAGCATCCCTGGTGGTCATGCTTAATTTGGCAAATAAAGATGTTGATGGGACACAGCTTTGTTCTTGGTTTGTTTGGTTTTCTGTGAAGTCACAACACTGATTTAGGCAAAGAACAATAAAGTTTCCTTCGGTTTCTAGCAACTCTTCCTTCTAATCATGGGCAAGAAAACAAGGGCAAAAGCCCGGCATTGTCATCACAGAGAAGAATCAATAAATTTGGAGTTTAAATGCATTGTCTGTGGTCACTTTAATGGCGACTTCACTATGTTTCCAAGAGTCTGAGCCTGGGATGCTCCCAGGGAGTGTTCAGGGACACCCTCCTCTATCAAAGAGGAAATGGAAGCCCAGATATGGGAACAAATCCAGGCAAGCCCAAGCCCATGACAAGTCCAAATGCAGCACTCACAGCCCACCTCCAATAGGATCTTGTCATAAGAATCATCACTGAGACACAAAGAATCATATTAAGGGTCACACAACAACTGAGTAGGCCCTCAAAGCCAGAAGGCCCCATACAGAATCCCTAAATATCAGAGCTAGAAGTGGTCCAGGGATTGGTGAGAAAAGGCCACCCCTGGACAAATGCTAAGTGAGGCACCTCCTTCTCTGCCAATCTCTACTTCTCTCTGTCTCCTCTACCACCAAAAGTTGAAAGAAGAGAAGGGAGTCAGGGACAAAAAGGGAGAGACCACCATAATCCTGGTGAGGATTATGTTTAGTTCTCATGTGGAGTAGTTACATAATCTACTGTCAATTTGAGGCTTAAGAGTGAAGGAGTGGGGTTTAGCATGTCAATCAGATCATAGCTTGATGACTTCATTTGGAGGCGATAAGGAGATAAAATAGCTCATTGGAGGTGAGACACAACACTCACTCCCTGGGAGACTCTGCTGACAAGACACACTCCCTGGAAGACATTGAAGCTGACAAGACACATGGAACTTACACTAGTGCCCTGAGCTGGGGGAACTCCGTGGAGACCCCTGCAGGAGCTGAGATGCTTACGCCACTGGATCTACAAGACTTCCCACCACTGGTCTGTGATCTATCTGCATTTGGCGTCATTGTATGTGTTTTGTGAGTCTGAAGAGGGCTTTATAGATTGGTATCAGACTTATGGGCTAATATCAGACTTATGGACTTGATCTGGACTGAGCTGGGATGTTTTCTCAATGTTCAATTTCTCTTGGATATAAAGTTCCCTCTTATACACATATGAGTGTCTATGAATTTGTTTCTCTAGTCCAACCGGACTAACACACCATGTGAGAATTTTCTATGAAGTTTTGAGGTTTCCATTATAACATGCTCTCTGACCATATATAGTATCCCAGAGATTTCCATGGAAAATCAGATCAAGGCTGCTCAGAAGTTTGATATAAGTCCACTGATTTGAAGAATATACCCAAAAGCTAGCAAGCGATGGTGACTGCACAAGGTACAATGGATCAGTTTTGCATGCCCTTTCTTGTCATGGCTTTGTACCTTCCACCAAATGACTGGGTGGAACTCTGCTTGTGGACCAGCAATAGGATTGGATAGCTTGCTCATCATATAGATAAAGCCCATACACCCTTGTGGGGATGGGACTATGAAATAAGCTGTCTTAGACCCTAACAAGGGGATTGGTCGATTTTGTCACCCTGCTAGGCTTGAAACGCCCCATTCATCTGTCGGTTTGTCACACTCTGGTGGCTTGTGTGCTGCTGTGAGGCTGGAAGATATTCCACTGATACATCAAATGGCAGCAGGCCATAATGAGCGGGTTTCCATGGAGCTTCCACAGCAAGAAGAGAGTAGGAAGAAGGAAAATCTGTCCACAGCTGAGGGATTAGCCATGGAAAACCTTCTGAATAGCAGTGGGACACTGTCAGATATGTAGTGCTGGAAGATGAGCGGCTCCTTTTGAAAAGCACACAAAATACAACTAGAGAAGAGCTGACTCCTCAAAGCAGAGTCACTCTTAATGACCCAGACGGAGTAAAGTTTGGGGACTGTCATTTGATGATAAAGAACAACAGGCAGTGCGTGGCTGTGTTGTGCCTAGGGTCCTAACAATGCTATTACTAGTGACAAAACACCAGTTTTCTACTGTTTGTTGGTGTTAGGTGCCATTGTTTTTCCTCATTTAGAGCTTAATGTAATAAAGTCGTTATAGCAAAACTAATTGTATTAGTCTTTTAGTTCACATCTTACATATTTTTTCATTTTTTCAGGTAAAATCCGAACCCTGGTTTTCATATATAATTACCTTTTAACTTTTTTAAAAAATAGCTTTTATGTTAGGCGAGGTTATTAGTGGAAAAAAACCCATTCATATATGCATAATAAATAACTTTATAATAAGAAATAACTTTATATAAAGAAGGCATCTCTGTTAGTCCATGTAGACTAGAGAAACAAATCCATAGAAACTCATATATGTACAAGAGAGAGTTTTATATAAAGGATAATTCTACATTAAGACAGCATCCCAACCCAGTCCAAATCAAGTCCATAAGTCCGATGTTAGCCTATATGTCCGATACCAATCTATAAAGTCCTCTTCAGACTCACAAAGCACATGCAATGATGCTGAATGCAGGAAGATCACAAGCCAATGGGTTGAAAGTCTTCTGGAGCCAGCGGTGTTGTAAGCAACTCAGCGCTGGCAGGGGTCCCTGTGTGGCTTCTCCAGTTCCCAGGGCTGCATCAGAGTAGGTCCATGTGGCTTCTCCTCAGGGATGTCTCGCAGGAAGTCAGCCTTGTCAGTAAAGAGTCTCCAAGGAGGTGAAGTAGTGAGAGAAAATGTCTCCAGCCTCCAAGGAGGAAATATCAGGAATTCCCAGAATTCTCAGAAGACCATGCCCACCCAGAGGCCTCATTGGCTATACAGTGAATGGCAGGCTAGACTCCATCTTTTCACTCGTAATCCTCTCAAGTCCCACATTGACACCAGATTATGTAACCACCACAGCATCCCAGCCTCGTCCCACTCTAGCCCATGGTCCATTACTAGCCAGAGCCTGCTTCACACTCACGCAGCAGCGGGCCAATGATTCAGAAAGGTGAAGTGGGGTGCAGGGAGATCACAAGCCAGTGAGTGCAGAGTGTGCAGTCAAGTGGACCCAAGGTCAGTGCAAACACGGCTGGGTGCTGGCAGTTTCAAGGTTGGCTCCCAGGGTCAGGGGCCCACATGGGGTTATCCCTGGTGTGGGCACAGAATCCCAGTAAGTAGGGCAGGTGAAGGAGGAGAGGGAAGACGTTTCCAGTATCTCTTAAAAAAAGGGCTATATCCCCAAGGAGGCATCACTAGGCTGTGACCTGTTTGGTAGGTTAGGCTCCACCCACCCACTTTCACACAGGTTCAAGTTGACATAAAATCTAACTGCCATAGTTTTATTGAGATGTAATTAGCATATTTAAAGTTCAATATTCAACCATATTAAGAAGTCGGGCATTCATCACCACAATCAACTTTGGAACAGTTTCTTCCTACTTGAACCTATTGCTGTTGGCGCCCCATTCCTCCCCCACCTCCCCTCCATACCCCTAGTTATTAGACACATAGGAGTGTGTATAGTATTAATTATTAATCCAGTTGCTTTCTTCATGGTCCACTCATCCTAATTTCCCTATACAGAAAAACAAAAGCAGAAATGGTCCAGCAACAATGACCAAATAAAACAGAGAAAGAGGTGTTTCTCTATTGAGATTTGTGTCTTTTCATTTTAAATCATCGTTAGCACTTTCTTCATACTACGAGCTCGTGTTTCCGTGGCTCTTTTGTTTTCCTTCTTTTTTTTTCATTGAAAATTAGGTGAGGATCTAATTTCAGATCATCATTTTTATATTCAAGTGTTTAAACATCTTCTCAAAGCTCCCAAAACCTTTCTTTTACTCCTTCCTTAGTTCAGTCTCTTTTCCCTTATTTACAGAGACCTTCCTTTCATCACTTACACAGTTTATTGTCTTCACTTGCACACACGCTCTGCTCTTCGCTACAATGAACTTTTGTTCTAGTTATCTGGTCCCTTAGCTACTTCCAGAAGAACAAACAAGTCTGCCCTGGAGGAAGAACAACCAGGATGCTACGTAGAAATGAGGATAGTGAGACTTCATTCCATAGACTTAGGACGCAGCAAGGAAGAGGAAGACTGAGTTAAACGAATTCACACAGCCGTTGAAACTAAGGGATCAAATGCAGCAACCATCGTGTGCAGGGAGCAGACAGGGTTTCCTCTGTTGTACACAGGGATGCCATGAGCCAAACTCGACTCAGAACAACAATGAACTCCTTACATCGCTTTGATCCTACTTTAAAGCTTACTTTGTCTTTCTGCTTCTCGCTGGTCTTTCATGGAACATGGCATGGTTTCATTTTAAATGTATTATTTGTAGGTATCATAGACCAAGGGGATTAAATTTTACTTTCCTCCAAACCTTCTGCAAGTTACATAGGTCCCCAAACTTATTTGGCTCACCATCTGCTTTTCTGGGGGGAAAATTACTCATCACACCCCTATGTTAGGCAGGGTTCTATAGAGAAACAAAACTCAGACACATGATTATACAAGGGGGTGTCCCAAAAACACATGATTTTTTCTCTATGTATTTTTTTTTTTTTTTTACAAAACAACCTTCTCACCTTCAAAGTACCCTCAATTACACTTAATACATTTGTCAAATCTGTGATTCCATTCTTGGAAACAGTTTTCAAACTCATCTGTTTGGATGGCTGACAGCACCTCCCTTGTTTTTTTCTTCGCCTCTTCTATGTCTTCAAATCGCTGTCCTTTCATGTCCCTTTTGAGGAAACCAAAAGGAGTCACACAGAGTAGATCAGGTGGGTCAAGTGTGTGGGGCAAGAGAGCCATGCTGTTTTTTGCCAAAAACTGGAGCACTGAGATGACCTGGAGCAGGTGCATTGTTGTGGTGGCTAAACCAGTCCCCCTCTCTGCCACAAAGCAGACCTTTTTAGTTGTACACTGTTACACAATCTTTTCAGGACCTCTAAATAGAAAGCTTGGTTAACAGCCTGACACTCCAAATGCACTATTCCCCGCACATTGAAAGGGAAAAAAAGAGTAGCGGTTTGGGGGGAAGACCCCTTCATTCATATATATATATAAAAGGATAGGTTTATTAAGTGAGAAGGAACATAACAGGTGATTAGTCCACACAGTAGTACAGAGGGCTCAGTTCAACTCACCTTAGTGGAGCAGTTACTATACTGAAGGTCCTTCAACTCACTGGGGCTGCCAGTCCAAGGTCAAGGAAGCAAAAAAGTGGAGTCTGCCCTCAGGCAAGACAGATGAAGTCAGCCTAACAGGCAGCAGACAGCAGACAGCAGACAGCAGGGTGGGGCAGCAACAGTCAGTAGTGCCTGTTGCTTAGCAAAGTGGCCCGGATGGGATCTCAAACTCAAGTGATGTAAGCACTAGCAGTGCATGAAGCTGCTTCCAAAGGAGGCTCACGCTCTAGGGCAGAGGTTCTCAACCTGTGGGTTGTGACCCCTTTGGGGGTCAAACAACCCTTTCACAGTGGTCACCAGATTCATAACAGTAGCAAAATTACAGTGATGAAGTAGCAATGAAAATTATTTTATGGTTGGGGGGCTCACCAGAACATGAGGCATTGTATCACAGTGTCACAGCATTAGAAAAATTGAGAACCACTGCTCTAGGCTTGGGGCATGATCCACGGGTTAGCTTACCTCGGTCCACAGGTAATGCAGCACCTGGTTGAAGCAAAGAACTAGCTCAAGCAGTAGCATGCTGGCCTGATCACCAGGGAGGAAGAGAGACGGTATGCCAGACATGGTAAGTTTTTACCTTGGTTGCCCGCCAATCAGGCTGTAAGCTGATTAAACTCCACTCACATGTTCCTACGGAGGCCTAATAGGCACATAAACCTAATGATCACTAAAGTACACAGTTCTTTAACCATATATCATATATCATTTCCAGACATGAATGAAATTGTGCCTCATATAGCTAGCATGCATATACATGTAAACACACTGAACCTAGTTGTATCTGGTAATATTATACGTGAACAAGGGAAAGATATTCAATAAGCACATATAAAGAAATACTAAGAATCACAAACCTTGTTTTTGCAATTGATCACGTCCTTGTAACTGATAGGTAGAACTACCTTCTTCCACTACCCATTCCTTTGCTCTTGGCCAGCACCTCAACTGCCCATGGTTCTTTGCCTGGTAGAATGACCCAGACCTTCATTCCCAGGGGTCTGGGTAATTAGAAGTCCTGTCAGGATTGGGTTGATATAGTTTATCATTTACTTCAATCACATGGCATAGTAGTATTAAGAGACAGCATAGGGAATCTCCTGGATTCCAGACAGAATCTTCTTTACCTCCATTATGTAGCACAAGTCCAATTTCTCCTTGGTAATCAGGATAAATCACACCACTCAGTACAGTGACACCCTTCTTTACCTGTTGAATCAAAGGCATGAGGAGCCCAAAGTGGCCAGGGAGCATTCTCAGCTGCCAGTTCAGTGGAATGTGATGTGCTTCCGGGTGGGAGCGTTCCTTCCTTTGGGACCAGGACCTCCAGGCCTGAGGAACACAGGGTTGCTGGGACAGGAAGTAAAAATGCTGCAAGTGGATCACTAGGAATAATAGCGAGTGGTGCCACTCCAGCTTCCACCCCTTGGTTCTTGGACCCATGAATCATGGCTATTGGAGACACAGCACCATATATTGGCCACTAGTTTAGAGCATATACAGCCTCTTGGAGAACATTGTCCCAACCCCACCTAGTTGGTGCTATAATTGTGTCTTTAGGAGGCCATTCCATCATTCAATCAAGCCAGCTGCTTCAGGATGATGAGGAACATGATACAACCAGTGGATTCCATGGGCATGAGCCCATTGCCACACTGCATTTGCTGTGAAGTGAGTTCCTTGATCTGAAGAATCCAGGACATATAGACCCCTCAGGACTAATAATGAGAATAACGATACCATGGGGGTAGGGAGGAGGTGGGGGGAGAAGGGGGAGAAAGGGAGAAACAATCTCAA
>NW_022111357.1:41348516-41364854 GCF_000313985.2 Echinops telfairi
TTTTGAGAATGATGTACAAATGCGCTTTACACAATTGATGTGTGTATGGATTGCGATAACAGTTGTATGAGCCCCTAATAAAATGTTTGGAAAAAATAATAAATAAATAAAAATAAAAGGGCTACAGGCCAATGTACATATATTTATATGTTAAGTATTAAGAGAGCAGATGGACTTTGGGTCTCTACTCAAGGCCTCCCTAAACACAAGAACATTTCATTCTAATAACCTGGCACTCTTTGATGCTCACCTTCCCGACAAGATCACTGAAGACAAAATGGGTGCATAAGCAAATGTGGTGAAGAAAGTGGATGGTGCTCGGCTATCAAAAGATATAGCATCTGGGGTCTTAAAGACTTGAAATTAAACAAGTAGTCATCTAGCAGGGAAACAAATAAGCTCACATGGAAGAAACACACCAGCCTGTGTGATCATAGGTGTCGATGGGACCAGGTATCAGGCATCAAAAGATCCAAAACAAACATGTTATATCAATGTGAATGAGGGGGCATTGGAGTGGAGACCCAAAGCCCATCTGTAGACAACAGAAGGTTTACCAGTAAGGGACAATTCAATAAGGGTGCAGCATAGCACCGACAAAACACACATCATTCCTCTAGTTCCTGAAGGCTTCCTCCCCTTGCCCCCTACAAAGACCCAGTTCTACTGTACAAATCCAGCTAGACCAGAGGACACACATTGGTACAGATAAGAGCTCTTGACACATGGAATTCAGGACAGATGAACCCCTCAGGAGCAGTAGTGTTATCATGAGGGTAGGGGGATGGTGGGGGTGAGGCTGGGGGAAGGGAGAGACAGAGGAACCCATCACAAAGCAGAGAGATGAGTAACAGAAATGTGTGTGAAAGGAGACAATGGACAGTGTAAGACACGAAATAACAACAAGAATATATAATTGAACAAGGATTCACGAGGGTGAAAAGGTAGGGAAGGGAGGGGGAAAAGAGGAGCTGATACCAAAGGCTCAAGTAGAAAGAAAATGTTTTTGAAATGTTGATGGCAGCATATGTACAAGTGTGTTTAAAACAATTGAATGATGGATTGCCATAAGATTTGTAAGAGCCCCCCCAATAAAAAGATTAATTTCTTTTAAAAAGCCCTCCACTTGTGATATTTCTGTTATAGCTGTTGTTGCTGCTATTGTTGCTAAGATTGATTTCTGTTATATCAGTACTCGATAAATAAGACACTCAGAAACACATTTCTTTTTGACTCCTAGACAGATTACATGAGTAACTAAAGAATTAACACTATCAAGATTGAGTACATTCTGTTAAAATTTTGACATTATTTTATAGTTTTTTAAGAAAATTTATTCTAACAGAGAGAAGAGTAATTCTTTGTCATTTGACATTAAACTTTTTCCCCCAAATTACATGAATAAACTTATTGTTGGAGGCAAATAAAAATTTTGACTACATCAAACAAATTTTCTCAATAAATCTTTAAAATTTTTGTCTTTGTTACCCATTTTTAATCATCAAACCTTTTGAAAAACAGAAAGTAAAATTATTAACTTAAATATGAAGACATCTTTTCCCTGTGGCATAAAGAAAAGGCTCATCTAATATTAATTAATTTGTATATGTTTAAGTTAGACTGGGTATTTTGAAAGATAAAAAATAAGTAAATTATTTTTCTTCTATTATTATTTACTTAAGAGCTACTTTGGCCTTATCAGTGTATTTTATTTGAGCTACTTGTAGATATTTTTAATGTCTCTAGAATTGATACATAAAAATTAGAATCACAAATAAACAAATTGGGGAAATATATACAGTGAACCCTCGCCACTTCGAGCTTCAACTTCCGCGGCTTCACTCTATCTCGGTTTTGGCGTAACAGCACATGCTCTGTCATTACTGCCACTGATTGGCTCATACTGTACACGCTTCTGTCTGCATCGCTACGTATCGGAGCTACGTATCAGATGCATTTTTGCTTTTGTACAGTGTATTGTAATTGTTTGCGATTTTTAAGAAATTTTATCTAAGCCCTATGATGGCTCCTAAATGAGCTGCTTCTTCTAAGCCTTCTGACAATAAAAATAAGCGCCAGAGGAAGATGCTCACCATCCAGGAAAAGGTAAAACTTTTGGATATGATCAAAGATGCCAAGAAAATCGTGGAGGTTGCACGCCATTTCGACTTGAATGAGTCTTCCGTTCGCTCCATCCGTAAAGAGGAAAAAAACATCCATGCTACAGCTACTTTCACTTTCAACAAGGAAGCAAAGCGCATCGTGACAAGTCGTAATAAGTTCATAGTAAAAACGGAGTCTGTCCTAGGCGTTTGGATCAATGACAGGTGCAAGAAAAACATTCCGTTGGATTCGATAGTCATCCGGGAGAAGGCAAGGCAGCTCTATCAGCGTTTTACAGCAGACAAACCTCAACCAGAATCCTCTTCTGCATACTGTAAACTAGATGCCATAAATAATATAATAAATAATAAATGATAATTGTAATGTCCAAAATGTTTTACTGTATTTTCCCTTTTTCATTTAATAAATTGGGAAATGCGAGTGTAATGATGACTAAAAGGTGTTTTTTCATGTCCTCTATGCTCTAACTACGAAAATATTTGATTTACAAATAAGGAATCCTACTTCGCGGAATTTCATTTATCACGGTAGGGTCTAGAACCGATTAACCACGATAAACAAGGGTTCACTGTATATATTAATTTATCGTATCTAAGTATGATAAATTATACAATTTTCAATGCAAGTGTGATGTGAAATGGCACATATTAATAAATCACGTGCACACTGTAATCATTTGAATTAATTTTTTAATTGCAAAGGTCTATAAATCAGCAAGAACTATTTTAAGAAAAGTAAGGGAAGGCTCAAATCATGAGGCATTCCTATCCAGATAAATTGCTGGTTTTCCTACGTGAAAGGAAGCAAATACTGGTTTTCACCTATATTGAGCAGCTACAGTTAGACTGAGACAGAGATTGAAGACGATCAAACATGTTATTCATAATGACATTGAGAGTATTTGGTGATCATTCAGGATTCTTGAAAATCTGGAAACAACAGGCAATTGATTGCTTGTCAGGAAGAGACATAAACACATTCTGTAGGGATCCTGTAAGCTTGTTTCAAGTGGCTTCACATAAATTTGTCTTAAAAGGCATTTTTAACTTTATGCTTCTTGATTTTCACTGGGTCTTCTCTCTGTTGGGATTGAGAAAGCTGTGACATGGGAGTGTATTTTCAATCCCATCAGCTTTTTGTTTATTGTCATTCTGATATCAAAAAGAATTTCTTTTCCTCAAATAAAACATATTCCATATAATATGTACCTTAAGCTTTTAGCAAGATTTTGCTTTCAAAGCTCTCCATTAATATATGTGGCAGGTATTCCTTGGAGCTTACTGCTATTGAAGGAAGGGCCCCTCTGTTGTATCTCAGAGGCTCTTCATTCTATATGTGATTGAAATATCTCCTGCTTTGATTGTTTCTTTTGATTGCTTTTTAGCTTACAGAACTCTCTTTCCAATACCCAGCTTCCTTGCAATAAGTACAAGTCCAGGGTTTAGCATCTCCAAAGGGCTTTGGTTTATTTTGTTATTTAGAATATTGCAATTCTTGTCATTAGAAGACCATGGATTTGGACGCTGTTAATATGTTCACTAATTGACATAAATCTGGGAACCTGGGCTGGTAATCATTAATAAGGATATTAAAACCTTCATCAATTTTATAAGGCTCCTTGAACAATTTGGATATTTACTTAGCAATACTCTATGTAATTCTGCTGGAGTCCTAGGGACATCATTAGCATTTTCTCTGGTCCTGGGGCTTGTAGAATGGAGTTTAAAAGGCATTTCCAGAAGGAATTGTCTATCCTTAATGGTTTATTTCAAAAAAAGGGAAGTTCTTGTACAGCAGTATGTAAGGAGAAATGGTCAGCAATGGGGCAGAAAGTATGGGGACAGTTTGAACTCTCCAGTTAAACAGGGACTTGACACAGTAACTCCTTAGCTTGTTCCATTTATTGAGACATTATAGGATTTCCTGCAGTAAAGTGGCCATTGATTTTCTAGACTATGTTGAGTAAAGGTCAGCCAGCACTCCAAAAATAAGCAGGTACAAGTCTCAAAGTGGTTATTTGTATATGAGAGGGTAGTGCTTGGAAGGGCTCTGCTGAGTTCTCAGAGCTTCCATTTCCCATTTTACTGAAACAGTGAACAGAAATCTGAATATATGCCCTGAGACTTGAATGCATGCTGAAACCTGAAATGTACACGGTAAGAAAGTCAGTGGATTCGACAGGTTACCAAACCTGGGAGTATCAGGGTTCGAGTCTCTCTGAACTTAATTTGGCAAAGAAGTAATAAAAGCATGTGGAGTGTGAAGTGAAAATGGAGTACAAAGGAAATCCAATGAATCTGGAAGTTTATGAACATAAGACAGCAGCACCCAATTTGAGAGACTTTTTGCCTGGGCGGACTCTTAGGAATCCACAATGTCCCAGAGGTCACTGACAATACATCTTGGATGTCTCTCTGATCAATACACTTTGCCTCTAGAAAATGACTATTTGTCCTATATCAGTAACTATAAATTAATAAGTAGAGGTCCTGCCCTGGAGCTAGCCTACAGATATTACACACACACACACACACACACACACATTACTGACTGACCTTTCAAGGACAGGTTTAGCTTGTGCAAAACCATTAATTTTTAGAGGAGCTGTGATTCTGCCTTCTCTCCTCCCCATCCTCCCTGACTCAGTGTAGATTAGCCCATTACTGTAAAAGACTTTCAAGTGTTTGTATAATATAAATGGCGTTCAATTTGCAACCTGGCAGAAACGTCTCTGATGCCAAGCAGTTAGGGTTCTGTAGTTCCTCCACAGGCCCACGAGTTCCCCCAAAGCCAAGAGATCAAGGACCAGGGAGATGCCTGGCCATGGAAACACCCAAAGAATGATCTTGACTGAAGAACTGTATGTTGAGTTGTCTTCTGAACCTGAATGATCATCTATTACTTCCCCAGTGAACCCCATAATTGCGAGTAATGTCTCTGACATCCCTGTGGTCATTGCAATGAATTCTTGGACTCAGCAGAAAGGAAGAGCGTGTCATGGAAGGGATGGCCAGGGTCGGGATTGGTTATAATTATTTGGTGGATGTGTCCAGCTGCCAGCCAGAGGTTGGAGGTGGAAGCTCACTTATATACATCCTAGGAAAGAGGTTTGACCCTTTACTTCAAAAACAAAAACCAAAAAATTAGTTACTGGGAATCCTGTGGAACACCATTTGAAAAGGGTACATGTGGGTCACCATGACTCAGAGTCAACTCAGCCGTAACTCGTTTTCCGGATTCACCCAGCAAAGCATGGTGGCAGGCTCTGCTAGTGCTGACACCGGTGGAGACAACCTGAAAAAACAATGGCAGATGCTGTCACTCAGCGAGAGCGCATCAGCACCAGCTAAACCAGTGTGACTGGTCCAACTGAATCAAGCCGTGGTCATTTCACAACGAAGATAAGTGAATCCATCCAAGAGGTTGTTGGACCACATCAGCCCATCAAGAATCAACACAGAACTGGTCTGACTCTATCGAGTTAGCATCCCGCACAGAAAACGTCCCCAGCATGCCTCCTCCCTGAGAGATGTGAGATGTGGCTGTCCAATGATGTCAGTCTTTGAGGGTGAATTTTATGTGTCCATGTGGCCAGGCTGTGGTGCTCTGTGTTCGGTCAAATACCAGCCTGGCATTTCTGGGAAGGAATGTGAACATTGGGTTCACATACACAGTTAGCTCCACAGGGGAAAGATGAGGCTTTCTAATTCTGTGAAGATCTCTTGTCTTGGAAACCCAGAGGGGCACTTCTATTCTGTCCTACTTACAGGGCCTTGTGAGTCAGAAAAGATCCGATGGCAGTGAGTTCATTTCTTTGAGGGATGTAAAGGAGATGACCCTTCATAACATAAATTCAATCAATTGAAGGAAGGCCTGAGGGGAAAAAGCAGAAGTTTCCCAAAGAAGGAATTCTGTGTCCAAGGTACAACATAGAAGTCTTGCCAGAGTTTCCAGCCTACTGCCCTGCCCTGTGGATTTTGAACTCAAAATTACAACCTCAGTATTTGAAAAAGAATGTACAAAGCCTGGGCAATGGCCTTACAGATTTTCCCCCTGCCAGTCCCTACAAGCTTATGAGCCAGTTCTTGGAACGTTTCTTCTTTTCTGTGCAGGTAGGTAGGCAGGCAGACATATATTGTCACTGCAATGGATGCTCTTTCCGAAGAACTATTGCTGTACCATTCCCAACTTCCCTTTCCGAAGATAGCCTATGAGATTGTGTCTTTTGAACCCTTTTGCTCTGAACAGATGCTCAGACTCCGGGTTTGGAGGAATTCATTAATACCACTGCTCTACCATGCAGGAGTCAATGCTCGGAGGGACTGCAGATAGAAAATGATAAGAGGGGAAGCTCCTGATCCAGTGGCAATGGAGAACAAAGTCCCCTGAAAAATCATGCTGAACCCACCAAAGAGAAGATCCTCCTCAAAGACCCTGTTTCATCTCAGGTGAGTCAAGACAGGAAGTATTGGTTGTCCTCAGAAACAACACCTGTAGTTCTGACAATGGGATGACGTTTTGAAGTTGCTTAAAGGAAAAATACAAACAACCTGAACCCCTCAACTCTTGCAAAATAATGAGTGCTTCCTGCAATTATGTATGTGAGACTCAGAGGTCATTCCTATTGCTTTTCTCCCAGGTGGCTGCCGTTCGACTCATGTGGGCGTGGTGGCTTGTTTTCTTCTCCCTCTCTCTTTCCTTGTATCTGTTAGTTGTTTGTTCAAAGTGCCCAGGATTGATTATGAGGAGATATGAAACTCTCCAAATGGGGAGGAGACGTTTTCTTTATATTTGGGTATTTAGAAAGGGGGGCATCAAAGCAGCTTCTGATATTCTGCATATAGCAGTGAGCTGTCAGCAGTTCACCTGTACCTACTTATCAACACACCTCTTTAGCCCTTTGCTTGCTTACACCATGGCCTCTGTTTGTCAGAGGGTTACACGTAGTGCCTGGAGGTCCTGACACCTGTCACTTTGCTCATGACCATGACATTTATCTGCAAGTAAGACTGGAACCACTGGGGACCCATTCATTTCCAGGCTACATGTGGCCTGCAACCTCTTTCCCAGAGGATTCTCTTCACAGGAAGGGACTTTCAACAGCAGACACTGGCTGCCTCTGCTCAGGAGGTATCTCCCACCCCATTGCAGCGACTGTGGCCAGAAACACAAGGTACTTACCACAGGGAGAAAAGAAGGGCTTGTCCCTCAAACACAGGAGCTGAGAGAATTAGGGAGAAGGCTGGGCAGGAAGGGAAGGGAAATGTCAGAGTTTGTGTTCTGTTCCAAACTTTGTAGAAGACAAGAGCATCTCTCTGGATGTAAAATCTTGGAAAGAGGATTAAATAATAGCAATGGTTCATCTTACACTCCAGAGTTCTGTTTCCCAAACTCCTAAGCAGAGTGTTTTACTGTGTAGCAGAAACATACTACTCACCAACGCTGGTGCATTTAGATCATACTTCCCAGCCTCCCTTGCGATTGCTACGTGGTCAAGTGACTGAGCTATATCTAGCAGAAGAGAACAGGTGATGAGAAGCTATACCATATGCAATTGCCCCCATTTCAAAGTAGCACTTAAAGAAAGAGGACTTTTAGGCAAATGAAGAATGATTACACTGGAAATATCTGGGGTAATAGAAGGCTGCTTCACAAGAGCCTTGTAGGAACAGGGGATTTAGGCATTAGAAAAGGAGGCAATTGGAATAAGATTGCTAACTATTATGGGTTGAATCCAAACTATGTACTAAAATTGAATCCCTATACCTGTAGATGCAATTCTACATAATCAGTGTACATCTAATGTAATCTAACATAATCACATTCCACAATTACATCTAATGTCAGGTGATCAATTGGTTGAAACCAATATAGGATGTACCTTAAACCTAATGATTGTATAAAATACAAATTAGACACAGATAAATGTGTGCTCCCCTAGGGAAGCCCTCTGAGCATCATCAAGAACTAATAAACACTGAGCTATCCTAAAGGAAAGAACTGGCACCATTGGGACCTTAGTTTGGACTAGTAACTTCTAGGACTGCAAGAAATGAAATTTTTTTCTGTAAAACTGCCCCTGGTGGGGTGTGTGGGTTGCAGAATCACTAGCTAAGACACTATTTTAGACACATAATAAACTGATATCCTTCAGGGATAGAATTCTATTGGACAGCTACTTAGAGGTGACATGAACGTCACAAGAATGGAAAGAGTTTGTCTTACATACTTTTGACCTGTGGTCAGGAGGGACCAGTCCCTAGAGAGGGACATCGTGCTTGGTAAAGTAGAAGGGCAGTGACAAAGAGAAGGCCCCCCAACTTGATGGATTGACATGGTGACTGCCACACTGGGCTCAAGCACAGGCACAACGGTGAGGCTGACAGAGGATGAAGCAGTGTTTTATTCTGTTGTGCACAGGATCACTATCAATCAGAACCAGCTCGGAGGCACCTAGCAACAACATCACCACAACCTTCCCCGTTACATAGGCCTTCAGTTAAAAGCAAGGAAATAGCAAGTCAAATGAAAGTACAAACAAGACAAAGCTGTCTACTCTCTCCAATGCTAGTCAACATTCTACATACTCCCTACAGCAAGGAGCGAAAGGCATTCGTATTGGAAAGTAAGAGGTAAGACTATGTTTATTCACAGATAACACAATCTTGTAGATAGAAAACTTGAAAGGTATACACACACAACTATTAGAACTAATAAAGAGTTCTTAAAGATTGCAGGATACAAGATCAATATACCCAAAGCAATGTTATTTCTATACACTACTGAAGAGCAATCAAAGAATATGAAATTAAGTAAATCATTTCATGTACAGTAGTAGCATTAGCAAGAAGTAAATATCTTAGAATAAATGAGTGGAAACTACAAAGCTGCATTATGGGAAGAGATCAAAGAAGATCTAAATAAATGAAATGACAACTCATGTTCATGGATCAATAATATTGCTAAATGACAATATTCCTTAAATCTGATTCAGTAAAATCCCTAACACACACATAACTGGTTAGACAAGCATTGCCCATCGTAACCAATCAATGAAAAGAATCTATCAAGAGATAGACTGATTTCTCCTGCGAACATGTCCAAAGAACAGGAAGCAAAGTCTTGCAGCTCTCACTTGTAAGCAGCATGCTAGCTGTACTTCCTCCAGCCATGCTTTTGCGTGAGCATGGTATTTTCAATATTCTTCACGCACACCATCAACCAAATACAACTCTTCTCCACACTTGCTTATTCGCTGCAGCTTTCACGTGAAGAGGAGGCAACTTGAAGCTCCACAACTTGGGTCAGGCAAGCCTTAGTTCTCAGAGTGACATTTTTCACTCTTTAATACTTTAAAGAAGTCTTTTACAGCAGATTTGTCCAGTGCCACACATTGTTTGATTTCTTAACTACTGCTTCTAAGGTTGTGAATTCCAGTCAAATGAAATCCTTGACAACTTGAATCTTTTGTTCATTTATCACCATGGTATTTATTGGTCCAGTTGATAGGATTTTATTTCTTTACATTGAAATGCAATTCATATGGAAGACTATAGTCTTTGATTTTCACCAAACATTTCAAGTCCTCTTTACTTTCAGTAAGAAAGGTTGTCCCACCAGCATATCACAAATTTTTTAATGAGACCTCCTTTGATCCTAGTGTCCTATTCTTTTTCATATAGCCTACATTATTAGAATATTTACTCAGTTTGCAGATTGAGTAAGTATGGGTGAAAGGATACAATGCTGATGCACACACTTCTAAGTGTAGAGTGGACTAGTCCCTTGCTCAGCCTCTTGGCCTATGGATCCGTACTAACCAAAGTCCCTGTCACCGAGTCCCTTCTGACTGGTGGGGATCTTCTAGGGCAGGCCAGAACTGCCCCTGTGGGGGTCTGAGACTGTAATTTTATGGAAGTAGAACATCTCATCTTTCTCCTGCAGAGTGGCTGGTAGTTTCAAACTGCTGACCTCATGGTTAGGGGTCCAACATTTTATATTGTATATATTTTACAACAAATTGTAAAACAAAGGAAAACTCGCCAGCTGATATTCTTCCCAAAAAGACCATACAGCTAGAAGGATTCCCCCTTGACACGGGATGTCCGGGTGTCCCTCCGCCTTTGAGGAAACATTGTTGGCACCTCCTGGAAAGAAACGTGAATAACATCATCATCATTAATAATAACAATAAATAACTTCTGCTGGACTTGTACTCATGCGGTTTCTGCCTCTGGGAATCAAGAATCAGTGTTTCTGTTTCTGAACAACTCCCGGGACCTCAAAAGGGTTCTGGCCATCAAAGGGTGCACTGGCTTTGATAATAAGACTGTCCCTGCTCCGTCTCTTCTGCGGTCCTCTCACCCCTGGCTCTTTGGATCAGGAGAGTCAAGACTGCCTTCGCTATTTTTATTGACTAGTATTTACTCCTGGCCTGGAGTCCTATGGTGTGCAAATGGTGAATCAAGGCACGATTAATCAAAAAGTGGGTTTTCTGGATCCACCCAGAGGCATTTCTGCAGGAAAGCCTGGCAATATAGATCCTTTCAAAGGCCATGCCCGCTGACAGTCCTGCACAGCACGAGAGTCAGAATCAACCCTATGGCAACTGTGCTGTGGCTGTTTACTTGCTCCCCTGCATGCAACGTAAGCTCTCACAGGGGAACCCACCTAATACACAGGTACCCGGCAAAGACTGTAGCATCAAGCGATCTGGTTCCCAAATCCCTCTCAGTAAAAGGTGCCGGGAGGGGTGAATGAAAGCTACAAGTGGACTTCAGCCTTCCACGGGCCACACTGATAGGGTGACCCTCTCTGTGGACTTAAAGGAGGTGTGGTGGTGTCTCTGTCCCTGTAGACAAGCTTCTGACCTTTAAGAACCTAGAGTTCAATAGGAAGCAGCATGTTCGTGAACAAAGCTCTGAATGAACTCAAGAGCCGACTTTGGCCATGGCCCAATCCCCTCTCTGGGTCTGGGGCAAAGTTTCAAGGAGGGAAGGTGTTGGACATATCAACCAAGGCCCCTCCCATATTTAACATCCTTGTTGTGATTGTCGTGTTTTGTGTCAATTTGGCTGGGCCAGGATCTTCAGTAGCCTGGCCGGAAATCGTCCCCCATAAAGTGCAGCTCACAGTTTGATGATGTCTCTTTGACTGGCTGCCTATTGGAGATCTAAGAGATGCAGCGAAGAACACTTCCCTCTTCTTCTTCTTCCTGCTGGCCTGGATCATGAATCTTGGTTTTTTTGTGTGACTTGGTCCAGCAGCCCATCATATAGCCTGCCATGTACTTTGCCAACAGGTCCACTTACCAGCCTCTACCAGCCTACTTCCTGGTCCATCTTCTTGTTTCGTTTTTCACCGGCTGGGAGCTATGTGAGTCAGGAAGGGTGTCCAACAGTAGCCTCTGACCTATTGAACTGGACTGGGGCTGCCTACCATGCAGCTGTGTGGACTGCTTCCTTTATATACTTTTTTCTTTAAATCAATGTCTTTGTTGTCCATATATAAGTGTGACTGGTTCTGTTTCTCTGGAAAACCCAGCCTAACACACTTGTCAGGTTACGACACCAAATCGCTGCTTTTGATGACTCACAGCCCTGGTTTCCAGCCTGCAAAGGAGCTGTTCCCACATCTCCAGCAGCAAAGCTCCACTAATTAAAGGCTGGGCATGTCAAAACGCTTGACAAACCAGAGCTACACACGGGTTATTTGTTTATGTGCAAGCAGATACACAGGGACTTCAAAAAGCTCATGGAAAAACTCCTTTGTCTTTTGATCCTGTTTTCAACAAACATTTTGAAGCCCCATTCTATGTAATGCATATGACTTTACCAATGCTGCTCTTGCCATTGAGAATATACACTGTGAAGCACATTAGTCCAACAGGGTCTACGTGTATTAGTTAGTGACGTTGCTTATCTGCTTCCCATTGTGTAACCATGCCCACCCTCCTCTTCCGAGTTGTTCCTTCCTTATTAACATAAATTCATCACCCCCTGAGCTTCCTATCTAATCTTTTGAGTTACTATTGTCCACTTGATCCCATAGGGATAGCTCTTAAAAATAATGCTTAACAGACTTTTTTTAAATCATTTTATTGGGGGCTCATACAACTCTTTTCACAATCCATCCATCCATCCATCGTGTCAAGCATATTTGTACACATGTTTCCACCATCATTCTCAAAACATTTGCTTTCTCTTTAAGCCCTTGGTATCAGCTCCTCATTTTTACCCTCCTTCCCAGCTCCCCCCTCCCTCATGAACCCTTGATAATTTATAAATTATTATTATTTTGTCATATCTTACACCCTCCGATGTCTCCCTTCAACCACTACTCTGCTGTCCGTTCCCCAGGGAGAAGGTTATATGTAGATCCTTATGATCGGTACCCCCTTTCTCCCTCACCTTCCCTCCACCCTCCCAGTATCGCCAATCTCACCACTGGTCCTGAGGGGCTCATCTGTCCTGGATTCCCTGTATTTCTAGTTCTTATTTGTGCCAGTTAACACAGACTTTTTTCTAGGTAAAATAAACTATTGTTTGGCTTTAAGAAGACTTCAGGGGATATATTTTTTTATTTCAATTTTTAAAGACTATCTCAGGGCAATAGTTTCAGAGGCTCATCCAACTTTTATGGTCCATAGAAGTTACGAGTCTCTTAAACTTGACATTCTTTCCTGCATTTTCCCCCTTTTGATGAAAGATTCATCTGTAAATTATTTTATTAAAAGGTTTAGCAGCGGTACCTGATCACTATCCAGTTCTTCTTACATTGTGACAAAGGGCCCGAGGTTCATGGAGGTGATTGGTCACATATTACATTCTCTCCTGACTCACTTCTTCCTCTGCCGGTTCCAGGCAATTTCAGCCTGATTTTTGTGCCTGGCATCAATTATTTTTGAAAGATTTTCTATCCTGTGACTTACAGAAGATTCCTCTCAGGGTGCCAGTATAGTTAGCACAGTTAAGCATCCACAGACCTCTGACCCAGGCCACCCTCCTGGTCATGGGCCTGAAGCCATGCTTGAGGGCAAGCAGGCACCTGGAGGAGATAGAGATGGGTAGGTGGCCCATGACCAGCAGGAAAGTTGTCAGCTGACAATGTGCCCTTGGAGACTGACCCATGTGCCCATTACTCTGGGATTGAAAACTCCTTCCCACAACAGAAAGAAGTGGCATGGATTTGATCCTCCCCACCTAGAGCTGTCCAATGCGGGAGCCTCTTGGAGAAGGAGGCAGGGACTGGCCCTCTGATGGACACCCACGGACTGGCCCTCTGATGGACGCTTCGACAAAGGTTTCGATTGCCAGGAAGGAAAAGATCAAAACCCTTTTAATGTCATCCTGCTACATGGTGCAGGTTCTTGTGACCAGCGTTATCTGCCTATTTGAGTTCATTTCTATTCTGTCTGTGTCAGCCAGAGAATCCAGGAGAAGAATGACTTCTGAGTGGCACAGAATTGATCCTGTTCTCAGTTTGTCAGCAAGATAAATTCTTTGATTGGGATTGTTTGCTGCCTCCAGCAAGCCCACACTCAATTTCATAGTGACATCTTTTATTGATCGGGCATTTTTCTGAGCCACCGCTGCCTCAGAGGATACTGTAAGCTAATATCTCATCCAACAAGAGACCACAAGCTGCAGAAGACCCCCCAGACCTCCTGGAAGGTGAAGACCACAGTCAACTGAAAAGAAAATGGGCTTTTTACCAATGCCAGGGCCTCTTGAGTCCCTCAGTCAGGAACACTTAGAAAGTATACTTGATCATTTTGCTCCTCCTCCCAGTTGAATGCACATGGCCTGTCTCACAGGGAGGAATATGCAGAGCCTGCTGAGCGCTGAAAAAGCCTTGTGGTAAATTAAACTATCCCACCCCTTGCCAACATACGTGCTGTAACCTAACCTCTCTACCTGTGATTGTCCTCCATCTGAAGATATGTTACCTCGTGGTGTTAATGAGGCAGGCTAAGTATAGGGTATGCCTTGAGGTATGTCTTTGGAGATATAAAAGAGATTTTAGCAGCTTCTCATTTTCCCCCCTCCCTTCCCACTCCCCCCTCCCTCATGAACCCTTCATAATTTATAAATTATTATTTTGTCATATCTTACACTGTCTGATGTCTCCTTTCACCCACTTTTCTGCTGTCCATCCCCCAGGGAGGAGGTTATATGTAGATGCTTGTAATTGGGTCCCCCTTTCTACCCCACCTTCCCTCCACCCTTCCAGTATTGCCACTCTCACCACTGGTCCTGAAGGGATCATCTGTCCTGGATTCCCTGTGTTTCCAGTTCCTATCTGTACCAATGGACATCCTCTTGTCTAGTCAGATTTGTAAGGTAGAATTGGAATCATGATAGTGGGGGTGGAAGCATTTACGAACTAGAGGAAAGTTGTATGTTTCATTGTTGATACCCTGCACCCTGACTGGCTCGTCTCCTCCCCAAGAAAACGTTTTGAGAATGATGATGGCAACAAATGTGAAAATGTGCTTGACACAATGGATGGATGGATGGATTGTGATAAGAATTGTACGAGCCCCCAATAAAATGAATTTTTTTAAAAGAAAGAAGAGCAAAGGGGAAAGACACTTGAATGACGCTTCTGACAAATCCCCTCTAAACACAGAGGAAGGAAGCGGATGGCTTTGCCAGCTTACAGAGCGCATTGGGATGTGAACTATGGCAGATATCTTTAGGTTAAAATGTAACACCTTATCATTTGATCTCCCTTTTAACCCATTTTAAAGTTATAGTTTGTAATACTTTCTGCTGTTTTTGAACTGAAGTTTTGCTGTATTTCATTTCAGTATTATTGTTAGCTTTTTTTATTCTTTGATTTTTGTATGCTTTTCGGCACATGCCATGCAGGATGAGGGAGCCTATAGAAACAGACACTGAATTAATGGTTTCTTGGGACTACGGCAGGGGAGGGTGGGGGGAAATGGAGAACTGAGAACAAGGAGTACAAGATAGAAGAAAATGCAAGATAGATTTTGGTAATGATTGTACAACTCTTCTTGATATGATTGAATTATTGAACTGCACGATATGTGGACTATATCCCAATAAAACTGTTTTTAAAATAAGAAAGAAAGAGAGGGAGAGATTATACAGGTGAGCAGAAAAGAGACTGGGAAGAGACATGTCAAGTCACATGAAGATCACCCGGGAGCAAAACCTCAGCAAGACAAGCTCCTCCTTCCAGAGCCAACCTAGAAAGAAAGCCTTCCACCAGGACCAATACCCTGAATTCAGACTTCAGCCTCCTAAACGCCGAGAAAATAAATGTCTGTTTGTGAAAGGCACCCTTTTATTTGTGATATCTCTGTTACAGCACCACCAGGTAACTCAAACGTCCCCACCAAATCCAGTGCCATCAAGTCCATTTTGACCCACAGCAAACTTAGAATTTATAAATCTTTATGGGAACAAATGGCCTCATCATGATCTCTCAGAGAAGCTGATGGGTTTGAACCACCGACCTCACAGTTAGCAACCAATGCTGGCCCAACAGCACCACCAGAGATCCTTAAGCCAGGCCCACATGGTGAAAAACATGTCTGTGGGAATGGCCAAAGAAAAGCTGCGACTCTGAAGAGCTCTCTCATCAGCCCCCTACAGTCATCATCTGGCATGAGCCTTCCACCCAACCAGGTGGCCTCCCTGTGTCTCAGACACAGGAGGAGAAATGCCATCCCCAAAGTGGGAGCCAGGAAGGAGTTGATCACAAGCAGGGTCCTCTGAGGAGCAGATGGGGACCAGCGTCCTTGGGCCCCAGCTCCAGACTCCGCAAACTCGTCGAGAAGAGGAGACCGCGGAGAGGAAGTGCAGGTTCACCCGATAAGAACTGTGCTCCGGTCAGGTTCCAGAAACAGCACTGAGTGATCTCGCTTCATTTTCATGGACCTGAGAAGCAGGTGGTAGGGCTCTAATTTGGAAGCGAAGCCACTGAGACTCAAGGATGTGAAGCAACACTCAGCAGCCCAATCACCCAGCAGGCACCAAACAGGTGGGGGACAAAGAACCAAGCTATCATTTCCCTGCTCCAGGAAGCCGAGGAAACCAGGATCCCTCCAGAGGGATACAATCTTTCCTTCGTGGTTTCAATAAAAAAGTTATGGAGTGCTGTTGTCCGTATGATCTCACGTGGCTAATTCGAGAAACAACCACTCAGAAAGTTCCATGAGAAGCCTGGGGGTCAGTGTGAGTC
>NW_022111357.1:41366168-41369467 GCF_000313985.2 Echinops telfairi
TGATGTGTGTGGATGAAAGTTAAGGTGGGAGAGAGGAAGAGGAGAGTGGCAGAAAGGGTAGGGGTGAGAGAAAGACAAGACAGAGTCAGACAGTAAGGCAGAGAGACTGATTCAGAGAGATGGAGAAAGAGATGGGGAGCAGAGAGGAAGAGATGGAGACAAATGAACAGACAGAGAAACAGAAATAGATGGATAGAAAGTGATAGAAGGAATCAGCCAGAGAGAGATGGAGCTGAGAAAGACAGAGGCGAGTGGTCTTGGGGACTGGCTGACACTGTAGGATGAGGGGGACATTGGAATCAAAGATTCTCAGATTCCTAGATGCGGTAGCTGGGCATAGGGCATCCTGATCTGACACCAGAAAGGAAGAGGGTAGAGGTGATTTCTAACATGGAAGGATGAGGGAAGAGAAACAGATTCTGTTTTGAACATGTTTGGACTGTGTTGAATTTAGGGAGACATCCCACAGGGTGGCTAGGAAGGCCGTGCTCAGGTGATCTGGGCTCAGCTTCAATGGTCATCTCAGCATAAGGAAGTGGTCACAGAGCTTGGGGAGCAGGGTTCACAGTCAAGACCCGGAATCAGACCCCCTTCATAGGAATCTTGCCTCTAATGTGGCTGGGGATGTCACTTGAGTTTGTACCTCATGACTTCACAAGTGCACGGGTTGGCAAGACCAGTCTTCACCCCAGCAGGCTATTCTGAAGACCAAATGTGTTCATCTGGGTAAATTCATAGCCATCATTATCATTCCATTGCCATTTACCCAGAATAAGCAAATCCATCTTAGAAGAGGGGCAACCAGAAAAAAATCCTTAGCACTGAGGGTAGTTGAAACTATGGTTCACTTACTTTGGACACTCCCATCACCAGGAAGGAGTAATCACTAGAAAGGAACTAATGGTCAGTGAAGCAAAGGGTCCAAGGAAACCCTTGATGGGGCTAATTGACATGATATCCGAAGCCATGGGCTAAAACCTACCCCTGAACAGGACGATGGTAGTTGGGGGCCAGGCAACAGTTTATTCTGTTATTGGTACGATTACTATGAGCTGAAGCTGACTTAATGGCAACTAAATATTTTCATGATCAAAATAATGATTGGCATCATTCCCAAATTGAGATGCCTCCAGGTAAAAGTTATCTGGAATTCAATATTTAGAAAGCCAGAACACGTACCCACTCATTAAAGTTACCAGTAAGATCTACATTGAACAAATTCATCTAACTTCCTTAAACCCGGAATTTCCCCAGCAAGTTCCATTAGTACATGGTTTACTCGAGCCATTGATGTACAAATAATTGCCTTGACTGTCCAAGAAGGGGAGGCACAGAAAGATGAGATCAATTGTCCAAAGTAACGTAGTTAGCAATGGCATATTGAAGTCCCAAGAAATGGCTTCCCTGGGTTGTTGGTAGAAGGTGAGAGGAGTGAAGAAAACAGCATTGTGGGGCAGGCCTGGGCCAGGGTGAATTTTCAGATGAAGTCTCTGGACTCTTCCAGGTGGCATAGAAATGAGGGGTCATGGAAGGTTCTGAGAGAGAGAAAGACTGTTCCAGATTTATCACACAGGGAAGGTTGCTCATATCTACAAACGTGGACTCTGACTCTGGAGGCAGAATACACATCAACAGCCTATATCATCGTCTGTGTTAGACAGAGTTCTCTAGAGAAACAAAACCAAAGGACACGTATGATTTTTAGATAGATGGATGGATGGATAGATAGATAGATAGATGATAGATAGATAGATGATAGATAGATAGATAGATAGATAGATAGATAGATAGATAGATAGATAGATAGATAGATAGATAGATAGATAGATGATAGATAGATAGAAACAGCAAGAAGGAATATAACAGCTAATTAGTCCACACAGCAGTACAGAGGGATCAATTCAGCTCACTTCCACAGAACAGTTAATATACTGGAAGTCCTTCAACTCACGAGGGCTACCAGGTCCAAGGTCAAGGAAGCAGACAGCTGAGTCTTCCCTAGGACAATGCAGGCAGTCCAGCCACAGGCAGCAAACAGCAGGGTGGGTCACCAACAGTCATCAGCTCAGGAGCTTAGTGAAGCAGGCCTGGATGGGATATCGAACTGAAGCCATGCAAGACGACAGGATATGCCAGCCTCAAACTCAAGTGATGTATACACCAGCAGTGTGGCAAAGCAGGTCTCAAAGGAACCTCAAGCTCTAGCAACACAATCCACAGGTTGGCTGTCCCACAGGTAGTGTAGTTCACAAGTTGAGGCAGATAACTAGCTAAAGCAGCCTCACGCTGGTCCAATCACCAGAGAGCAAGAGAAAGAGGGGCATGTCCTGTTGAGCCATTTATCTCTCTGCCCTTCAATCAAACTGAGACCTTATTAATCCCATATTTTCCTATTGGCCAGGTTGGCACAATAAACCTACCTATCACACCATCCTTGAGTTGGTTTACCTCTCAAGGGTCCAACTTCCTCTGCAGATTGGCAAAACAAACGGCAACCCACTAGAGTTGGTGTTGGGATTAACGCTGTTAGCTGCAACTGAGCTGAGGTCACTCATGGTGATCTCATGCACAAGATCAAGCCCTTGTCCTCCCCAGGGTGTTCATCAGCTGACTCTTCTTAGTAAATCATCGTATTGTTCCCTCTAGCTAATGAAAGTAATATATGTGAAACGGTCGGCTTAGGGCCTTGTCCAGTCAGGGCTCAGGAAGAGTCCCTGTGTGCCAGGAGTGACAGCAGCTATTGTTATGTGTGAAGAGATAGCACAGGACCTGGAGGGAGAGATGGCAGCCATGGAGCCAAGATAACCCATCATTCATTCATTCACAGATACTTCTTTGTGTGTTGAGATTGGGCTTGTGTGGTGAGGTGAGAGGTAGAGGTGTGGTCGTGATAAACAAAATAATTCCTTCTCCTCTCACCAGAGCCCAACAGGCAGCTGTGGGAGGCAGATGCTGTGTACTCATTCCAACAACCAGTGACCAGGAAAGAGAGAGAAAGAAAGAAGACGTCTACTGTGGCAATACAATACAAGCAGGGCTGAGCACAAGGAGGCCCCAAAGGCATTTGGGAAGCAAGAGGTGGGTCTGGATTTTGTTGACAGGGCCAAGAGAAAAAGGGTGCAAATGAGCAGATGGCTGAGCAAGGCCTTGGGAGGCTGAGGGACAGCAGCAACAGCATGAGTTTGAGTGAAGGGGATACAAACCAAAGATGAGCTAAGATTCAAAAAAGGTTAAGTTTAATGGACTGTGGGCCACAAGGTGTGTGGCATATAGACAGCAACACTGTCATTTGCTAAGTA
>NW_022111357.1:41369887-41374825 GCF_000313985.2 Echinops telfairi
TCCATGTGGCTTGTCTTCTGCAATGTAGCCCAGGGAGTGGCAGCGAGAGAGAGGTGTCTTCCGCCTCCAAGGAGGAAGTACCAGATTTCCCAGAATTCTCAGGAGAAGGCCATGCCCACACAGAAGTCTCATTGGCTATCTCCAGATTGACATCTTAGACTCCACCCCTACACTCTTAATCCTTAAATTGACACCAGATTAGGTGACTGCCACAGCCTCTCAAGATTAAATCTCAGTCACATGAGAACAGACTTCCTTCTAAACCCTTGGCTCTCAGCTCTGCTCAGGCAAGCTTTACAAAGCTCTTTTGATCTGCCGGTTAGGGTCCAGAGGCACTCCACTCCACCTGGATGCCTCCTGCCTGGAGACACTCAGCTTCCTTGATTGATACTCGCTGTAGCTACCTCAATCTATGGACAAAGCCTCCCCATCATCTCAGACTGGTCTGATTCTGCTGCTGCATCCATGAACTTGAGCATACTAACAACTGTGAAAATGGTGCAGGACAAGGCAAGGTGTTGTTTTACACACGGTTGTTATAAGACCCAACTTGATGTCAACTAACAGCAGCAAGCAATGTTTGTCAAAGTTGGCAAGATGTTTCCCAGGGGTTCATTCCTCTACCAGCTTAGGAAAATGTGTGGTAATTAGAACATTTTGCTAAACCAACATAATCAGACATGTTTCAGGTGATTCCAACTGCAGGCGACACCAGGTGTTATAGAGAAGAACTAGACCATGGAATTTTCTTGGCTGTAATCTTGACAGAGCAGATTTCCACACATTGCTGGCTGGGTCCAAACCACGAACCTTTAGGTTAATAGTCAAGCACAAAATGTTTGCACCACCAAATGGCTTATAGAAAAGTTCTCTATGAAGTCTTAATTCTTATTTTAAGCATAGAAACACCTGTAGATGAGGAGAGGTGTTGTTTGTTATTGCTGTTGTTGGCAATCAAGTCAGTTCAGGTTCATGGCAACCCTATAGACAACAGAAATACCACCTGGTCCTGTCCCAGGACCAGGTCTGGCCATTTTGGCATGTTTGAGTCCATTGTTTCAGCCACTTTATCAATTCATCTTGTTGAGTATCTGCCTCCCTTTTTCTCACTATTTATCAAGTTTGATGCCCTTCTTTAGGAACTAGTCCTTCTTGATAACATGTCAAAATATGTAAGACAAAGTGCCGCCATGCCCTCTTCCAAGGCATATTTCAACTGTACTTCTTCCAAGACAGATATGCTGTGTTTGTTCTTTGGGCCATCCATGGTACTTTCAGGAGTCGGAGTCAACTCCATAATTCAAGAGCATCTATTGCATCTTGCTCTTCCATATTCATTGCCCAGCTTTCTCATGACTATTAGATGATTGAAAATTCCATGGCAAGGGTCAGATGCACCTTAGTCTTCAAAGTGACGTCTTTGCTTCTGAACACTCTAAAGAGGGCTTTTGCAGCAGAGTTGGCCACTATAATAAGTCATTTGATGTCCTCACTGCTGCTTCCATACATGTTGGTTGTAGATCCAAGGAAGATGAGATCCTTGACCACTGCAATCTTTTCTCTGTTTGTCATGATGTTGCTTATTGGCTCAGTTAGTTGTGAAGATTTTTGTTTGCCTTACAGTGAGGTGCCATCATACTGAAAACTCTAGTCTTTGATCTTCATCAGTGAGTGTTCTAAGTCTTCTTCTGTCTCCTGTCTCGGCAAGCAAGGCTGTGTCATTTGCATATCCCAGGTTGTTAAAGAGCCTTCCTCCAATCCTGATGCTGCATTCTTCTTCACATAGTTGAACTTCTTGGATTATCCACTGAACAAACAGATTGGATAAGCATGCTATTCAGATTAGTTTCACTGATATCTTCTTTTTTCAGAAGTGGATCACCAGGTCCCGTTGCTAGTCTGTCTTAGTCTGGAAGCTCTGATAAAACTTGCCCATCATGGCTGGCTCTGCTGGCATTTGAAATGTGAGGGGCTCAGTTGCTAGTACCACGGTAGCATGCAAGCCACTGCAGTACAACAAATAGACAGATGAGGGGTGGAGATGAGTAAGGACAGGAGGCGGGGAAGAGGGGCCAGAGGAAGAGAGGGTCAGGGGGGACAGGAGGCACTTTCTGATCCTGTTAGCAGCCCCCCACTCTGACACGGGGGGAACTGCAGCTATCACACTGTAAGGCCTTGCTCTAAAGGGGCAGAGGCAATGAAGGCTAAAGGCACAGAGGGAAGAACTTTAAAAATCAATATGGCCACCACCATCACAAAGGGTAAACTAAGGCATATCTGAGGGGGCTTCAAAAAGGTCATAGAAACATGGGAGCAAAACATAAGAGAGGTTCCCCACAACCTTTTTTAACCCCCTTCTAGATCCTGCAAGGGGCATCAACCTATTAGATTAGTCAAGAGAATGCTATGGGTCGTTTCTCTTGTGTAACCTGCAGGGCTGCTACATGCTGGAATCCACTCGATGGCAGCAGGTTTTATTTGGCTTCAGATGGTGACTAAGAGAACAGAGCAGTTTGCCTCAAACGCAACACTCCTGATTGCAAATCCATGTTTCTACTGCTGGAGTGTCACAGAGCATCAAGGCAAAAAGACCCAGACCCAGGGGACCCCCTGGCATGGGCATACTCCTGCCCCAAAGCTAGGCCCTCTGCCATCTGACAGAGTTCCCGGAGACCCCTCCACTTCCCAACCTCTCTCACCAGAATGCCTCCTCTGTGAGCAAACAAATGAAAATTGGGCCAAATCATCACTGATATGATGTGCATCAAGAAAACAAATTAAGTGTAACATTTGTGTGGTGACAGATGACCTTTCCATGATTAAAAGGCATGGCTCCGCAATGAGCCAGATGAAAGATGTTTAATGTAATGGAGCAATCTCCGATGCCTGGAGAAATTTCTGGAGACACTCATTTTGGTAAAACTGAAGTAGAGACAAATGGTGCCCCACAGCCTATTGACAGAGCTCTGCCAACTGCTGGGGTAGAGGGCCTGCTGTCCAGGGGGAGATCAAAGGTGAGGCATCCTTCTGCACGAGAGAAATATCATTCCCATTGCCTGTTTACCAGGACTATCTCAGTTCATACAGACCAGAGTTTTCTCTTCACTGCTACCGCCAAACAAGATGGTGTCTAGATACCATTTACGGAACATTTTGATCCATGAGTCTATAGAAGGGTTCTGACAAAAGGAAGGAAGTGCAGAGCAGAACTTCAAAATCTCATAGACTTGAGACTTTCTGGAGCTACCGAGGCTCCATGAATATCTTCAACTATTGCTTGAGATGATCTTTTAACCATAAACCAAAAATATCCCCAGAAGTCTTAAAATCAAACAATACTTTAGCTTAAGTTTAGTAAATACTACCTGCCTTGCGCACAGTGCTCTTTTAAAGCACTTCCTACATGAGATCAACTTAACAACAGCTGCTTGAAAGGTTGGATGAGAAACTCAGTGGGCGGTGAGTTTCTGTTAAGGGGAGAGGAACCATGTGAACAATGCCTGTACAATTTAAAGAATAATGTCAATGCCACTGAATTGTACATGTCTGCTGTGTCTCGTCACAACAGCAGCAGAATAAGTGTAAGAGTTAAAAAATATAAAGAAAACCATCTAATTCTCATATGCAGCATTGTGTTGAGAAGAAATCATCATTGTTCTCAAGAAAGACCCAAAGTATATCACTGCTCAGCCATGCCTCCAACCCGATGCTCACCCCAGGCACCTGTGGTGGAGAAGCCAGGGAGAAGCTAGCTGGAACCCATGTGATCTCTGAGGTTAGAAGGTTCTTGAAATGATATCTCCTTGGCTGTGTTGCCTGGTCATTCTGGTGCTGACCTTTACTTATAAAAGAAGTTGAAGTATCTGAAGAAGAATGTGGTATCAGGATTGTAGGAAAGCCTATGAACAAGCTGTGATATGCAGGGGACACGTCTTGCTTGCTAAAAGTGGGGAAGAACTGGCGCACTTTCTGATGAAAATCAAGGATTATAGTCTTCAATATAGATTACAACTCAATGTAAAGAAGATCAAAATCCTCACAACTGAACCAGTAGGTTACATCACAATAAATGGAGACAATGTTGAAGTGGTCAAGGATTTTATTTGCTTGGATCCACAATCAATGCTCATGGAAGCAGCAGTCAAGAGATCAAAAGAAGTACTGCCTTGGTAAATCTGCTGCACAAGACCTTTTTAGCGTATTGAAGAGCAAGGATGTGACTTTTTGGACTAAGATGTGCTTGACCTAAGTCATGGTATTCTCCATTGCCTCGTATGCACGTGAACGTTGGACTTTGAATAAGAAAGGCTGAAGAAGACTCGGTGCATTTGAATGGTGATGCTGTAAAAGAATATTGACAATACCATGGACTGCTAAGAGGACAAACTGATCTGTGCTGGACAAAGTCAGGCCAGAGGGCTCCTTTGAGGCAAGGACGGTAAGACCTTGTCTTACATACTTTGGACATATTGTCGGAAGGGACTAGTCCCTGGAGAAGGACTTCATGTTTGGTAAAGTAGAAGGGCAATGGAAAAGAAATGGATTGGCACAGATGGATTGACAGCCCTCACCAAAATGGACTGATGCAGAGGCTGCATCAGTGGGCTCAGGCATAGTGAACAGTTGTGAGGATGGAACAGGACCACGCAGTGATGCCTTCTGTGTTAGCCTGGATGGAGTAGAGAAACAAATCCAGAGACACTCATACACATATGAGTGTGTGAAAAAGAACTTTATATAAAAGAGTAATTGCACATTAAGAAAGCATCCCGACACAACCGCTGAAGACAAAGTGGATGAATAAGCAAAAGTGGTGAAGAAAGCTGAAGGTGGCCGGCTATCAAAGGATATAGTGTCTGGGGTTGTAAAGGCTTGAAGGTAAACAAGCTGCCAACGAGCTCAGAAGCAACAAAGCCCACATGGAAGAAGCACACCAGC
>NW_022111357.1:41375688-41398173 GCF_000313985.2 Echinops telfairi
AAGCATCTCAGCACTGGCGTGGGTCTCCACGTGGCTCTTCCAGCCCCAGGGCTCTGACTGCCATCAGCATAGCTCCATGTGGCTTGTCAACAGGACTGTGTAAGTTCACAGGAGATTGTGTAGCTACCACACCTTCTGTTGTGCATTAGGTCACTAAGGGTCACAGCCAACTCTATGGCACCTAACAACAACAACAAGGGCCACCGGAAAAATTTTCATGTGGAAAGGCAGTACTTTCCAGGCCCAGAGCACAGGGTCCCTCCCTTGGGGAGGTGAGTGTAGAGAAGCGGGGAGGGTGATAGGTCCATCATCCAGGGCTGAGCAGGAGCCCATTAAGCACAGATAAAGCATGTCTTCTGACAACCAATGCCAACATGAAGGGTTGGCCAGGGAAGCGAAGCATTAACAGCAAAGAGGAGCCCATGCAGAGGCAGAGAGAGTTTCCAGAGCTAGCCAGGGTGCCGGTGAAGAATGACTACTGAGGGAGCAGCTAGGATGGTCAGGGGGCAGGGAAGGGGCTGGTCTGGTCACATGGGGCCTGCTGTCAGAGGATCAAGACCATGTGGTTCTGGGACTTGGAGTCCGGCAGCAGCAAATGGAGCAGAAAGAGATCGGCCCAGTTGGTGCGTGTCATCTCTGGGGTGCCTGAGGTCTCCCAGCAGAGGTGTTGAGCAGGCAGGTGCCAGGGGCTCACATTTTAGCAAAAAGAAACACGGCAGGCAAGAGGGAGGACAGGGGAAAGAGAAGGGAGAACAGAGAGATTGGAATATTTGTGGCAGGAAGCTCAGAGTTGTGATTTTTCTCTAATACAGGGTCACAGATGCTGCCAGAACTCAAAAGCAAGCAAGAAGGAGCCAGCACATGCCAGATACTGGTACCAGTGCGGTCCTGTAGAGCTTCTAGAAGTGCTAGAAGGAGCCGGTCTGAGGAAGGCGGGGATGCTGAGACATGCAGCAGCCCTGTGCGGGGCTGGGCTGAGAGGCAGAGCCATCAGGACGCTGAAAACCGTTCACTTTCCTGCAGAACCAGTGCCAGCCCTTCATGCGTGGGCATCCTCTGTGGAGATCTGGCCTGTGTCTGCACACACACACACACACACACACACACACACACACACACACACGCGCGCGCTCTCTGCCTGCCTGGCGATCCGGAAGGGAACGTGGTGGAAACGGCGAGAAACGCAGCCATCCTCTGACTCTCTTGCTCAAGAGCCAGGAGAAGGAGAGCGTCGTCTCCATCACGATGTGTCAGAAGCTGGTTGAGCAGCCGTCTGGAGCGTGTGGTGGAGCGTCTAACTTCTAGTGTTCTCTGTCTTCCTCCTGCATCTACCTTCTCCTCCACCAGCGCAGAGGGCCTGCCTTGTCCAGGCATCGTGTCTTTCCTCCACAGCCTAGTCTCCCCTCATCTCTCAGAGCAACCAGGACCCACCAGGACCCTTGAGAAGAGGCACATTCCCCACACTTGCCAAGGTACCGGGATTCCAGCTTGGTTCCTGGGGCTGAGGTTCTGGGCCTTTGGAAAGAGTGCTGCTTTCATCTTGAACAACCAGGTATGCTTAACGTGAAAAGCCCAAGTTATCATGGATTGGTTATCCTATTTTCAGTGGAAGAAAAGGATTTATGTAGCCGACGATAGGAAATATGATCTGGGTGTGGTGGGTGAATATGAGGGGGGCGGCGTTGAGTGGTATATGAGGGCCATCCCCAGGGAGCCTAAGCCAAGGGCAGAGTGGCCCTAAGGTTCAACATCAAGGAAGGTGCCCCCCAAAATCACAGTATGACCTTCCTTCCCTCTTCTGTAACTTACCTTCAGTCGGCTCACCACACCCTGCAACGCTGCATCCCTGATGCTGGAGAGAAAGTTGACAGTCGGGCGCGCCACTACCACCTTTCAGACAACTGGTCTACCAGCTTCTACCTGGACGCTAACAGTGGCAAAGATTCGCCCGGCTACTGAAGCAGCTGTTCCTTGTCAACACTTGTAAGGGCTAGAAAACTCATCCTGATGAGCTGGGAGGAAAACTAAAAACTTTCATTGTCAGTGTTACATCTGATGTTATGTTATATATACGTGACATAGCCCACTCCTCACCACAGGTACATAGTGCTACTCCCATTGAACAAGTGAGAAAATCGCAGCCATCGAGGTCACTTTGAGGATTCAAACTCTGGTCTTTGCACTCATCTCCTATGCACACAAAGACTGGACAGTGACCATGGAGAACAGGATAAGACTTGGTTCCTTTAGATTGTGAGGTTGGAGACGCGTATTGAATACATATACCATGAACTGACCAAGGACTAAAGGAGCAAGTCAGAAAGAATATAACCAGAATGCTCCTTAGAAGTGAAGATGTGAGACTTGGGCTCACTTTGGACACATCATGAGGAAAGATCAATGTCTACAAAAGTACAAAGATGCTTCATAAAGGAAAAAAAATGAAAAATGAGCTGATTCCAAGAGCCCAAGCGGAAAGCAAATGTTTTGAGAATGATGAGGGCAACGAATGTATAAGTGTGCTTTACACAATTGATGTATGTATGGATTGTGATAAGACTTGTATGAGCCCCCAATAAAACGATTTTTGAAAAAAAAGTTAGAAAACAATAAGGAAAACCTTCAGGAAGATAGATCCACACAAGAGCTGCAGCAGTGAACTCAAATATCCTGGTGATGGAGAAGATGGCATTGAACCAGACAATGCTTTGTCCTGTGGTGCATAAGTTCACCCGGGGTCCAAGTCACTTGGACAGCAACTAACAACGTGAACTATCCACCTGGCCCCCAGAACTGAGCTGAAGGCTTTGAGTATTTCAGCTCCTTCAAAGCTCTTCTGTGTCCTCACCCCATTGTAGAGAGCAGGAAATTGAGGCTAAAGGAATGGCTTAGTTCTGCACCCCAACCCAACACCCAGCAACATTTTGCGCAGTTGTCTTGGGAGACGACTGCAGTGGATCTCCTCACTTCTGGGCATTCGTTCTGTCTTCTTGGAAACAGCACAGCTTCCTCCCTCTTCCCCATGACATCCTGCCAAGCGCTTAAGGACAGCCGTCACGATGCTCTGCTCTTTGCCATGTTAATGTCCCCAGGGCACCCTGCACCCCACCCCACCAGTGCTTAAGAGTATGGAAGTTGCAACGAAAGAGAGAGATAGGAGACATGCCAAGAGAGGTAAAGCGTGGTCCGTGTGTCTAGGGATGGACCACCATAATGCTTTTCCTGGCTCACATCCTAGCAAAAGCCTTCAGTGAGATAGATTGACACAAGATTCTCAACGATGGACTCAAATAAACTAATGTTGGAGAGGATGGTGCTGGACCAGGCAATGGTTTGTCCTGACGTGCATGCGGTCACCATGGGTCCATTCCAGAAGCTGGAAAACAGCGTAGCTGTCAAGAGCTAAGATGCAGCACTAGTACAGAAGCCCCCTGGTCCTCCGTGGTGTTTCCTTCTCACGGATGCCTTCTTAGCCTCTGCTGAGCTGCTCAGAATGGCTCAAGGCGATTAGGTGGCAGCTCTGCCCACAAAAACAAAACGGAGATAATGAGCCAAATGCTGTCATCTGAATAAAGTTTACTGTCATTAAGCATTACTCCAAGCGTGCCTGAAATATATATCTACATACATATGAAAGGCAAGGCTTCCTTTCCTCCTGTTGGTTTACAAAATATGCCCTAAATTATAGATCCTAAGCAGATTGTCTCTGCAGCCCACTCTGCCTGGAGTCAGTCTCCTGGGAGGCTGGGGGCTGGGGGGAGGGAGGTGGAAGCGTACCCCTCTTCATACATGGTCCACCAATCAGCACCACCTTCCACCCTACCCCCACCCCCACCATGGTGGTGGAAGGACACCAGACACCTGGAGCTCAGAGACCAGTTGATGGCAGAGAGGAAGTGTGAGAAGCAGTTGTTGGAGAGAGACAGCCGAAAAACACAAAAGAGTTGACTGGACGGTTGGGTGGGGGTATCAATGAGAATTGAAACTCCCGCCATCACTGAGGGTGTCCTCTGGGTTTCATGTGTAGAAGAAAGTCTCATTTGTCCTTTAGAATTACCTGTGAAGCCAGTGCCTTCAAGGAAGGCATGTGAGAACCAGACGGCCCCCAGCACAGCAGAACCCTTCAGCCATTCTGATGCTAGTTGGACAATGAATAGGAAAGACTCAAGAAGAGTCCATACTGAATTAAGAGTTGGATTATGATGCTGGTGAAGATTATTGGAAGGGCCACGGGGTGTCCGAAGCACAAACATACCTGTCTTGAAAGTACAGTCAGAATGATCCTTAGAGACAAGGATGGGGAGACTACTTACATACGTCCCACATACTTGGGACTTATTGTCAGGAAAGACCAGTCCCTGGAGGAGGGCATTGTGCTTAGGAATAGGAGAGGGGCTGTGAAGAAGAGGATCCTCTAGGAGATGTTGAATGGTGAGAATGGTGCGGGATCAGGAGGTGTTTCACTCTGTACCGAGTCAGAACTGACTCAAAGCCTTTCTAACAACCACCTTGGTTGTGGGACAGCATCGATGGAGAGATGCCCCACATCTGATTGTCCTTAGAAGCTGCAGTAGTTACCTAATTGCATGTCAACTTGATAAATAAGCACAGGGGTGGAGTCTAGCCTGTCAATCAGGTCACAGCCTGGAGATGCCTCTTTGTGGGCGTGGCCTTCTCATGAGGCTCCGGGAACTTCCTTGCTTTCTCCCTGGAGGTGGGCCACATTCTCCCTCTGCTTCACCTTCCTGTGGAGGAGCCACACTCAGAGAGTTAGGGGAGCCACTTGGAGACCCGCGCCAGTTCTGAGATGCTTCCACCGCTACTGGATCCACAAGGCTTTTCACCCACTTGTCTGTGATCTTCTTGCATTTGGGATCAGTGCATGTGGCTGTGTGAGTCTAAAGAGGAATTTATAGACTAGTATCAGACCGATGGCCTAAGATCAGACTTGTGGACTTAATCCAGACTGGGCTGGGATGTTTTCTCAATATAAAATTGCCCTTCTATATAAAGCTCTATAGATGAATGTCCTTGCGCATAGATGAATGTCCCTGGATTTGTTTCTCTAGTCGACCTAGTGTAACACAGAGGCCCAGCAGCAGAGGCCCAGCCCAGGGCAAGTCTGGTGTGTTTCCTGTTAGTCAGATCAGCCCTGAAAGGGATCCGGTTCCAGTGAGTCCCACAGTCATCCCTCCATGGAGTGTTTCAACTTGAAGCCCCTCAGAGTGCCCTCTGCAGCCTGAGGAGGGGCAAGCTCTACCCCAACCTCTTCCATGCAAGTGTGGTATGTGCCCCCATTCTTATGAGCCCCTTCCTGAGTGTGGCCTGAACAAACTCAGACCCTGCCAAAAGGCAGTTGGAAGACTTAAAATTAAGTCACTAAAAACTAGCAAAAACCCAAGGACTTTTCAAACAAATGAAAAGTGAGACCTGCAAGAGTTCTTCTTATCTCTGCTCACACTCGGCCCTGAATCAAAGCATGTGAGATGGTCTATGTTACTGTTGTGTGTTCCTGTAAGGCCCCTGGCCCCATGTACCACAGAACAAAATATTGCCTGGTGTTGCACCACACTCCTGTTCCCCTACCTCTGAAGTCTATTGTTTCCTTCCTTCCTAGGGGGCTCATTCTCCAACACTGTACTGGATAATATTCCTTTGTGATCAATGGGGTTTCGGTTGGCTAATTTTTAGAAGCATATCACCAAGGCTTTCTTCAGGAGGGATCAATCAATAGAGAAGGATATTGTGTTTGCCGATATAGGGGGCAGCAGGGACAAGGGAGACCCTGACTGTGAGGAGATGTCAAAATAGCTACAAAGATGGGCTCACGCATGCTGCCCATTGTGAGAGCAATACAGGCCTGGGTAATGTTTTGCTCTGTTGTACGCCAGGTCTCCAGGAGTTGAGCCAACGAGAAGGCAGCCGTCAGCAATATGTACCTGGCACTCAGGCGGGAGTCCATGGTTTTAATATTCCTAAAAATCACTGGGAAGAATTAGCTGTCGAGCCCCATTTCTGATGAATGCAAAGCCTTGCCTGAAACCATGATTTGACCCCAAGTTGGTTGGAGAAAAGGTTTAAGACTTTGCCCACCACCTCCTGGGAGTTAGCAAGGGTGAGCTCCATGGCAGGAGGGCTCCTTTGTCCAGGACCTCTAGGCTTGGTCCGCGTGCCCATGAACCCGCAGTGAGGGCCAGTCAGTCTCACCTCTACTTTTTCATAGGCTGTCACTAACCTCCCATTCTCTCTTTCAAGACAAGGAGGCACATCACCAAGGGAGGGTGGGAGTTGTGGGGATTTCATGAGGAAGGGAAGACAATCAGTGAGGCTTCCATCCCTGGTCAGAACCATTGGCTTTGAGGACCATGCTGGGAACTACAGCCCCCATGCCTGAGCATTGGGAATGTGCAGGGGGTCTCCAAAGCCCCTGAGAACCTGGTGGAGAAGGGAAGTCCTAGTCAACCTGCTTCTGTCAGCATCACACAATTCCAAGGGCACTCTGTCAAAAGGCGGCATAGTGGCCCCCTGTGTGAGAGGTCCCCAGTCTCTGGTCTGCCCCGCCCCCTTCCAGGGTGCAGGTCCTCTCTGCATTCCTCAGTGGAAAATGGACACTGCGCCCAGCTGACACTTCCGGTCACCACTCTTGACTGGAACATTCACCTCTCTCCAGAAGAAGCGTAATTACCATTTGAAATAAAAAAGGAGATTCAAAATAAAATACCTATTATTATGCTCAATCAACCTTTATGGACGGTCAATTGTGCAGAAGCTCATCTCTGTCCAGTAGCTTTGGCTGCCTGTCAGCCCAGCTAGTCTATGAGGTGAAGTCTATTTGACCCTCAAAGCCTTTCAGGAAATATGTCAGTGCTTGTACTAGGGCACAGGAAGCATGTTCCCACGTTGAATCCCACCCCGGGTGTAGCTCTCTGAGTGAGTGCACACCACACTCTCTCTCACACATACCCACAGACACCTCACACATATCACACACATGCATGCGACACAGACAGAGATACGCACACCACACACATGTACATCTTACAAAGAGAGATATAGCCTCTCCCACACAGGCACATGTTCACATAGATATGCACATATCCCACACTGAAATCTGCACCTACACACACACTAACACACATGCATGCACCCAGATACAATCCGGCATACCCAGATGCACACAGCTCTCTCAAATGCACACTCACACCTCTCACACAGACATCTCTCTCCACATGCATACATCCCACGCATCTCTAACACACTCACGTATGCAACCGAATAGATTTCACCCCTTACAGACACAGACATCTCACACACACTCACACACCTAGATCCACTCACAGATATACACATCTTGTGCAGGCACACACCCAGGGATACACACACCTCTCATTTCACACACAAACAGCCCTCACGCACATCTCATTCACTCAAACCATCTTTCGCGCATACACATTTCTCGTACCCACACACAAATGTACCCTACACACATATACATCTCTCACCCACACTCACACACAAAGTCTCACGCACATCTCTCTCTCTCTCTCTCTCTCTCTCTCGCTCTCTCTCTCGCTCTCGCTCTCGCTCTCGCTCTCGCTCTCGCTCTCACTCTCCTCTCTCGCTCTCTCTTGACATACTCACACAGGCACTTTGGATTCCTCCCTGGGCCCATCTCCTGTCACTGCCTCCGCTGCTGTGTTGTAGTATTTCATGAAAAGCAAATGAATTGCGTATCCTTGATTACATTTCCTGATTTCTTAGAAAGCAAAATTGGAGTAATTGGTTTACATTAAGCATCATGCTATTTAAGAGAGGGAAATTAAATAGGATACCGTTAGATTTGATTCAGAGGCAAACATAGTTAAATAAAAAGCAATGGCAGACATTTGGAAAGGCTTCTAAACAAGAATCTTCGCGGGCGAATTATAGTTTACAAATCTGGTTAGAGCACAGCGCTATTCCACAGGGTCTGAGGCACCGAGGAAGGGGTCATGAAGCACCAGGGTCCCCAAACCTCCCGGGTCCCTCTCGTGCATTCTGTGGAACCTCTGATGACTTCTCAGAAAAGCCGACAGAAGGACTGCTCTGCAAAGCAAGGGCAGCAAGACCCACCTCCTCTCCTAACCAGACAGGAGACTGAGCCTTCTGGAGTATGGCGTCTGAGGTGCACTGAGGCCGAAGTGTGTACCCCTAGAAACTAACAGCCACCCCTGTGCCACCAAGGCCAGTGTCTGGACCGCAGACTCAAGAAAGTCCTCGGCCATTGGCCGCCCCCATCCTCAGGCAGCAGTGAGACTCCAAAGTGGAAATGCGTGCCCAGGCGTGTCCCTGCCAATCCTCTGCACAGCCAGTCCGTGTTTGGGTCTCACTCTGCTTCTTGATTGCTCCCCTGATTTCATCATCTCCACAGACCTGCCCTCTCCTTTCAGCACGGAGCTCCAATGCCGTGTACAAATTAAGATGCTAAGGCAGGTCAAAGAGACAAACAGAGCATCAGGTCTGTGGTTGGTAGAAGCCTATGCATGGATCTTCAGGAATACAGGATGGAAGATCCCATCAGTAATGCACTAAAAGGCACCCATTCGGCTCTCCTGGTCTCCCTCCACATCCACAGTACACTTCACACTGTGGTCCAAAGAATGGAGTTCAACGATGCCAAAACACTCCCTGTAAAGACACACCCAAGCGCACTCCCAGTGAAAGTCCCTTACATCCCTATTGTTGTGCTAGCTGCCATTGAATCAACTCTTACCCAGGGTGACCTCATGGGCACTACCGTGGCATTGTCATGATGCACTGTTGTGTTGCAGTTGCTGTGTAGCTTAAGTGCATTCAACCGAAGAGGACATTACAATGGAAAATGTTCTGCTGTGAGATCTATACGGTTTTTTCACCGACCTTCCCGCCTAGTCTGTCCTTGTCTGGAAACTCCACAGAATCCTCATCTACCGTGAGTGACCCTAGTGATGTTTGAATTGACAGTGGCATTCTTTCCAGCACCAGAGCCACAGGCGAGGCATCGCAACAGACTGAGAGATGATACAGTTGAAACAAGCCACCAAGTCTGTTCTGACTCACAGCGACTCAGAGCAAAACACTGCCTGGTCCTGCACCATCCTCACAATTGTGTCAATCCATCTTGTCAAAAGTCTTCCTCTCTTTTGCTGTCCCGCCGCTTCATCAAGCGTGATGTCCTTTATGGGGGGACTGGTCTTACCTAAGAACATGTCCACAGTACCTGAGATGAGGTCTTGCCATCCTGGCTTCTAAGGAGCATTCTGGCTGTACTTCTGCCAAGACAGTTGCCTTTGTTCTTTTGAATGTTCATGGTACTTTTAATAGTCTTTGCCAACGCCATCGCTCAAACGCATCAATTCTTCTTTGGTCTTTCTTATTCAAGGGTTCAAATAGAAGACAAGAATTCTACCACTGATGGGACTTACAGGGAGCAAAGTTATGAAAACTTCGAAGGCAAAGCCAAATGGCTGGAAGGAACAAGTCACTGGTCCAGTGGATGAAGACCATAGTTTCAGGGAATCCCAAGGCCTACAAGCCTAACCTAACCCACAAAGACAAGGTTCTATCTACACCCTATCGGGCTGAGTTGGGACCGGGGTCTTAAAAGCTTATGAGCTGTCGTCCAAGATGCAACGGTGGGCGTCTCACCATCAGAGGGAAGGAGAGTGAAGAATATGGAAAGACACACGGGACCCATTAGTCCAGCGGATGCATGTTCCACAAAAACAACGCTCTCCATAAGACCAGAAACACGAGATGGTGCCCGGCGCCCATGACCAATGACTCTGAAAAGGAGCCCAGTAGAAGGTCCTAGACAGAGTGGGAGGGAAATGTAGAACAGAACTGAAAACTCACAAAAGAGACCAGCCATCTATCAGGTAGAGATTGGTGGGGGACCTTCCTCCTCAGAACTATGGCTCTTACCCTTTTTAATCTGGGCTCAACTCACGTCCACCTTCGAACAATCAGCCATTTAAAATACCAAGGGCAGCATTGACCCAAGGACCAAGTCCAGAGGGTTAGGATCAAAGGACACCTGGAAACAATTAACACACACATGGGGAGGAAGGGGGGTGCCATGATGACACTGCTGAGGGGGTTGCAATGAATGGATTGAGTCAGAATGTGTGTGAATTGTTCAGTGTGAAACTGTGGTCTGCTCTGTACACCATCACCTCATTCACAAGCGTTCTTAAATGACCAGGCTTCCTGGTCAGATAGAGACTAATGGAATCCCGCCTCCCGCTCCCTGGGCATAGACTGTGGCTCTTCAACTACAAAACTCACTACCATTTGGTCCCTGCCAAGCCATAGCCACCCCAAAGGGCAGAGTGGAGCTGCCCCTGTGGGTTTTTCAAGCCTGAAAATCTTTAATGGGAGCACACAGCCTTCTTGTTATCCTTCAGAGCAGCTTGGTGGGTTCAAACTGCTAACTTTGAGGTTAGAAGCCCAAGGCATAACCACTAAGCCTCCAGGAGATAAACGCCCTTGGGAATTGGGGGTGGGGAGGACAAAGGTCTACCACTGAGTCACCAAGGCCCTCAAGTCGGGGGTCATTCAGGCACATTAAAGGCTAGAGAAGTGACTTTCTCCTCCCCTGCCAGCTCCCCTGCCTCCCCTGCAATTCAGCAGTGGCCGGTTCTAATCTAAGCCCACTCCGTCCTTTGTTCCCCGGTAGGCCCAGGTCAGCTTCCCGACCTCTCTGAACATCTGTCTCTTCTTCTGCACACCTGGCTGGCTTGTGGTAGATGAGCAGCAGTGCACAGGGTAGCAGGTAATGCCATTGTGAAGGGGACAGGTTGTACGTGACACAGTGCATCACTTTCCAGAAAAATGACCAGGATGATCGGGATGAAAGTTTCCACACTGGCTCCCAATCCACCCCTCTCACTGTTGGCAAGAGAAGGCGAGAGCATCCAGGTGTGGTAGGAAGGCAGGTGAGGGCCGTGAGTGCTGGCTCCCATCCGCAGCCTCCAGCCTCCGGTGCACGAATCCACCCCCATCAGCTCACAGTTCTCCCTCCCCCTCCCTTCCTTCCTCGCGGCGCCTTGCTCTATTATTTTCTTACCCATAGTTCTAATTATCTCTTTGTATCTCGAGTGAAACGAGCGCTTGGAAACCCCAAACCACCTCCGCCTCGCTCTCGATGGCGGGCCTGACAGTTGGGACAGAAGCCTCCGGAATGATAAATCTTCTTTATTAAAAGCCCTTTGTTTAAGAGCAGCGGGGCCCACCTTCTGTGGCAGGACACTCGGGGCTCCTGTCACCGGCGGGGGCAAGTCGTAAAACAGCTATTGAGTCCCTCCCACAGCCATCCCCCACCCCACTGCCTCCCACAGGATGAAGAGGTGTTCTCAATGGCTGTGTTTCATTTCCTTGAGTTGTTCTGACCCAATAAAAGTGAGTTTTTGTTTAAACCTTGGGATAGCAAAGTGGAGAGGAAGGTGTATGGTGGGAACCATAGAAGCTCATTCATCCCCCAGCATCAGCATCCTGGGTGGAGAGAGACACAGCCCCGCTCTGAGAGGGAGCTGATTTTATGCCAAGGCTCAGAATGGGAGGGTGGGGGAGGGGGAGGGGAACAGGGGGAGCATCTTGGAAAAGCTATTGAATTGTGAGCTGGGGAACGGGTCCCCAAAGGTTAGTTTTCCTGACCAACGCACATGCTCCCAAACAAGCCAAACAGAACCAGAGAGGAGAAACGTCTAAAACTCCGGACTTGTCGGACGGTGCTGACTCATCACTCCAGGGCCAGTTTGTTTTACTGAGGTGGCTTGCATGGTGCTGGATGGCGGGTGCTATGCCACCAGCATTTACAATTCTATTAAGGTCACTCATGGTGGAGAGGTTTCAGGGGTGCTTCCAGACTGAGATAGACCAGGAAGAAAGGCCTGGCCATCCATTTGCAAACATGAGCCAATGAGACCCAAAGGACAGTAACCTGCAAGCGGACCCTCTGGGTTGGACGGCCCTCCAACCACACAGCGGCTGCGTGGAGTGCTGAGCTTGAAGATGGTGCTGCAGTTGGTTCTGCGGTACAGGGGGCTGCCATGAGTCGAGTCCGATGTCATGGCAGCGATCAGCAACTGTCCCCATGGAGCAACATGTGCTTGCTGGTGTCGATGATGCACTGGCATCTAAAACACACCCACAATCGTGCTGGTCATGGACGTCTGGGCTCCAAATTTGTAGATGATGGAACAGACTCAAAGGCTGGAGAGTAAAATTAGCCCCGGGAGAGTTGACCCTCTAGGAGAGCCTCTAACTTGTCTCCTTCAGCTGGTGGACTGGGTTTTACTCCTCCTCCTCCACACTCAGCAGCCCTCCCCAACAGCATGGGCTTTCTGCCAGGAATCAAGAGCCAACCATCCACGCCATGGCTGCACAGTCCCTGGACAGGCATTAAACCCTAAGACCCGCCAGCTTCGGGCCCTGTTTCCCACTCTGTTGCCACTAGTCCACCCCTCTAGAATACCCACAGTCACCTGCTTCCTGCTCCTCCTTGGTTTTTCTCGGCATGTTCTCTTTCTCTTCTGAGCTGTACTTTGTAGACAGTTGATTCTCCTTCTTCATGGCAGGGCTGGGGGACAAAGTCCTGGTGAACACCACCGGATTAACAGACTGAGCATTGTTGTCGGGACAGTAGGGAGTAGGTTCCTGCATGCCTCTTGGGGCACATTTTCATCAACATATAACCTTGTTCACTGTGTACTTCTGTTTAAGGGTGATAACATATGAAATTGGCTACTAACCAAAAGGTTGGTAGTTCAAGTCTACCCAAAGGTGCCTCGGAAGAGAGGCCTGACAATTTGCTCCTGAAAAATCAACCAATGGAAGACCTCAGGGGCACAGTTCTCCTCTGACCCAGGAGGAGTCGTAATGAGCCGGACTTGACTGGCCCTAACTATTTACTCTATGCGGTTGACTCCTTGAGCCCTGGTGGCAGAGTGGATTACCTGTTGGGCTGCTAACCAAAAGGTCAGCAGATTGAAACCACCAGTCACTCTAAGGGAGAACACTCAGGTTTTCTAGTCCCACAAAAATGGCCTGTCTTGGAAACCCACAAGGTTAATTCTACCCTGTCCTCTAAGGTCACTATGAATCAGAGTCAATTTGATTGCAGTGCAAAAGGGAGAGAGTTAACTTTGAACTCACAGGCAATAGCCCTATAACTCATGTCTGATCAAAAGTTTTCTAACACACGCATTCTCTCTGTAAGGCATTTCTCAGCCTTCTGATGCTTAGAAACTCTACTCTAGCCAGCCCTTTAGCAACAACAACAACAAACTGCAACCACAACCAAAGAAAAGGTAGCATAAGAGAGACCACAGAAAGGACACTTGTTTGCAGCTTCGGAGCTGAAATGAGCAAGCAGAGAGTTGCCCTAGTTCAACATCCCTCCACTGGGAAGGTTTCTGAAATGCCACCGTACTGATGGGAAGGGTTACAAATACATCTTAGCAAATGTGCAAATGCACCACAACAGAATGAGGCTCCACTGTATCGTGAAGTGTCCCATTTCATCTGATAGGATTTGCTTAGGTTTTCATCAGGAGCTGGTCAGTGCTGTCTCAAGCCTCTGTTTTCCTGGAACCAGATATTCGCTTGTAGAATTCTGAAGGTTCCTGTGCAGCTGGTGCATTTTTCCAATGATAAGAAATCGTGTGCTATCATGGTGTTTGCAGAACAGAAAACTCTAAAAGAAGAACAGAGGCAAACTCAGAAAAATACCATTTTGGAAAGCGAACACTTGGAAGTCAGCGGTAACCACGCTTCATCCCTGTGATGATGGGGGATGGAAGCAATTGCCAGGGTGGGTCAAAAGGGAGCACTGCCCCCTTCATGCCTCCATGCCCAGGCTGCCAAATGTTGCTATTGGGTGCTGTCGGATGGGGACTCAGGGCAACCGCAGGAGCAGAGGAGAATTCCCCCATGAGGTTGTCAAGACTGCAGTCTTTATGGGAGCGGACCGCTGGGTGAATTCAAACCACCAACCTTCCCGTTAGCAGCTCAGTGTTGAAGTGATGCACACTATGGGTTTTAGGCACTCGTCTGGGTACCAAATCAACTCCATCATTCATGACCCCATCCCCGCAGGACAGGGTCCCCAAAGCAATGGGAAGTGAAGCTTTACCTGGCCATCAGCTCCTGCCAAGAACACAGGAAACAGAAGCCCCAGAATCCTAAGCTTACTGCCTAGACCTCTCCCTCCATCGTTCTACTCTGCACATGTGGGGCCGCCAGGAGTCCGAGCAGACACCAGGTTAACTAATAACCACATAGATTGAGTACCTTTCATCCAAGGACTTCAATCTGGACCAAGCAGAAAAGAAAGGTTCCAGGCCAGAGCAACAACAACACCTCCTTCCTCAAGGATATATTGGAATGTGTCGCAAACTGCCTCCAAAAACACCTGCCTCTCTGCCAAGAGACCAAAACTCGAATGGTGCCTGGTGACTGAACATGTTGATCAAAGATTCTATCTAAGAATCCTGATCAGAAGAGGGAAATGTAGCACTGCATTTCAAATGCTCATGGACTCCAGACTTTCTGGGGCCATAGGCACTGAATGAGCCCCTGACATTATTGCCAGGTGATCATCTTTCTTACCTTCAACGAAAAACATCCCCTGGTCCCTTCTGAAAATCAAACAGTTGTGTAACATAACTAGGGGGAAAAAATGTCTGCCTTGAACATTATGTTCTTTTGAAAACGAAAACAGCAACTTGAAAGATGTGGTAGGAACCTTAGGGGACACTGAGTTTGTTACTGGGGGAGGAGTAACACAGGAAAGGAGGGCCTGTTAGGTGGGGTTGCCTAGCAAAACAGAGCCACTGACACGCAACTATGTATAAGAAAGGACTTTACATTAGGAAGCAATTTTATATCAAGAAGGCACCCCAGCCCAGCCTAACTTAAGTCCACGTGTTTGAACCTGGTGGGGGCCCTCTTCAGACTCTCAGAGCTGCAAGCTGATGAAACAGTAAGGTGCCGCAAGGAGCAGGGAGATCACAAGGCGGTGGATGCAGAGCCAAAGGGGTCGATGGGAACATGGCAAGGCGCCAGGAGCTCCCAGGGTTGGCAGCTCACGTGGGACCACCCCTGGAGGCAAACACAGAATCCAAGCAAACAGGAAGGTGGAGAGCAAGAGAGAGAGGAAGGTTCTCCCTGTCTCTCTTATCAAAAGGCCACACCCTCAAGTAGGCATCACCAGGCTGCCACCTGATTGACAGGTCAGACTCCACCCCCAGCTCTGGGCTGTGAGCTGTGAGTTGGGAGACCGTGAAGTTGGCAAGATCTAATCCCCACGAGGGTGAGAATGGTTACAACTGGAACAGTGTCATTCCTGTCACCAAGTGGTGCAGGTAGAAACGGTTGGCTTGGTGTCTGTGTTGCTGCGTATCTTCTCAACGACAACAAAAATCAAAATTAAAAAATCCCGCCTCCAGCTACAGTTCCCTGTCCCCCGTGGAAGAGCCCGAGGAAAAGTCAGTGTGAGGTTTCTCACCTGGATGGTGAGGTCAGCCTATGAAAACCACTCCTCCCTCGTGAGGAGACCCCAGGGTCTGATGAACTGTGCACATAGGAGCTGCAAAACCATTTTCAAGATGGTAGAGCTTCCATTGAAACAAGAGTTTTTACTTTATATTGTAATGAAAGCTTGTAACCAAGTTGTACCGTAAACACCAATGGCACCATCTTATAAAAATTTTATCTTTATCTATTTTGGGGAGAAATAGTCCTGTCTGCCTAATTGAAACATCTGTCATTCTGACATTAAATAGTGCCTCCTCGGTCCTCATATTATGGCGCGCTGCCTTCCTCGCCCTCTGCTCAATTGAAATAGCGCACTTGCTTGGAGATAAAGGGAGATAATAGGTATTTTATAATGAAGGGGAAGGAGGATTCGTCTTGAATCAGGCCTGAGAATGACTTTGTCTTTTTCCCGGGGTTTGCTGCCCTAAAGGGAGTTGTGGCCCGCTTTAGTGTCTCGGTGCTTCAATACGAGACGGATCAAATGAGAAACATTTAGACAAGCATTAGAAGTGCTACCGCCGGCAGTCAGTCATCAGTACGTTCTGGGAATTGCTTTATGGGCAGCTCAGGTGGGCAGGGACTTGGCCCAGCCAGGCGGCATTTCAGCGCTAGAAACGGAATCCCTTTGACTTCTTCTTTAATAGTCAAATATCTCTCCCCAGAGCATCCCAGTCTTTATTTACTAACCCAGGAACATGCTTCAAAATGGCTAGCCCTACTCACTCGTCATGTTGCAGTTGGTCCTCTGGATAAGCAGTCTCCATAAAATTAAACCCTGGAGGAGGGCATCATGCTTAGTAAAGTAGAGGGTAAGTGGGGAAGAAAAGGCAGACTCTCGATAAGCATGGGTTGGCGCAGTGGCTGCAACAACGGGCTCAAACATAGCAATGGACCAGGGACTTGTCTTCACTTACACACGGGGTCCCTCTGGGTTGGAGCAGACACAAAGGCACCTCGTAACAACATGCAAGCATGGACTTCCAGTGCTTCCCAAGGATTAGGCATGATTTCCTTCATCTGCCCACTGCTGAATTATCTCTAGAGCTTCCCTGCAAAGCCACGTTCTCAAAATCCTGAATCTCCAAGACTCAGGCCCAGATGTTTGATCGAGATTATTCCAAATTTGAATACTGACTCCTCTATCTAGTGCAATTTAAACAGATTCCCTTGTCTGTGGCATAGGAATGATAATCACACCTAATAATAGTGCGAATTATTTCTTCATTATTTCCCAGGGCAAGCATTCCATCTCTCAGTTTCAGATGTAGCTGAGCACACCTGACGGTGCCTACTCCTCTGCTGGTGAAGTGTCCTGAACATATCAACGTTCCTGAAGCATTGATTAAGTCCTCTGCACTGGCGCTGTTGGAGTGCTTTACATATATTTGCTCATTTTGTTCCCTCAACAATCGAGGTGGGGACAATTACTAAAAATGAGAAAACTGGGACTTATATTTATTAATAAATGCTTTAAGGCCCCAGACTTAACAAGTGGCCAGCCTGGGGTTGAGACCCAGGCCGATGCTCCATCAGTCAGCCCTGTACCCCTTCTCTTACCAATGCTCATGCAGAAGGTCCCCTCTTCACCCAAGGGCTCAAGGGAAGCAACCTGGAGCCTCTTCTTGGCAGCCCAATGGGAGGAAACAAGGTACCTTAAAACAAGTTGTTGGGGATTGAGTTATGTCCCCCTGATGGTACTGAAGGTTATGAGTTGGTCTGCTAACCAAAAGGTCAGCAGTTTGAAACCAATAGCCACTCCATGGTAGAGAGATGAGGCTTTCTACTCTTGTAAGAGGTACAGTCTCAGAAACCTGCAGGGGCAGTTCTAGCTTCTCCTATAAGGTCGCTGTGAGTCTGAGCTGACTCCATGCCAGTGAGTTTGGTTTGGGGTTGAGTTGAGCCCTGGTAGCATGTGAGTTAGATGCTGGACTTCTAACAGTAAGATACGGGGTCTGAAAAAGTGAAGCTTTCTGCTCCCATAAAGATTTACCACCTTGCAAACTCACAGGGGCAGTCCTACTCCGTCCTGCAGGGTAGCTATGAATCAGAATTGGCGTGGTGACAGGAAGCTCTTTTAGAAAAGTATTTTAAAGGACTGCTGGTGGCACAGTGGATGAGCCCTCTGGCACAGTGGATGAGCCCTCTGTTCGCAACCAAAAATGTCCACGGTTTGAATCCACCAGCCTCTCCATGGGAGAAAGAAGGGGCCATCTACTTCCCAAAATGTTACAGCTTTGGAACTTATGCGCAACATTTCATCTATGCCCCCTGAGTTGGCATCAAGTGGGTGGCAGCAGGTTGAAAACAAAGGAACCGTTCAAGTCCTAACCCCTAGTACCTGTGAATCTGATCTTATTGGGCAATGACATCTTTGAATATGTTAACAGGTCTGGTAGTTACATAATGTATGGTCAATGTGAGACTTATGAGTGAAGGGGTGGAGTTTAACCTGTCAATCAGGTCGCAGCTCTATGACCTCTTTTGGAGGCGCTAAAGAGATAAGTAGTTCACTGGAGGTGGGACACAGGCTCACTCCCTGGGAGACATTGCAACCGATAAGCCACATGGAGCTACACCAGTGCTCTGAGCTGGAGGAGCCACGTGGAGACGCCTGTCAGTGCTAAGATGCTTATAATGCCACTGGATCCACAAGACTTCCCACTCACTGGCCTGGAGCTTCCTGCATTCAGTGTCATTGCATGTGTTTTGTGAGTCTGAAGAGAACTTTATAGATTGGTATCAGACATATGGGGTAATATCGGACTTATGGACTTGATCTGGACTGTGCTGGGATGTTCTCTTTTTTTGTTGTTTTTTTGTTTGTTTGTTTTTATTATTTTTTAAAATCGTTTTATTGGGGGTTCTTACAGCTCTTATAGCCTTCTATACATTACTTGTATCAAGCATATTTGTACACATGTTGCCACTATCATTTTTTTTTCTGTTGTTGTTGTTAATATTTTTTTTAATCCTTTTTTGGGGGGCTCATACAACTCCTATCACAATCCATACACACATCAACTGTGTAAAACACATTTGTACATTCATTGCCCTCATCATTCTCAAAACATTTGCTCTCCACTTAAGCCCCTGGCATCAGCTCCTCATTTTTCCCCTCCCTCATGCACCCTTGACACCCTCATGCACCCTTGATAATTTGTAAATTATTATTTTGTCATATCTTACACTGTCAGATGTCTCCCTTCATCCACTTTCCTGTTGTGCTGTCCATCCCTCAGGGAGGAGACCATATGTAATCAATTCCCCCTAGAGGGTGGATGGGGGGGTGGTGGAAAAGAGTGGAAAGGGAAGTTTTCTTCATATTAATGTACAATTACTCTTTCTATGAAGCTCTTTCTTATACACATATGAGTGTCTCTGGATTTCTTTCTTTCGTCAACCCAGACTAGCACCACAGTCAACACGAGGCCACACTAGATCAGGGTGGGTCCTGACCCCTTCTGAGTGGTGTCCCATAAAAGAAGAGAAGAGACTTGGAGACACACGGAGGGAAGATGCCACCTGAAGACTGGAGCCAAGTGGGAGGAATCAGCCACAAGCCAAGGAGCCAACGGCACCAGCAGGAGCTGGACAAGACAGGAAGGATCTGCAGGGATGAGAGAGAGTCTGGCCCTGCCAACACTTTAATTTTGGACTTCTGGCTTCCAGACCTCTGGGAGAATGAATTCTTGTCATTTTAAGGCACCCAGTGAGTGGCACTTCATTGTGGCAGCCCCCAAACTAATACAACAGTGATTTCCTGACAGCGACTAGGCTGACCACCAACACATCACACGCAGCCCTGTGAATTACGTAAGGAGGGTAACGAAGCCAGTGACCTGAAATTTCCCAACTCAGGCTCAACTCTAAAAGGTTTATCTTGAGACAGAACATTCCCATAAAAGATGAGTTTTATTTTCTCATTGGTACTGAATCCTGAGTGCGTGATGCCTCATCCTGGACAGCTACAGACCTTTAAGAAAAGCAATGGGTTCGGGGCCATTTATTGATGCTCGCTGCTCAGCCCGTCTATTGAAGCATTCTACTGCACTGTTCCCAGCATTTCTACCACTTCTCCCATTTACTGGCCTGTGTGAGTCAGCGATTAGCTGTTGTAAGCTCAAAGTACTTAGTTTAAGTCTGAAAATTATAGTTTTAAATGCTTTAAATTATATCAACACCTCTTTTTTTTTGTCCTGCACCTTATTATATAATAGCTACCTTTGTATTCTCTACAGGGAATCGAATGTAAATTTCCCTGAACCATGAACTGTGAAAGCAGCATCAATGCATCGCAGGTCTGATGGCGGGGAAGACAAATTTGGCTTATTCTCCCAATAACCCGTGGGTAGCAAGGGTTTTAATAAGATAAGTCACTCCACTCAGTATTTCAGAATAATCACATTAAGCATATGACCCTGAAGACTCTTTAACTGGGGATAAAGACTCCGGGAACGAGAACAACATTCACAGCTTCGCCCAAGGCCACAGTCAGGAGAAGCTGAGCTCAAATGATAAACCCAAGAGGGCTCCACATCCAGAGGACAGAATCCCACCCAAGAACAAGATGCACATGATGTCAGAGACCATCAGAACCAATGGGAGAGTTGTTTCCTTCCCTCCCCTGAAAATACCAGAGAGGCGCACACACAGGCATGCATGCATAAATACACATGCCATTATGCAAGTACAACTGCTCTCACACATATACAAACACATGAATGAATGCCTACACACTTGCAGAGAAACATATGTGCACGCACACTCTCATACATGTCCCCATGCACACATACACACTCTCAGAGTTGTTCGTATACATATGCCCAAACACATCCACACACAAAAAAAACTCATGTATGTGTACGTATAACATGTAAACACTATCATGTGCACACTCATACTCACATGTTGTGTTAGTCTGGGTTGACTAGAGAAACACATTTGTAGACACTCATAGCTTTATATAAAGAGTGTGCATTAAAATAACATCCCAGCCTAGTCCAGATCAAGTCCATAAGCCCAATATTAACCTATATGTTGATGCCAATATATGAAATCCTCTTCAGACTCACAAAACACATGCAATGATGCCAAATGCAGAAAGATCACAAGCCAGTGGGTGGGAAGTCTTGTGGATCCAGTGGCATTGTAAGCATCTCAGCACTGGCAGAGGTCTCCACACGGCTTCTCCGACTCCATCTGCCTCTCTCCATGTGTCTTCTCCACAGGGATGTCTCGCAGGGAGTGAGGAGAGAAAGAGTGTCTCCCACCTCCAAGGAGGAATACAGGCATTCCCAGAATCCTCAGGAGAAGGCCATGCCCACACAGAGGCCTCATTGGCTATGACCTGATTGACAGATGAGACTCCACCCCTTCACTCTTAATCCTTTCAAATTGGCAAACAATAACTACCACACATGCATACATGTGTGACTGGCCATAACACATGTACATATGTGCACATGCCTGCTCACATAAACACATGAAGATCTAATTGACATATATGTACACATACATGTGTAAACACAGAGAGACACATACATGTGTATAGACACGTGCATATGCTCACACGTGGAAAACCATGATCATTTACATACGCATATAAATGCATGCATGCATGTAAACACATACAGATTTATATATACAAATGCTCATATACATGTATACATGCTCATATACATGTACGCATTTGTATAAAAACACATAAACATGCACTATATATGCAAACATGTGCAGACAAATTTATATACATACAAACATGTGTCACACATACAACTCTCATATATGTGCACACTTACAAACACACTCACGTGCACAGGTAATTGCATGTATGCAATTGTACAGTAATTCACATGCACATGCACAAATGTATCTATGCATTTACTCTCATGGAAGCATGAACACATGTGCTCCTTGGCACATATTCACACACTGAATAACATGCACATTTTCACACACATGAGCACATTTATGCACATAGCTCTACATAAATGCACACGGACTCACACATGCACACAGCCTGTTACATACACCTAACTGTATCCCTACACACTTGCACATATGCTCACACACATACAAATGAACAACCCACTGTCCAGCAAGGCTGTATTGGCTTTTCTACTCCCATTTCAAGGGTCCCACCAACAACTTTACCATATTTGGAAACAAAGACCATGTCTTACCTTCCTATTCACTTTCTCATTTGCGCCTTCCAAAACAAGGTTTTAAAGCTGAGATTGACTTTTTATTCTCACAATGAATCCTCTCGGGACAATACTGTGTAATCTGTGGTAAAGTACAAAGGGAGAGGAAGACATTTTTAACTGTTGAAAACTTTATTATCATTGCAACCCTCCCTAAATAAGCATTTTGTTCCATTAAGACAATTTTTTTAAAGGGGCGGATTGTCCTTTAAGGGAATCAATTTATTGTTATCAAACTCATTATAATGTCTTAGTTTTCTCATTTTGACACAGATCTGGGACAATGCTGTAGTAGAGGGCCCATTTGGACAAAGGCAAAATAAAACCGGGTGGCAAAAGATAAAACACAACACAAATCGGATCCTTGGTCTCCAATAATTCAACCTACAAAGTTATCATGGAAAATAATTTTACATGGATAGTGTGTGTTGTATACATCCCACAAGTTCAAGTTCATGGCTCCAATGCTCTAAAGAAAAGTAAATAACCCAAAGACTAATAATGGCACAAAAACTAATAATATCTTTCATTGTAACCAGTGGCGTGTGTGCTGGCACCTGCTTCAAGTGTCAACTGGTACTTCTCTTCTGGTGCCCTCGGTATAGTACTAACCAGATCCCAGAATGACTGGGCTGCTTTAAAAGTTAAGGAAGACATGTTGGCATGTTTTCTCATTGGTCAAATAACAAACAGAAACCCGTGATACAGCTGAGTGATATCTGTACGT
>NW_022111357.1:41399059-41409165 GCF_000313985.2 Echinops telfairi
GTTGTGCTCACATGAAACCTGCACATAGATCAAGGGATAAATATGCAAATAAAACAAGATTATATTTGTTCAAGAAAGATGTGAGTCAGGGATATGTCCTTTCCCCACACTTACTCAATCTGTATGCTGGACAAATAACCCAAGAAGCGGGACTATGAGAAGAAGATTCGGCATCAGGATGGGGGGAATGCTCATTAACAACCTGTGATATGCAGATGACAGTGACACACCCTTATTTACCGAATGAAGATCAAAGACAAGACGACAGCCTGGACTGTACCCTTCATAATAAATCACAACTCGATGTAAAGAAAACGAAAAGCCTCACAACTCGACTAATCGATAACACCGTGATAAACAGACAAGAGTAAAGCTATCAAGGATTTCATTTTACTTATATTCTTAATCAGTACCCATGGAGGCAGCAGTAAAGAACTCAGATGATGTATTACATTGGGCAAATCTGCTGCCCAAGACCTTATTAAAGTGTTCAAGAGAAAAGATATCATTTTAAAAGCTAAGGTTTGGCTGACTCAAGCCAAAATATCTTCACTTGTCTCATAAGCATGCTAAAACTGGACAATGACCAAAAAGAGAAAACTAGAGAAAAATGGATACATTTGAATTATGGTGTTGGTGAGTAATATTGAAAAATCATGGACTTCCAGAAGAATGGGGGGGAAATCAGTAGAAGTAAGGATAAGGAGGCTTAGTGCCATGTACTTTGGACATGCTATCAGGAAGAACCCATCCCTGGAGAAGAGCATCAGGCTGGATAAAGTAGAGGGTTCGTGAGAAAGAGGAAGAATCTCAATGAGATGGACTGCCACAGTGGCTGCGACAGTGGGCATAACAGTGATGGTGGGGGTGGCACACGACTGGACAGTGTTTCATTCATGGACAGTGTACATGGTGCCAACTATGAGTTGTTTCTGACTCCATTGCATTGAAAAATAAGGGGCTGCCCACATTCTTTGGCTCCTGGCCCCCTACGTCATCTACACTCAGTAACACAGGATCTCTCTGGCCCTCTGCTTCCATAACCACATCTTCTTCTCTAACAACTCTCCTATTCCCTCTTATATGGACCTTGGTGATTATTGTATGGAGTGGAAATTGGGATCCCAGAGCCTCTTTGAGCATGGGTGGGACCTCAGAGACTCAGTGGGCAGCAGGCAGGACCCCAAAGCCTGGACAATACAGTGAGACCCCAGAGCCTGGACAGAGCGGGTAGGACTTTCAGAGGATGACAAGACCCCAGAAATTCTGTTAGAAGTAGCTGACCCCCAGAGTCTGTGTAGGCAGGCAGGATCTCAAAATCAGGGCATGGAAGTGGGGATGAGGTGGGGTGGGGGCAGAGATGAGGATGGGCATTGGAGTGGAGATAGGGGCCCAGAGCCCAAGTGGCAACTCCACATCTATTTGACAGATACCTGGGGAAGTTAGGAGATTTGGAGGAGACTAAGCTCCTGGTCCATCCCTATGATTTCAATCACGGGTGGGAGGCTTTATAGACACCCAGGGACTCCTGGGAAGCAGAGGAGTAGTAGCAATTGTCCCCTTGACACTGTCACACCACCCAGTTGCCTCCATGTGATTTTATAAATTACGTCTATAGGTAGATTATGGTTTCCCTTTCATTTCAAAGTGGAAAGCAGAGTCTTGACACTGCCCTAACAAATATTTCAAACTTAGTGACTTAAAAGAATAGAGCTCTAGAGACCAGAGACCTAAAAGCAAGGTCTCAGCAGGACTATGTTCCTTCTCCAGGATGTAGGGAAGGACTTTTCCTTGCCTTTCAGCCTCGGCTGGTTTCAAACAATCCTTGGCATTCCTTGGCTTGTGGCTACATCACTTCCTCTCCCCATGGCCTTCTCTTCTACGTGAATCTTCTTTTTGTTTTTCACAAGGACCTTAGTAATCAGATTTGAGGTTCACCAGATAATCCAGGATCTTCTTGTATTGAGAACTTTTATTACAATTGCAAAGACTCTTTTTCCAAACATGGTCATAGTCACAGGTTCCAGGTGAACATAGTTTTTGGAGGGCAGGCCACTGTCAACCCACTACATGAAGTGTTACAGAAACAATTGTTATGAAAAGAGGGTAAAGATGTCAATGACATAGACAACCACTACTCCAAAGTACATCTTCCAGAGAGGCAATGCCTGGCTTAGGGGGCGTGGTAGTTACGTAATCTTTTGTCAATTTGAGACTGAAGAGTGAAGGGGTGGAGTTTAGCCTGTCAATCAGGTTGCAGCATGATGACCTCATTTGGAGGCACTAAGGAGATAAATAGCTCTCTGGGGACAGGATACATACCCCACTCCTAGTACCATAATGTGTTATTCTGGGTAGACTAGAGAAACAAATTCATGGACACTGGTATGTGTATAAGAAAGAGGTTTATATGCAAGACCAATTGAATATTGCGAAAACATTCCAGCTCAGTCCAGATCATGTCTATAAATCCAATATTAGCCTCTATGTCAGATATCAATCTATAAATTCCTCTTCAGACTCACAGAACACATGCAATGACGCCGAATGCAGGAAGATCACAGTCCAGTGGTGGATAGGCTTGTGGATCCAGTGGCATTCTAAGCATCTCAGCACTGGCCTCCACATGGCTCCTCCAGCTCAGGGCACAAACGTAGCTCCATGTGTCTAGTCAGCTGGAATGTCTCCTTCTGATTCCCACAGTGGGAAGAAGCCATGAGACAATCCATTGACAAGCCAACGAGTGCTAAGAAATGCCCAGGGCAGCAGAAGCGGAAAGAGAAGCAGCGCTTTCCTAGCGTTGACAACGAATATCGTCCTGCCAACACCCTGAATTCTGACGCCCACCCTCCAAACTCTCAACACCAACCAAAGCAAAATTCACTGCCGTCAAGGCAAGTCTGACTGCTAGGGGTCCTACAAGACAGGGTTTAACTGCCCTCTGGGCGTCTGAGACGATCACGCATCACAAGAGTAGAAAGCCTCATCTTTCGCTGGAAGAGGGGTTGGTGGTTTTGAAATGCTGACCTTGCCGTTAGTTGCCCAACTTGTAACCACTATACCACGAGGGATGCTCAATCCCTGTTCTTTACAGTCACTGATTTGTGGTATTTGTGTCGAGGCAGGAGGTGAAGAGTCTGAAAATGATTTGGGGATAAAGGGTCTCATTTTTCAGATTGTCAGCAACACCCTTGCCACGCTTCTCTATTCCTCTCACCTTGAGGATGGTGACCTAGACCTGCTTCCGGGTTTAATTTGTTTTATGCGGCTTGCTGGTGTGGGTGACCATCTTTTCAAGTGTTTTCGTTTTATTGGTTGGGGGTTGGCTCTGTTTGTCCATTTGGAGGCACTCTCCTTGAAATGAAGTATTCCTCTTCTTTGCCATATTTTGATGATTTAAAGGGACCCTTTAGGATCTGCGTATTGTCTCTGTTATATGCAAAGTAAATACTAACCCAGCCTGTGGCTTGTCTTCTTGTCTTTTTATTTTGTTGAGGGTGTCTTTGGGATCCAAAACCTTTCTTATTGGTTACTTTTAAAAGTTGGCACATGTATTGGCCTTCCGTGGTTGTCTACAAAATCAGTATCTTTGACCATCTCTTGCCATCAAGGGGTGTCCTGGTGGCACCGTCCCTGTCCACCTCATGGATGGGATCCCTGATGTTCTCTAGGGGTTGGAACTGACTCCATGGCACCTAAAGCAACCCCCGCCACCACCATGATGTCTTCTCGTAGCCATTGGTATTTCTTGACGACCAGATCTAAGCAGCCACTCATCTATCTGCTGTTTGTCACTATCCATTTGCCCGTTCTGGACTTCCCTATAAATGGAATCATGTGCTATGCAGCCTGCTGTGTCTGGCTTCCTTCATGCGGTATGTTGTTATACGGCAAGTTTGTTGAGATATAATTCACTTGGCATATAATCCACCCATTTGAAGGATAAAATTCAGTGGCCTTTATTAGCTCTGTCGTGTAAGTGGAATCATAAATCTTAGAGCATTTTTCATCACCCCTAGTAGAAACCGTTACCTACTAGTAGCCACTCCCCCTTTTCTTCTAAACCTTTCCTACACCTAAGCTAAAAAAAAAACAAGGCAAGTCCAGACCCTATCCATTGAGTCTATGCTGACTCATAGACCCTCTTAGACAAGGTAGAACTGCCCCCCATGCATTTCTGAGACTGTCACTTTTTGCTTGGGAAGAAAGCGTCGTCTTTCTCCTGAGGAGCATCTAGTGTTTTTGAACTGCCGACCTTGTGGTTTGCAAGCCAATGAAAAACCCCCAAGACCACCGGGGCCACTGATTTCCTTTCTATTTCTCTGGATCTGGATCAATAGAATTAGAATCAAAGCATGTTGTGGTCTTTTGTGGCTGTCTTCTTTCCCTTAGATCACACCCACTGCCACGGAGTGGATTTCAACTGAGAGCAACCCTGGAAGGACAGAGCAGACCTACACCTTAGGGTTCCCAGGCTGGAAATCTTCACAGGAGCAGAAAGGCTCATCCTTTCCCCTAGAAGTGGCTGGAAGTTTAAAATGCCAACCTATGATGAGCAGCCCAACTTGTCACCCACGGTGCCACCAGGGCTCCTCTTCCTGCCAGAGATAAAGATCGTGATTTTGTAAACAACTGAAGAAGACCAAACTTACAAGTCCACCGACTTGTGTTCTTTAGGGTTTTCTAAGACCAGGCCTGTTCTGGATGGAGTTATGCCCTTCTGTCTCCCTCTCCTGTTTCATTTTCTCTGGGCATCTCCCAACCCAAAACCTCTTCCCCTACGATCAGAATCCTCCTGACCCATCCCAGGCTTCTGCCTTCATCAGAAGACCGCTTCTCCCATGGACGTCAATCTGAAAAGTTCCTTATCCGGGGGAGGTAGGGGTCTCTGTCAAGGACCCTGCACTGCCCAGGAGGTAGGAGGCTCTAACAGGTCAGAAGATAAAATGGGGCAATTGTCTCCATTGCAGTAGCATCGAGTTAAGGTCTGACACGTGATCACACCACGTGTCCAGAAGGAAGGAGCCACCTTAGATGTTGCCAGGGGAGGAGCGTGCCGTCAGACTCTTCAGGCTGGGCCCTGAAGGAGCTGGGCAGCCATTTTTATTTCCTTTAAGACCTGCTTTACTTTATATTGCTCTTCCCCGGCTATATTAATTTTAAACCAGCCTAATCCATGTCCTGGGAGAGCAGTTAGCCCGGTAGGAGCCCCATCGCAGCCCTTGGGGAGGCTTCCTGAGTGGAAGTTACATTTGGGGATTAATATGACACCTCTGAAAACTGCCAAGGCACCAAAATGGAAAACATCCTCCAAATATAGGCTTTTGTCACCTTCCAAGAGAGGAATTTGCCAAGTTTCCCAAGCAGGGAGCAGCAGCAAGAAAGAGGGCCGTGTGGCATTTAGCGGGAGCAGGAGGTTTTTTTTTAACAGCTTTATCGAACTAGAATTCACATAAGCACACAATTCACCCATTTAAAGCGTATCATTCGGTGGTTTTTATTACATTCACAGATACGCACAACCATCACTCGTAGATTGTAGACCATTTGCGTTGCCGCGGAAAGAAGCCTTGTACGTAGTCCCCTGTCCTCACCCCCCAGCCCTGAGTTTTGACAATAGGTGCCTTCAAGGCAGCTCTAATTCACGAGGACCCCGTGGGGTGCCCCGTGGCCAACAGAACCGAACATTTGCTGGTCTGGCTCAATGTTGGAGTCCATGGCTGTGCTCTCACGGAAGGTGTCCCCCGTTTTCTCCATGGATGGGAACCAGTCCACGGCACCTAACAACTATTTCCACCATGAAGCCCCTTTGTAGCCAATTGTCTTTCTTCATGGCCATATCCAAGCAGCCACTTGTCCATCTACTGTTTGCCCATTCTGGACTTCCATAGAAATGGAACCATGTCATATGCAGCCTGCTGTGCCTGGCTTCTTTCCTTTGGTAGGTTGTCAAGGCTCATCTATGCCATCGCATGTCTCGGGACTGCATTTCTTTTTACGGCCGAGCACTAGTTCATTGTATGAGTCATTCTTGCTTTGTTGATCCATTTCTGTTCATTGATGGACTCGGGTTGCTTCCACTTCGTGGCGATGATGCTTGTTCTGCTATAACTGTATGTGGGTAAGTTGGTGGGAGGTCTCATGTTTTATTTCAAACCTAGAAGTGGCCCATAGAACAACTCTTTATTTAATTATTTGAGGAACTTCCAGACAATTTCCAAAGCAGAGGTACCATTTTATAAGCCTACCAAGAGCAGATAGAGTTCTTTTTCACTTACTCCCTTGGCAGCACTTGTTGAATTTGGCTTTTTATTCTAGTCATCCTAGTAGCAGGTGTGCAGGTGTGTTAGTCTGGGTAGACTAGAGAAACAAATCCATGGACACACGTGTGTGTATAAGAAAGAGATTTATATACAAGAGCAATTGAACATTGAGAAAACATCCCAGCCCAGTCCAGATCAAGTCCTTAAGTCTGATATTAGCCCATATGTCTGATACCAGTCTATAAAATTCTCTTCAGACTCACTAAATACATGCAATGAAGCCAAATGCAGGACAATCACAAGCCAGTGGGTAGAAAGTCTTTGGGTCCAGTGGCATTGGAAGCATCTCAGTGCTGGCAGGGGTCTCACTGTGGCTTCTCCGGCTTCTGAGGTCCATGTGGCTCCATGTGGCTTGTCTTCTGCAATGTCTCAGGGAGTAGTAGAGAGAGAGGTGTCTTCTGCCTCCAAGGAGGAAGTACCAGATTTCCCAGAATTCTCAGGAGAAGGCCACGCCCACACAGAAGTCTCATTGGCTGTCTCCAGATTGACAGCCTAGACTCCACCCTGCATTCTTAATCCTTAAATTGACACCAGATTAGGTGACTGCCACACAGGGGTACAGTGATATCTCACTGTGGCCTGGATTTCCATTTTTCTGAGTAAGAAGGTCATACATCTTTTCATGGGCTTGTTGACTTTTTGTTGTTTTGTTGGGCTTTGGGGATTTTTGTTTGTTTGTTTTGGGGTGGTTGTTTATTTGTCTTCAGAAATGCCTACTCCCGTCTTTTACTAAGTAGACTCATTTTTTAAAATGGATTGCCTTTTTCATTAGGCATTATAAGAGGGTGATTTTTACATATTCTAGACACAAGCCCCTTATCAAATATATGGTTTGTAAACATTTCTCCCATTCTGTGAGTCTTCCTTTCATTTTGAAAGCTCTTGAAGCACAAAGGTAAAAATACATTGAATTTATGTATATTTAATTTTGTTACTCATCCTTTGGAATCATTTGTAAGAATAATTTTATCAAATCCAAACTCATTAAGATTAAACTCATGTGTTCTGCTGAGATTTTCACTGTGTGGGCTCCAAGATCTTCCAGTCATGGATCCACTTTGAGTTCATTTTGTATATGGTGTAAGGTAGGGAATCCCACATCACTCTTCTGCATATGACCATCCAGTTGCCCCAATGCAGGACTGGGTAGTGTTTTATTATTTCGGGCATAGGGTCTCTTTGCTTTAGAACCAACTCAGCGGCACCTACTAGCAACACCCAGTTATCCCAGCACCATTTGCTGAGAGATTCTTCTTCCCAAACTGGATGGCTTCGGTACCTTTGTTAAAAAGAAACTAACCATGGGACTGGGTTCTTTTGTTTTGATTTTTTGTTTGTTTTTAAGGAAAAGCCATAAGCCAAACCAAGCAGATCATAATTGGAAGGAATCTCCCAGAAAGGGCAAATGAGATTTAAGCTCAGCCTCACCTCCCTAGTGTATCAGAGGCCATATCTACCTTCAAGGGAAAAAGAACCTCGCAGAAGGCAACTGCAAGGTCAGCAGTGCAAAACCACCAGCCACTCCACAGAAGAAAGATTGGGCTTTCTTCCTCCTGTATAGAGTTAGTCTCAAACTCACAACGGCAGTTCTACCCTGTCCTATAAGGTTACTGTGAGCGAAAATGTAGGAAGGACACATTTGTTTTGCTAATATCCTAGATTCCACACACTCCCCACACCTGATTCTATCAGTGCAAAGATTTTACATGAAACTGTGCTCTTCAAGTAAGTATGGGGCAATGAGGGTTTCTGCCATCTTGGCTCCAAGCACATGATTTCCTGAGACTTTCATTTTCTTCACCTGTTCTGAGCCCAGTGCCCCGAGAAAGTCTCCTGGAGATAAGGAGAGCATGTCCGTCCCCTTCCCTTCTGGATGGACAGCTGCCCGGCCGTGTTGGCCACTTCTCTGGCACGAGCCTGAGGGAGTTTTCTGTGTGTGGTGTGGATTTGGGTGTGGAGGCCAATGTCTGGGCTCTCACAGCTATGGACAGCTTTTGACAGTTGACTGAAGTCACTAGGCTCAGAGGTCTCTTATCTGAAGTCTCCTTCGAAGCTCGCTGTTTACATGCAAGCACGTGCAAAACCAGCCTAGCTTTCAGCGTTCCCATCTGCAAAGGGTGATAAGCAGTGGGTGCAGGAAGGCCCTGGTAGCACATTTTGCAGTCCTCTCTGGGCCTCTGGTTCGCCCCCTTGTGGTCTAATATCATTTTACCCACTGAACGCTCGCGGAGAGGCAGGAATCTAGGGGCAGAGTGGACTGTTAATGAGGAGTGAAATTCGGAGAAGAACATTTCTTCCCGTGGAGGTTTTGGCTCACCTGGCTGCAGACCCCAGAATCTTATAAGAAAAGACATTTATTATTTCACAGTTCTGAAGACCAGAAATCCCAATTCAGGGTGACAGCAGGGGGCACGCTTTCTAGCGAAAGACTCTTGCCTTTCCCAGCATTCCTTCGCTTATGGCAGGATCGCTCTAACTTCTGTATTCATCTTCATATGGCCACTTTCTCTCTGCCTGTCTCTTTCCTCTTATACAGACACCACTCAGCTAGGCTTCAAACCCACTCTACTTCAATCTGAAACCTCATTTCAGATTGCTAACATCTTTAAAGGCCTTATTTCCAAATGAGATCATGTTCACATGTCCCAGAGATTAGAACTTCAATGTAACTTTTGAGGGGACATAATTCAACCCAAAAAGAGCCCTGGTGGTGGAGTGGTTAACGAGCTGGGCTACTAACCCTAAGGTCAGCAGTTCCAACCCACTAGCAGCTCAGGGGAAGAAAGACGAGTCTGTTCTTGCAAAGACTTAGGAGCACTAGAGAACAGTTCTAGAGAAGCCTATGGGGTCACTGTGAGTTAGAATTGACTTGCTGGCAGTGGGCTGGGTTTTTCAATTCAACCCATAATAATTGTGACTTATTTGATACCACTTAAGAGACTGAATTCAAGAGAGGAGCGGACAGGTTAGGACCAACCAACATTGTCTGTTGTGAATCCCCGGCTGTATCCTACCTTCTGGACAGCAGTAAGATGGCGAGGCCAAACAGGTGATCAAATATATGTAGCCAGGTCCCAACAGATCCTGAGGCTCCTCTGTCTCCACGGCTGTCACTCTCCTGCCAGGTGAGGACATAGAGTCCAGAAAGACCATCTGAGCGGGAGCTGCTACTTTCGGTAGAAGGAAGCATTCGTCAGCAGGCTTTGGAGCAGCGATTCCCTGGTGGTGATGGATGTCTTCCAAGTGCAACATCTCTGACTCCAATGGTCATAGATCTCAGATCCTCGGGGATAGTCCCAACCTCCCCACTCTTTATGCTGTTAAATAAAGTTGATGTATTGCATGTGTGCCTTACATCTGGGCCCTGGTGAGATGATATAAATAAATTTAAGCATCGGAGAAAATGCTGCCAGACAGAGTTGGATCTCTGCATGAGCTGGATGGACACAACGTCCAAGGAGGTCATTGAAGCAAGGAGTGTCAGGTTTCAGGGATTGAGTGCTGTCCCCATTCCTTTCCCCACCTGTGGCAGTGTCAGCATCTGCTGTCAATTTGGGACTTGAGAGGATTAAGAGTGAAGAGGTGGAACCTAGTCTGTCAATCAAGTTATAGACAATGAGGCCTCTGTGTCGGCATGACCTTGCCCTGAGGATTCTGGGGAAACTGGGATTACCTTCATGGAGTTGGAAGACACAGTCTCTCTCTGTTCACTTCTTGCAGATGAACTACTGACAAGATACATGGTGCTATGCTCTGGTTGCTGGAGAAGCCACATGGACCTAC
>NW_022111357.1:41409990-41418491 GCF_000313985.2 Echinops telfairi
GACGGACGGACACAGCGGCTGCAACGATGGGCTCAGACATGACAGCTGTGAGGCTGGCACCGGGTCGAGAGGGCTCTGTTCTGTCGTGCAGAGGACCGATCACTCTGGGTCAGGACGGACTTGCGAACAGGGAACTCCGCACCTGGATGATGCCATGACCTTTTAGCAGGAAAGACGTGCCAAGAATCTCTTCTGTGGAGCAAGAGTTTCATAGGAGCTCGGTCGGGTGCTGCCTGGCAGAGCCTGGGTGCCCCCGACAGTGGGAGTGCTTTCATTCCAGGACAAGAGAAAATGTTGCGAAAACACAAGGACATGGCTTCTCCATCTCATACTCGCGGCAAAGCCTGATGGATGTCTCCCTTCCGAATCCACAGAGCGGTGAGCTTAGAGATTTGGAAGGGGGCTGTCAGGCAGGGGTGGGGGCAGCTCTTCCCCCAGCTGTTCTCCCTTATGCTGTGATCTGTAAATAATGTTCCCCAATAACGAAAGTTATGAACAAACAGTTCATATGGAGAGGAGGAAATATTGGCAAATAAAAACGTTCAGTGCCCAGAATATTAACCATCCTCCCTCCTGAGACTGACAGATGGAAACACTTAAGTCTTCCAACAAGGGGCAGGAGGGAGCAGGCTCCAGGGGGGGGGGAGGAGCTGGGTGGAGACTAAGGAAACCCGCAGGGTGTCAATCCAAGCCATTCATCCACCTGTCAGTGGCACCCCGCCCCGCGTCCCTGTCCCCACCACCACCTATACACGGAAGCCGCTTAATTGCCCGTAAAAATGATTTGCTGGGTGATTCCCTTTTTTTAATAAACTACAGCGTGGGGGAGGGGTTAGGGAGGAAAAGAGTTGTTGCACCAAGCCTTGTCCTTTTTCCACCTTTGGAATTAAGACAAAGGACCCCTCTGTGGGGCAGGAGGGAGAAGGGAGGGTAAGAGGAGGGAGAGGACTGATGGACAGAGCCTCCTTATGTTGGATAGGGGGAGGCTGGAGGCCCAGGGGAGCTTGCCACTGGCGTGATCCCAAGAGTCCCCTCACCTCCCTCTGGCCCAACCAATGGCCCAGCAAGTTGTTTTCTTCTTTTCCCAAGCTGTCCACTGCCATGTTCATTTCCCATGAAGGCAGCCTGGCTTGCCCACAGAGATGGCCCCCAGGAGGTGGCGGGGTGACCCAGCCTCCCAGAAGGCACTACAGACACTTCCTGTGTCCCTTCTTGTCTCAGTACCCCAGAGTGTCCTTAAAAGAAAGACCACAAGTGGAGGGCTTGGCAGGTCAGAAATCTACTTTCTCACATAGTTCTGGAGGCTGAGAGTCCAAACCAGGGTCTTTGACTGTGTGAATTCTTTCCTCATCAGGAGCTCCAGGTGACCCTTCGTGCCTTGACTTGTAGACCCTCTTCCCATGGCATCTATCTCTCCGTCTCTGACACCCCTAGTCCACGCGTGCCCTATTTGACTTCTAAGCTTCCTGTTTCATAACTCTGAATCAATTAGGTTTAATACTCAAAATGAACTAGTGTGTCTGCATTCACATAAAAAAAGTTCTTGGCTGGTGAAAATGGGTAAGTGCCAGATGACTAGCTGAAAGGTTGGCAGTTCAAACTCACCAACTGGTCCTTTGGAAGACAGGCCAGGAAATCTGTCCCCCAACAGCCCTGCTCTGCACACAGGGGTCTGGAACCATGAGTCAGAACCGAACAGAAGGCAACAAATAACAACACAACAACAACCACCTCTGTGTTCAAACAAGATCTCCCCAAAGGTATAGGATTCCAACACGTAGTTGGGGATCCACGATTCCACCCATCACAGAACATTGAAGACTGTGGCTCAGGACCAGGCCCCATTCTGCTTTGTGTACAGAAGTAAGGTCACAATAATTCGGAGCAGACTCCCCAGCCACTGACCACAACAGGAACCAACAGGTCCAATCTCAAGACCGGAGAGCAGCCTGCACAAGAGCCATGCCCATCTTCCCAGGGCTTCACTCCCACACTAGCTCAACCTAAAAGCCTTGCTGCCATGGGGATCCAGACCCACAGAGATCCTGGAAGACAGATTGAGGACGACTGTCCCCCACAGCATCCCCAAAGCTGTCATCTTTACAGAAGCAGACTGCCACCGCTTTCTACCATGGAGTGATGGGTCAGTTTGAACCACTGGCCCTTTGGGCAGCAATCGAGCTTCTAACCATGGTATGACCAGTGTTCCTGTCCCTGGTACAAGGTAGACGCTGGATGAGTAACACTCCCAGACTAAGGAAGGCCCACGGAGCAGCGGGGTCCCTTTTAGGGCAAGAATTTTAGAAAAGCTGTTCCCAGTCTCCCAATCCCTTCATGCATTGGCCACCCCCTGCCATGACCCTGCACCTGCTTCGCTGAAAGCTCCCTGGAAAACCCAAGCATCCCATTCTGTCCCCGTGAGCAGCTGCCGCCCTACCGTCCCCCACCGTGACTGCATTCTCCCCAGTCCCTTCCCAGCCTCTCGGCCCACGCTGGGCAGCCCCTGGGCAGAAATGTCAGCAGTTAAATCAAAGACATACATCACTGGCCACCCAAATGAGCACGTTTTCCGGAGCTGCAAATGATTTTATGATAAATAGAGACGGAGGGCCATGCATCAAGCCGTGCCTTCCCCCCTTCCCCCGGGGTCCCCATTGTTTTCAATTGAGCCACAAGACGGGGGGCGTGGAATAACATTTAGTTACATCAAATTGCAAACATGGTTTCTTTCCGCACCTCCCCTCCCCCCTTGCCGTTCTGTCCACATTAAAAATGAGGATGAACGCCTTCTTCAGCAACTCCAAGGCCTGGCTCAGCCCACCTCAAGCCCTTGGGGGTCACCCTGGGCAGCGGTGGCTAATTTGAGAGGTATTGTTCCATCAGAAGGGGTCCCAAAGGGCACAGACAGACAGAGGTGGGCTGAATGGACTGCTCATTAACCAACAGAAGGAAGAGGAAATTCAGAGACCAGAGCCTTTCCTGGAGCTCCTGCTGAGGCCCATCCGAGGAGTCCCTGCCCTCCAGCTGTCCCCTGGAGATTGGCTCCACCCAGGAGTGCTGTTCTTTCAGGAGCCACACAGGGCCTGGTGGCGCAACTAAAGCATGCACCTACCCACCCAAAGATTGGAGGTCTGAGGCCACCCAGAGGTGCCTCAGAAGAAAGGCCGAGCGATCTACTCCCCAAGAGATCTCCTCTCCAAGAGACCAGCTACTCAAAACCCTGTGACGCACAGCCCTACCCTGACACACACTGGGTCTCCCTGAGTCGGAATCAACTTTTCAGCAGCTGGTCAACGACAAAGGATGGGGAATCAGACTGTCAACCAACCCACTTGTCATCAATGAGTTCCAAATCGCAGTGAGCCACATGCTTCAGACCAACACGGGGCCCCCATAGGGCTTTCAGTAGCTGATTTGTCCGAAGCAGATAGTCAAGCCCCTTCTTCCCAGTTGTATTAGTCTAGGTACTTTAGAGAAACAAATCCACAGCAACTCATGTACAAGAGAGTTTTATGTAAAGAAAGTGTGCTGCCCAAGCCCACAAGTCCAACATTAACCATTAACCCAACACCAGTCCACAAAGTCCTCCACCTCACAAAACAGAGGCAATGATGCCGACTGCAGGAGGAAAGCTGAGTCAGGGAACGAACAAGCATCTCAGCACTAGCAGGGGTCTCCACACGGCTGCTCCAGCACCCAGGGCTGCATCGGGATAGGTCCATGCGGCTTCTCCTTTGGGATGTCTTGTAGGAAGTCAATCTTGCAAGCTGAAGCAGGGAACTGCTAAGGCAGCTGCACCCTGGTGTGACCATCACAAAGCAAGAGACCCAAGAACTAGAAAGGTGAGGCTCACCACCCATTTATCCCTCCACCTTTCAATTAGCCCCACATGTGATTATCAGCCAAGTTGGCACAATTAACTAACTCACCAGTCCTCTCTGGACAGATCTCAACCATCAACGTTTTGGTTCACAGCCAAGGGATTGACAGATTGTGCAACCCAGGAACTCCACCAGTCTTAAGAAGTGAAGGATGACCACCCAGGAAAGAGGCAGTGAGTGGGGTGGGAAAAGGAAGGCAGGGATAAGGAAGAGGAAGAGGAAAAGAAGGTGGACTTCAGAAGAAGGCAGTGGGGAGAATCATCCCAGGAAGTGGTCTGGATGTACCAGGGAGGACCCTGTGGGTGCCCAGAAGATACTGCACAGCAGAGGCCAGAGGGAAGTCCTCCCTTTGCAGAACAACCGATTAGGAACCGTCTCCTAAAGGAGGAGCCTTTGTCTCCAGGCAACAAGCTCCACACTGTGCTCCCAAGTCTGGAGGGTCCCTGCTCTGATCTGGACAACAAAGCAGTCACTTGGCTACTTGAGGGAGGCACACAGGAGTGGGAGGAGCTCCAGACTGAACAGGAACTGAGCCCATCCCGAGGCCCCAAGTATGGAGTGAGCACCTGCCACTGGTCAAGAGACACCCCTTACCAGGAAAGATGGAGGAAACTCCCAAGGCACAAAGACTGACTTTGTTCAATAGAGGACAACAGGCAGCTGGGGGCGTTACCAAGGAGATGCTGCTGCCCAACAGACTCTGGCCTTGGGGACGAATAGGCTGGAGTGACCAAGCTGGCAGGAGGCGGGGATCATCCAGAGCAGGGGAGCACAATGGAGTATATCAGTCACGGAAGCAGAGCCTGAACACCCGAGGGATGGATGGACTGGCTCAGACTCACACCGTGGCACCCACAGGGATACGGCCAAGCTTGGGCCCTGCCCTCCAGCCAGTGGCAGAGGCCTCTGTGGGAGGTACAGAAACAGCAGCACAGAGGACTGGTGCATGGCTCTGCTTTTTATAGAAGCCCTTCCCAGAGGCATCGCGCTCTGAAAGGTCTTCACTTCAGCAGTTCACAGGCGGTGTTCTAATTACAGACCTCACAACACAGTTGCCTCGTGCTTCCACCTTCTATATCAGAAGGAGTATTTGCAGTGTGATCATAAATGCACAGACGTGTGTGCACATACACATTTATTTTCTATATGTGAGTATATGTTTAGATGGTTGTGCATACACACATGATGGACTAGTCAAAGTCATTCGACTGCATGAGGCACAACAAACCATGGATAGTATTGTGAAAAATGGGGCTCCCGGTACACTTCACTGTGCTCATTCAGAACGTGTACATGGACCAAAAGACAGTCCTTCGACCAGCACAAGGGGGTATTGCAAGGCCTAAAACCAAACAAGTGTGCACCAGTGTTGTGTCTTCTCACTATACTTAGTCTGTTTGCTGAACAAATCATCTGAGAGGCTGGACTCTTTGAAGAAGAAGGTGGCAGCTCTATTGAAGGAAGCCCCATTGACAACCTAGGCCACAACTCTGCTTGCTGGAAGTAAAGAGGACTTGAAGCACTTGCTGATGAAAATCAATGAAGACGGTGCTCAGTATTGAGTATAACGCAAAGGAATGAAAGCAAAAATCCTCTTAACTGGACCGACAGGCAACATCAGGATCGAAACATTAAGGATTTGGGTTTACTGAGATCCACAATCAATGTTTACGGAAACAGCAGTCAAACAAACAAACAAACAAACAATGTATTTCATTGGCCAAATCTACAGCCAAAAAGACGTCTTCAAATTGCTAAAGAGCAAAGCTGTCACTTGGAGGACTAAGGTGTGCCTGACCCAAGGCGTCGCATGTCCCCTCCCCTGGATGCATGAGACGTCTGGACAGCGAGTAAGGAAGACCTGAGGGGAATGGCTGCTTTGGAATGCTGGCGTTGGGGAAGAACGCTGCGTATCCTACGGAGTGCCAGAGAATGAACAAATCTCTCTCGGGACAAGTACAACTGGAATTCTTTTTAGGCATGAAAAGATTCCATTTCCCATACTTTGGACATGGCATCAGGTGGGGCCCATCCATGGAGAAAGACACCATGTTTGGTCAAGGAGAGGGGTCGGTGAAGAAGGAAGCCCCTCAATTAGGCAGGTTGACACAACGGGTGCAACAATGGACTCAAGCATGGCAGCCATGGTGAGGATAGTGCATGACCAGACGGTGGCTCATTCCATTATTCATTGTGTCCCTTTCCGTTGGAACTGACTCATTGGCCCCGAATAACAACAACATAGGAAGGAAACATATGTGGGTATACATGTATGCACACACACAAGGAGAGACTTAAAGAGACAGAGGGGAGGGTAGACACACAGAGACAGAGAAAGAAACCAAGCGAGGCATAGACAGGGATAAAGAGACGAAGAGGGAAGGAAGCCTAACGCATGGCCCCAGTTGGCACCCAGCATGACCAGCCACACAGGAAACTTGGGGAAAGAATAGGGATGTTTGGATGGACACTCCCCTCCCTGAAGACAAACCCTCACTGTGAGCTTGATAGCTCAAATGGATGGCATGCCAGTGATGAGAGGGGCCTGAGAGATCATCCGCCAAATCCTTACTTAGAAAGGGTAGACTGAGGCTCAGGGGATACTGGGGTTTTCAAAGGTCTTGCTCCTCAGAGGCAGAGCTGTTTTCCATTGTCAGTCCTGTTATTCATTCGCTCATCAGGTCAGCTGTGGGAACTTCAGCCACAGCAGTTACAGGTCATTCTCAAAGGAGGCTGCGTGCTGCCCTGTGCGTTCACGCAGGTAGATGCTGGCATGGAAGAAGGAAAGCAGGAGTCAGACAATGGTGGTCTCCTGGCTTGGAGAGACACCCCCACACAGCCACTCCTTATGTCTGCCGCGCAAGCAGCCTCCAGCCCGCAGATGAAAAAAGGTGAGCTAGAGAATCGGCACAGCAGACAGAGCAGCTAAAGATGAACCATCAAAAGCTGTTTCCTATCAGTATGATTCTGGGAAGCGAAGGCTTCAAGGTGAACAGGCAGTCGTGAGACCGAAAACAAAGACGATGAGAAGGTAAAGGGAGGAGTTGTGTTGCTATTTTTGAGTGATGGTGTTGGGGGAACATATTGAATGTACCATGGCCAGGAAATAAATAAATCTGTCTTGGAAGAAATATAGCCAGAATGCCCCTTAGAGGGGAGAATGGCAAGCCTTCATCTCACATACCTTGGATGTGTTATCAGGAGAGAGCAGTCCTGGAAGAAGGGTGTCATGCTCCGTCAAGTAGAGGGTTTGAGAAAGAGAGAGAGTCCCTCAGTGTGATTGATGGGCATGATGGCAGCAACAATGGGCTGAAACACAGCAGTGATTGTGAGCATGACACGGGACCAGAAAAAGTTGCTCTGTTCTACGGGGGGTCGGGGGGTGGGCACTATAAGTTGGAACAGGCTCAACAGCACCGAGCACTAACAACAAAGGAGTACTAGTCTGGGTGAAGGAAGAAAGGCGTGGCAATCTACTTCCCAAATTAAGCTCATGAAAACCTTGAGACTCAACAGTCTGATCCCTTTGTGCATGGAGTCCTCATGAGTCAAAGACGACTGGACCACAGCTGGAGAGAATAGATAGCATTGGCTCAGCTGTCACAGAGACAGATGTGGCAGTCTCTTATCCCCAACCGTTCTCCTTGGAAATCTCCCCAGCCCCCACTGCTCATACAAGAATCAAGCCGGTCTGGTGACTAGTTCTAACCAATGGCTATGAGTAGAAGTGACAAATATCCTTTTATACTTTTTACTTACATGTTTTTATGTCAAGTTGGTTTCAATCAAAGGGATTCTATAGGACACAGTATAACTGCTCCTATGGATTTCTGAGACTAACCACTCATGGGAGGAGAAAACCTCAACTTTCTCCCACTGAGTGACTGGTAGACTTTAACTGCTGACCTTACAGCTAGCAGCACAAGGGAGCCTAATCGCTTGTGTACATGCTTCCAGCACTTTCTTGCCCAACAAGGGCAACGAAGTAAGTCACACATCCCAGAGGATGGGGCCCCACACTGGAGGACCTGCCATCAGCCTGGGTCTCTGGGAGACTCTGTGAATCACAGCTCCCAGCCAACTGAACCCTGTATGTTTCTGTGAGCTACAAATTCATTGTGTCCTGGTTCAGGAGATGGTTGGGGGCACGAGCAGTAACCTTCATCGAGCAATAACCAAAACCAAACCCATTGCTGTTGTGTCCACTTTGATGTATGGCAATCTGGTTGGGTTTTCTTGGCCATAATCTTCATGGAAACAGACTGCCAGGCCTTTCCCTGGGCACTACTAGGTGGGTTTGAACCACCAGTCTTTAGAGTAGCAGTCAATCACAAACATGAAACTTACTCATTGTACTCAATCTCAACACTGAGTTCCCATCATTTTAATCATCCATGAAATAGCACGTATGCAGGGTCATAGTCTGGAAAAGCACACTGGGTCATGTGCCCCAGTACCCACTCTTTCCAAGGAACACCATCGTTACTTGAAAGGATGAATGAGTAAGGGGCCAAGGTGGAAGCTACATCATCTGGTGTCAATTTGAGAGGATTATGAGTGAAGGGGTGGTGTCTAGTCTGTCAATCAATCATAGCCATTGAGGCCTCTGTGTGGCCATGG
>NW_022111357.1:41418864-41426123 GCF_000313985.2 Echinops telfairi
GACTTGATCTGGACTGGGCTGGGACGTTTTCTCAATATTCAATTGTTCTTGTATATAAAACTCTTCATTACACACATATAAGTGTGTATGAATTTGTTTCTCTAGTCTACCCCGACTAACACAGCCAACTACGGTTATTCAAACTTGAGGGTTTTGCCTCTCTTTTCTCAAAATACAGAAACGGAGCCTGACACTTCAAGGAAAATAATGATAGCATTTGCTATCAATAATAGAATGTGTTACCAGGAATAGAATTTGTTATCAATAATAGAATTTGAGCTTTCAGGCAAAATTTAGAGTTTTGGAAGACATATATACACCACCATAAGCTCGACAGCTTCCCAGTACTTGCAGGCTTTTCTGATGAAATAGGTGAGGATACTTATGAGTGTGCTTTTTTTTTTCATGTATGTTACGTAATGCAATGTGTCTATAGTTGAAGGACCTATGAAACTCAAGGGAAAGCTATGGTCTAGATGACCAATGTGGGATGTTACAAAGTCAGATAAGGGGAAATGATCTGTTCAAAGAATGGATTTTTATGAGACAGAAAGAGAAACGTTATGCATACGGTTCCTGGTTCCACATCGCAACTAACTTTTAAGAAACTACCACTTGCTGAGTTCAGTTCACTATCAGAAAAGGGTATCTACAATTATCTGAAAAGACTATTAAACTCCTCCTCGTTCTTCTGTTTGTACAGGGCTTCTGCACAAAGACATATTGTCTTCCTACACTTCAAATAAAACAACAGATTGAATTCTGGCATAGTTCTGAGACTCCAGCTGCCTTCTGGTCACCCAAACATCCATATCAAACATGCATGCTTCTCACGATTTTTCTGAAGTCTATCATTGTTGTTCATTTTATGTCTCTTAATTTGTAATTGGGATGCTTATTGTTATCTCTAATGAATGAATACATATATAATGTTTTAATTTCTCAGTTTTCCCTTCCAAGAAGAAGTCTCTATATAGATACATGACAGATAGATAAATTACACGAACAAAAGTTTTGGGGGGTGCTTTGGTAACATTTTTAAAATGCTGGGTCCACCCCATAAGTTTGAAAAGCCAACGTGGATTTCGACTGATAGCCATACTTGAAGGACTAACACTGGACCAATCTCATCTCTCTTGCTTCTACTTACAACAAGCATCTGTCAGTTAAAATGAGTTGTACTCCCCAGCACTGGGATCATAGTTCTTATCCTAGTTCCATCCTCATATGTTTGTTTAATTCACTCTCATCATCTTCACATCTTTCAGTTTGCCATACTTCGGTGGCCCCTCTGTTGCTATGGCTACAACGCTGGAAGCTATACCATTGGCACTTCAAATTCCTATAAGCTCTCTTATGGTGGGCAGGCTTCAGTAGAGCTTGCAGATGAGGACAGACTCAGAAGAGCCTGGTGATTTCGTTCTGAAGATTAGTCGCTCAAAACCTGATAAATCTCAAGAGAAGATTGTACAATACAGTACTGGAAGGTGAACCTGCTAGGTTAGAAGGCACTGAAAATACACAGTAGTCATCACAAAGGATTTGCGCATACCCACCATGATGAAGATGCCACGGGACTGGCAATGTCCCCATGAGTTGATTTAATTACTCCAAGAGTGGAGGACTTCCTGCCCCATGGGTCTTCCCTTAACCCACTGCCTCTGAGTCAATTCCAACTTGCAGGAACCTGACAGGACAAAGTATACTACCCTTTGGGGTTTCTGAGACTCCAGATCTTTGTGAGAGCAGACAGTTGCATCTCTGTCCCAAGGAGCAACAGGGGGGTTTGATCTGCTCAACTATAACCCACTACATTCTAGGTCTTCCCTTTAGAGGAGGCCAGGCATAGGTCCTAAAATCACCAGCTTGGAGAAGATTCATTAAGTTTTCCTTAAGAGCCCAGCTGGGAGAAGCCCACACCCCTTGAGTGCTTTTAGCCTGCAGGCTTTCCCAGTGTCAGCCCGGAGGCTCAGAGTCTATTGGAATATAGATGACTCTGTGGCTATTCTGACTCCCCAGCCAGGGACACTAATTGAAATTTCATTGAAACCAATCAGAAATAATCAATGTACCTTTAAAATGCTTGAAGAATAATTAAGCATATTGAACTAATACTAGATTAAAGTCCACGGGGCATTTCATTGACCTAGAGTAATCTCAGTTACTTTGAACACAGTGCAAAGCACATTAAAGATGTCCAGGCCTAAAGTGCTACTACATCTCCCTGAAGCCCTGGAGGGCTGGCGCACTGGATCAGGCACTAGACGGGCCAGTCTGTCCTCTGTACCTGGTCTCCCACTCAGTCCAGCACTGGAGAAATAGCAGCTATGACGGGCAAAAATGAACAGTCTCTGCCTTTGTGTGTTGTGATGCTGTTGCCAGGTGTCCCTGCCCATGCCTCACAAAGGAAACACTGCCCGAGCCTGCACCATCTGCAGAATCAGGACTGGGTTTAGGTTCATTGTTGCAGCCCTGTGCGGAGCCATCTGCTTGAAGGTCTCCCTTCTCTTCCTTGACCCTCTACTTGACCAAGCAAGATGTTCTTCCCCAGGGGTTGGTCCTTTCGGATAGCATAGCCAAAGTCTGCAAGCCAAAGTCTTGCCATCCTGCCTTCTAAGGAGCATTCTGCCTGAACTTGCCTTCTTGCCGCATTATGAATCGAGAACTTACTACTTTCCAAAAAAAGGGATTTTGAAAGACATGAGGCTCTTTCTACTCTTCTCATATTTTTTGCTGTTGTTGTTGTTTTCATCCAGTGACTCCTTTTAGACACAGCTGAAGTGAACAAGATCAGCATAGTTCCTCGTCCCATAAATGAGGGAACTGAGTGAAGAGAAGATGTGACGTAGAAGATTGGGGGGGGGGGGCAGGGAAGCTTGAACTTAACCTCCTGTCCATGCTGCTCACAAGGACCACAGGACCTTTCTGCTGAGACAGAGACATGGGCATTAAACACCCTGGGTGCTGTAAACTGCTGAGATCTGACGATATGCTCTGGAGTGGGCTTTGCTTGTGAATGCAGATGGCCAAAGTTCCAACCAGAAATGAAGATTCTTCACATCAAGAAGCATTCTTGTCCCTCAGAGTACGGACTGGGTGGCTAGAGAGAGACAATGTAGACATTGAATACCTAAAATTGGCGAGGGGTTGCCGGGGTGGGGGTGGGGGGTAAAGGAATGCAGTGGATGGCTTGCATGTTTTTCTGGGTGTATTCATAGTAAAATGATTAAAGGAGGAACACTCATCCTTCAAGTATGAAAGGACCAATGACTAGAAGAGCTGAGGGGGGCTTGCAGGGCGTTGAATTCTTTAACAAGGCTTTAAGAGCCGTAGTCTCTATTAGTCCAACCGAAAGAGACCTTCTCTTGATAGGTCTAAGTGAGAGAAAGTAGGGGAAGGTACCGGTAAGATTCAGTTGTGAGGGAAAGTAAACAGGCTGGATTGTGATTGTCCTCGTGCCCGGTATAACGTGAACCATCTCAGAAGCAGGCAGTAGAGTCTCATGACTAGCCAGAACCAAGAGAGGAATGCACCATCTGACTCCAGAGTCTCTGCACAGTGAGCCTCCTTGATCCAGAAGAGAGCTCTGACATCAGGGCAATGAGACAAGAGGAGCAGCAGCAGACCCAGGAGCCAGAGCCTGAGACACAGCATGGAGTTCCCAGCCCTCAGAGCAAGTAGAGCTGAGTTCTGTGGGGCAGGAGACTGGCTTATGGGTTGGTGGGGGACTCTAATTCAAGTGGAGTTGAGTTCTGTTGGGCTTATGGGTTTGTGGGGAACTCTAATTCAAGGCACTGGCTTTGCTGATACTTGGAGCTGGAGCAAAGCGCCTTGGGAATTTATTAGCAGTCCTGGAAGAACTCTTTAACATGTCCTAACTGAACAACCAGCTCATGAGCATTTCTCACCTGAATTGTAACCTGTGAACTTCCCTAATAACCCCCATTCTTGTGAGCTTGGTGTGGCCAATGTGATGAATTATTAAGAAGTGGACAGTTGTTGAAAAAGTAGGGTGTGCTGTGTGAGACAGAACACATTTCATGAATAACAAAATATGGATCACATTGTGGACAAGGGGGGGTTCCAGAACACTTTACTGTGGCCATGCACAACATTTACATAGACCAAGAGGCAGTCATTCAGCAGTACAAAGGGACACTAACTGGTTTAAAATCAAGATAGTTACACAGCAGGGCACCACAGAAACTCATAGAAAAAGCATTCGTTCAACAAACTCCTCCTGAGCTCAAATGCATCTAATCATACTCTCTAGCCCCAAACATATCCCATGCTTATTTCCTACATGACTCTTGGTGAAGTCTGAATCTATGGTGTGTGTGTTTGTGTGTGTGTGTGTGTGTGTGTGTGTTGCCCATCATTTGTCCCCTGCATGTAAAGCAAGCAGATCTCTTCTGAAAGATTTGCAACCGTGCCACTAGGACTCAAGATACATCCGACAGATAACAGATGCTCAGTGAATATTGGTGGAATGAATGAACAACAACAAACTCTCACTATAGTAGCATTTTTCAATCTGCTGACCACTGTCTACATCTTCTGCAGTAAACAGGAGAAACGTTGCCACATAATCTCAATATTCTCAGTGTTGCTAGCTGCCATCTAGCCAATGCTAAATCATGGCAACCCTGGGTACAGAAGCATGAAATGTTCCCCCAGCTTCACCCTCACAGGCACCGAAACCTTATGAATCACACCGAGCACTGTCCAGCTCACTCACTCTCAATATTAACCTTTAGAAACCCTTATGTAAAAGAAAGCTGCTCAAATTCGTATCACTTGACTATGATATATCTTTACATACCTATTTACCACCCTAGGAACCCTGTTGGCCTAGTGGTCAGGGACTGGGCTGCTTTCCCAAAGGTCAGCAGTTGAAACCATCAGCCTCTCTGCCAGAGAAAGATGAGCCTTTCTACGCCCATAAAGAGTTATCATATTGGAGTTGTCCCATGTCCTGTAGGGTCACTATGAGTCGGCATCGACTCAATGGCAATGAATCTGGTTTGAGTTTGAGTGCCCTTGGGAAACCTTAGACTAGAACTTGATAGTCAAGGTCTTTTGCCTGCTAACCTTCTCCTAAGTGCCAGGTGCTGAGTAATAAACTGCGGAGTGAAACAGACCTGACTCTGCTTCCCTGGAGTTCACAGGCCAGTAGCAGGACTGTGAATTACGAAGTGCTCGAGCTCTTGTCATGAGTCAGGGCCATGACTTCCCGTTTTACGGAATGGAACCTAGGGCTTGGAGAAGGCATTAGCTCAAGTTCACATGGCACGTTCTTCCTCTTGGCATGGCACCATCTCCCTGACATGGGCAGAGTTCCCCCAGCCTTACACTGGGTGGGTCTATACCAGTAACTACAATCCTGAGACCCTGTCCACTAAACCGAGGCAACCAAAGACAGGAAGACCCTCGGTCAGGTCTACCTTTGTGTTAGTCTGGGTTGACTAGAAAAACAAATCCAGGGAGATTCATGTGTATAAGAAAGAGCTTTATATAAAGAGTAATTGTACATTAAGAAAACATCCCAGCCCAGCCCTGATCAAGTCCATAAGTCCAATATTAGCCCATATGTCTAGTACCAATCTATAAAGTCCTCTTCAGACTCACAAAACACATGCAATGATGCCAAATGAAAGAAGATCACAGAACAGTAGGTGGGAAGTCTTGTGGATCTAGTGGCATTGTAAGCATCTCAGCACTGGCAGGGGTCTCCACATGGTTCCTCCAGCTCAGGGCACTAGCATAGTTCCATGTTGCAATGTCTCCCAGGGAGTGTGCAGAGAGAGAGTGTGTGTCTCCCACCTCCAAGGAGGAATACAGGATTTCCCAGAATCCTCAGGAGAAGGCCATGTCCACACAGAGGCTTCATTGGCTATGACCTGATTGACAGGCTAGACTCCACCCCTTCACTCTGAATCCTCTCAAATTGACAAACAATTATATAACTGCCACCTTCTTCCTCCACCATCACATTTTCAAAGACTTCCATCACACCTCTATCAGCAGCTGCCCACACAGCAACTTACAAGCCAACCCAGGTAGCAGGCATCAGACCCCACACCTCCTTGGAAATGCCGATAAATTCACTACATATCTGACATTTGGGGGACACACCAGGCAGTGGTACCTCTGAGCCTGGTTTTGGTAGAGGAGGTGGAGGGCCTGAACAGAGACTGTCATCTCCCCCCACCTCTCCAGCCCCTCAATGGGCCCAGAATTGTTGACAAAGACCCATGCCCCTAGCTGGTGCTGGTTACCAAGGCTTGGGCTGTGTCCTTGGCCATCCCAGAAGCAGCGGTCAGAATTCCTCCAGCTTCTGCCTTCTAACAGTTTCATCCCAGATCAAGAATCTGAAGACACAGCCACTCTCTGCCTCAGCCTGGAAGCTACTCAGCTCCGAGGTTGCTGGTCCGGGTCTCTGGCCGGAACATTTCAAGAGACTCAGAGAAGGCAGCAGAAGTGCCAGCTCCATTCCCCAGCCCATCCACCCAGCTCTCATCCTCGCCAAGAGTCCCCTGGGCCCCTTGGGTCACACTGGTCCCCATTGTGGGAGGGCATGCCTCCCCCCAAGTCCTTCTGGAAGCCCTTCTGATTTGCAACATCTCTTCTGTGACCTGGGATAACTGATATTCTCCCCGTTGCTAAATTCAGGACCGGCTGAGCAAACCCTCCTCAGAAAGACAAAAGGAAAAAACCATGGCCATCAAGTTGATTCTGATTCAGGGTGACTCCTGTGTGATCCAGTAGAACCACTCCCTGGGTTTTTCATGGCTGTCATCTTGATGGAAGAAGATCACCAGGCATCTCTGGTGCGGCACCATGGGGCGGGCTGAAACCGCTTACTTTTATGTTAGTGGGCCAATGGAAAATCATGTCACACAAGGGCTTATGATTAAAACCTACTCAAAACATACACAAAAAAAACCTAAAAAACCCAAACACTGCAGAGTTGATTCTGACTATAAGGCAGAGGAGAACTGGCCTTGTGGGTTTCTGAGACTAGAAATCTCTATTAGAGTAGAAAGTCTCCTTTTCTCTTGCAGAGCAGCTGGTGGTTTCAAACTGCCAGCCCTGCTGCTAGCAGCTCAATGCATAACTCCCTGTGCCACAAGGGCTAGTGCCTACAGCACCTAGGCTTCCCTGCAGTCTCCAACCCAAGGACTCACCGGGCCCAGCTCTCTGACCTGAACTTCTGCGATCAGATGAGCTCAGGTGCACTCATGATGCTATAACCACAG
>NW_022111357.1:41426725-41447974 GCF_000313985.2 Echinops telfairi
GAAACCACGGGATGCTGCTTTGCACCTGGAAGCTCACCAAGCTCGCTGGGCCAGGCCTCTGTTCCTTGTGGGTCCACAGCAGGGAGCAGGGGTGGGCACTGTCTGTCTGTCATAGACACAGAGTGGTGACGTGATTCACCCAAAGTGACCCAGCTAATCAGCAAGGGCAAAGCCAGGCTCTGAAGCCCGGCCTCAGAGGGCCATGGCAAATCAAGATGGACCCTGCCCACAAAGGATTCTGGGGAAGAACCAGAGTACCTAGCTGAAAACACACGCCAAACACCTGGTGTCATAGTTATGTCAGTGGAAGCCCATTGGCGAGGCTCTGCGGTCAAGTGCACGGTATATAAACACCCATTCTCTCTGCTCTACACGGTCCTCTATGTGGGGCCTCTTCTGCCTTTGGCTGTGCAATTTTGAGCGCCGATCTCTGTAGGTAGGCTGCCTACTAATGCTCTGTCTGGTCAACCTGGTTTCCTTGCCCCTTTTCCCCTCACCTGACTTGTGCCCCTCAGACTCACTCCTACTGCTGGTCTAGTGGAGGCTGTCACCGAGGGCTGGTTAGCTCAACATGCTTTCAAAGAGCCCTGACCACCGAGAGGATGGACTTGAAATACTCCGAGCCATTCTCAGTATGAGAAACCACAGCGCCTTCCAGAAGCTTCCCCCAGAAGTCACCTGCTTCAAGGAGCTACCAACCCACCAAGCCAGACTCAGAATAGTGTGTGTGAGGGTTGGCTACTCATCCCATGAGGGAGGTGTCCAAACTGGGGACTGAAACAGCCGTCGCCCCACGCTCAGGCCCTGCTCACGCCCAGCCTTCTGGCTCACCCGACACTCCCCATGCTGCACTGACCGCGCAGCAGCCCCGAAGCGTGTCTGCGGTGATTTAAATGCCCTGCAGTGTTCCTCCCAGCTCAGCCCATGGTTCACCTCCCCCCTAGCACAGGGGCCAGCTCAGTGGCCACCCCCAATTTAGCTGGGGATCATCACGGTGTTTCAATCTCAGGGACCCAAACCCTGCTACCACCGTTTCACTTCCGACTCACGGGGCAGAGTGGAAGTGGCCCCTAGAGCGGCCAAGGTGAACGCTTTACAGAAAGCCTGGTCTCTCTTGCTCCCAGGGAGCAGCTGGCGGTTTCAAACCACTAACGTTTTGGTGAGCAACTAAGGCCTCTTCATCTCAGAGATGGCTGCAATTGAATCCGGGCTTAGCCGTTCCCTTCCAAACGCCTTAGGATCCCAGGAACACCCAGCCTCAACCTCCCAGGGAAAAGTCATGGGAAAGCCACCCTCCAGCAGCACCAGAGGGTCTGGACACTTTCTCAATTAAAAGTTAAAGACAGCTTGGCTCCCTCTGTCAGCCTGACTGCTGCCCCGTCAAGGGCTCTCCTGCCACCGGCACCTCGTTAAGTGTCTAAACTACTCACCGGGGGGCCCCCGGGCCACACTTCTCCGAGATGTATTGATCTGTCTTCCGCCCTTGAAGAAAAGTCATCTGGATCATAAGAGCTGACGGGTGGCCGACGATCAAGCGCCGAGTGTGGGTTCTCAGAGAGAGCCTCTCGAGTCGGGGAATTAGTCATTGATCTTCGCCCGGCCCTTTCAAAGCAGGGTTTTCGAGCAGGCGATACAAACCGTTCCTGATGAGCTGAGAAGCCGACGCCATCTCGGTGAGACAAATAAGAGTGCATCCTCTGCCCCTTTAGAGTGCCACATGGTTAGGTTAGAGGGCATGAGGTGAGCCCCTTTGGATTGAATTCTATTCCCAAGGAGTGAGGTGGGGGTCCTAGCCTTGTAGCCTGTGCGAGGAAAAAAAAAAAAAAAAGAGGTGTCTTTTGCTATGTTGGTGAGGTTGTGCCACAGTAGAGTGGGTCTTAGACCTAATCGCTTCTGAATGAGAAAAAGAGCAAGGTAGACATAGAGACGGGGAGACCGATGTTGTGGGAGGGCCTGTCTGCAAGCCACAGGTGCCATAGGGCAGCAGTGGACACCAGCAGCTAGGAGAAAGAAAGCATTCACACGGCCGAGACTTTGACGCGATGTTCAGTCTCCAGAATGGTGAGAACCTACATTTCTGTTCTTTAAAGCCCCCTGCTTGTGGTCTTCCTGTTACAACTGCCACTCTGGGAGGGCAGAGGGCCCCCCCAGTGAAGTTATGATTCCAGTACCCAAACACAAGGCCCAGGACCACAACAGGTGGCAACAGATTACATTCAAGATCTCTTTTGCCACGCCCTGCCTCCTAGCCTCACCCCGAGCTCATGGACCTCCCAAAAAGAGCTCGACAAGGTCTGCTCCCAGATCATTCCAACTGAATAATCATCCCAGGATGAGGTGGTCCAGGCTTCTATGCGTCATACCTTGCCCACCTGTCTCTCAACCTGGAGACCTTATGGCCAAAGCGCACTGTAGCCAGAAGGGACCATGGAGGGCACCTGCCCTTTTGATTCTTTGCCATGCCAACGACATCCAAAAGCAGGTATTCAGCTTCCCCTGTGTGTACCCAGAATGCACCTGTGGATAAGACATGCTGTCTGGATCCAGAAGGCCTTCATTCTTCCTCATCTCCTTGGAGGCCTGAGACCCAAGAGGAAGATGACCCACAGGGGGCATGGTGTGAGGGAATGGTGCTTAGTTCACTAGCATCCCATGTTGAAAGGACCGAGCCTGGTTGATGTGGGCTGTGTTCTCTACTTTCTTGATGGGCGGGAAGAGGACGTGCATGTCCTTGGTACATGTGACGAGTCCATGGAACTCAGCCCCTGATGCCCTGATGCAGAAGTCCTTCTGGTGATGCCACTGAGCGTCTCCTAGGCAGAGGTTGTCGTTCTCACTGCCCCCACTGTCACTCTGATGTTTCAGTCTTCAGTCCCACATCTGTCTTTCCTAGTGGACAGGGTGCTTCTCAGGACAGGGCATGATGACTGGGAAAGTGGCCACTGATGGCCTTCAAATCAGCCTCTGGTACAGCCCTATCTGCGACTGGACCAAAGAGAACTCGCGTTCTCCCATTCATCTTGAAAGCTGCAAAGTTAAGGTCAAGGGCAGACATGGCCAAGAATTCTCCCAGCTGGGAACTGTCCCTAATTTGCAAGGACCACAGGTGCCCAGATGATCCCTGTAGAGGGAGCAGTTCCCTGAGCCCTTGCCTTGCAGCCTGGCCCCACCCTGTCAGGTGTAGCCAGCCCAAAGCACCTAGTCCTTGCACTTAATTAACCATCCCCACAAAGGCCAGGGCCCAATTTGACCGTTTTAATCAGCAATTTCAAGACCATCTGGCTATCAAGACACTGGAAACTCCCATCAGCTCTTAAGGAAACTCAAGCTGGCTCCTTTCACAAGCGGGTCACCAGACTGAGATGCAGGGGCAGGGTGGGTGTCTCATGAAATGGGGGTGGGTGGAGCAACCAGAGCTAGAGTTGGAGTGACCTGTCGAATGTCTGTGTCCATGTTGGTCCTCTAGCCCTCCGAGAGGTAGATGCAGCTAAGTGGCAGGCTTTCTCGTGGGGTCTGGGGGGGAGGAGAGACACCGTCTCCATACCATGCCCAGAGTAGCTCCGCTCCTTCCACCACCCCCAAGCCTTTGGCAAGGCATTTTGAAGAACACGCTGTCCCGCTCCCTGGCATTTTGCTGTGGAAGCATCTCTGATTAATTAAGAGGCCTTCATGAAAGTCAGGTCTCCCATGTCTAAATCCAGATTGGTCTTTAATCAAGTTATGGCTAGCAGTATTTATAAAATAATGAAGAGATTGATAAAAATCATTTTCACGGTGTATGAAGGAGTACCATGTCACTGTCTCATAGCATCTGTGGCTCCCTCCAGCCTGTTCTGCTGAAGGGGAATGCAACAGTCAGCTTTTGCCGCAGTACAAACAGCCCCAAAGCTGGAACTTACCATATGTGTAGGTCTGAGGACTTTAGAGAAACAAAAACTCGTGTATAAGAGAGAGTTTTATATAAAGGGTAAGTGCACATCAAGAAAACATCCCAACCCAGTGCTGCCCAAGCCCACAAGTCCAACATTAGCCTATATGACCGACAGCAATCCACAAAGTCTTCCTCCAGCTCACAAAACAGACACAACGATGCCAACTGCAGGAGGAAAGCCGAGTCAATGAACGTGTAAGCATCTCAGCGCTGGCAGGGGTCTCCACACGGCTGCTCCAGCACCCAGGGCTGCATCAGGGTAGGTCCATATGGCTTCTCCTTGGGGATGTCTTGCAGGAAGTCAGCCTTGCAAGCTGAAACAGGGACCAGCTAAGGCAGCTGCACCCTGGTGCGACCATCACAAAGCAAGAGACCCGAGAACTAGAAAGGCGAGGCTTACCAAGCCATTTATCCCTCTGCCCTTCAATTAACCCCACACGTGTTCATCGGCCAGGTTGGCTCAATAAACTAACTACCTCACCACAACAAGGATTTATTTCTTGCTCACTTCACAGGAGGGTTGTAGATAGGTTGTGGCTCTGCTCTCTTCCTCTGGGTACAGCTGGGCTCCAAGTGTCTGTTTAGTCTAGAACCCAGGTCACAGGAGCGTACAAAACTGGGACATGCTGTTCTCACGGTGGAGATCAGGAGCAAGGAGAGGCAAACCGTACATACACATTTAAAGCTTCTGCCTGAACGGCATTACTCGTGTTCCTTTGGCCAAAACAAATCACATGACCAAGCTCAAAGGCCAATGTGGCAAAGAAATACACCCTGCCCGCGGATCAGCCTGGCAAGGAGGAGACATACGGGACACTTTTGATAAATGCTGGAATACTCCATTTTGCCACAACAGTAGTAACAACCAAGAAAATAGATGCATGGTTGCAAAAGCAAATATAGGTGAGTATATGTGTCTAGAAAAGCACGTGTGAGCATATAGGCATGCATGTGTAGGTTTATCTGTAGATATATGCGTATACATATTTGTGTGTGCTTCATGTATGTGCATGTATGTAATAAAGCACATAGAGTACACAGTTACAAATACTTCCTAGATGTAACAAAATACCTTGTGGGATTGGTTTAATTGGTTTGAATGCTTAGGGGCCATAGTCTCGTGGAGCAAGTCAGTCAATCACCGTAGCATAATTCATAGCGATAATGTTCTACATCTTAGTGCGGTGAGTCGTTTTGAGGTCTTGAAAGTTTGTGATCTAACACTATCGGTCCCCACTCACCTGGCTCAAAAGAACATTAAGAAAACCAATGTCACAAAGAAGAAATTAGTTCGCAGAAACGATCTCACCTGAACCATGGTCTCATCTAGCCTGAGGCCAGAAAAACTAGACGGTGCCCAGCTACCACCCCCGACGATTCTGACCAAGGATCCAATAGAAATTAAAGCATAAAACATGAAGAACAACCCTCCACCTCCTTAAAAAAACAAAGGCAGACTTCCTGAACTTACAGAGACTAGAGAAATCCTTAGATAGTGCTGGAACTGAAGCCATTACCAGGGGTCACCTTTCATCGAAATAATAGACTGGCTTCTAAAATAAACAGCAGCATCCCTGAGAACTGTGCTCTCTTACATCCATCCACTCCACAAAAGCCAAACTCGTCACTATCGAGCCATGCCGACTGATAGTGACCCTGTAGGAAAGGGGAAAGCTGTCCCCTGTGAGCTTCCTGGATTATAACTCTTCACAGGAGTAGATAGCCCCATCTTTCTCATCAAGTGGCTGGTGGTTTCAAACTGCTGACCTTGTAGTTAGCAGCCCAACATGTAACCACTGTGCCACCGGCGCTCCTTCTCATCAACTACATGAGACCAAACAGGCAAACATGTGCCCTATGAAAAATGCCAGAGGAAAGGAAGGACGTGGGCACCGAATTATTGGAAATAGAACAAGCAAGATGGAAATAATGGGGATGCTCTCACAGTGCTAAACCTGTAACCAATGTCACGGAACAACATGTAGAAAGCTGGCTAAACGGGAACCTCACCCTCTGTGTAAACTTCCACCTGAAACTCAATAAAGTAAAATAAAAATCAAGTAAATAGAAGCAGGAAGATGGAGAGAGAACAAGAATTCACAATACCATTGAATGCACCATTGAGTTTACCATTTGTTTTGTCCATTCTAGGCTCAGCACAGCCCAAGACCCAGAAGTGGACAGAGGTGTGGACAGAGAGAGGCCCAGGAGAAACCTAAGTCCCGATGTGCGGTACACTCAGCGAAATCTCTGATTGTATTTCTTCTTCTCTGGCCTCTCAGGCACCACACCCAAGCCACCGCACACAGGATAGGGTAACAGCAACCAGAGCAAGAGTCCAGGGGAGACCCCAACTCTGGGGGAAGGGAAGCATCCTGACAGTCTGAGACGCTGGATAAATCCCCATGGCTCTTATTCATTCTTGGTCCTCCCATCACTGGTGCCAGGCAGAATTGGTGATGCGCAGTGAGTGGCCATGGAAAAAAAAAAGGGTTGCCACGGAATGGCATCAAATTCCTAACCATCCCAGGAGTGTACATGCTCCATGAGTTTCCAGGCTGTCTGTCGCCTTTCAAAAGCAGATTGTCGACATTTCTCCGGAGGCACCGAGGCACCGCTGGTTGCATTCCAATCAAACACTACCTTGAAGAACAGGATAAATAAAGCCCCAATTTTCTGGCTTCGGGACCCCAAAGAAGAGCCCCAGAGGGAACCAGAGAATACCAGAAAGGGCACACAAAGGGAGAAGCTTAGGAAATTCACGGGCGTATTCCTAAACTATGCTTACACTGTTAGGATCCTAAACTGCAAAACAAAGACTTTGAGAACAAAACTAAGAGGTAGACCATCTCCCAAACCCATGCCCCCACCAACACTGCCCCTGAGAAGCAGCCAGACAGGAGGATCCAGAGAGCAAAGCAAACAAAGTTAACCAAACCTACTGCCACTGGCTGGTTCTGATGAATGATGATTCCTAAGCCCAGACCTGGGAAAGGAGGCAGCCATGGAACCCGCAACCCTCAGAAGGCAGTTAGTTCCTAACTGCTATCTGCTACGCACTTGAACCTAACTAGATGAATAGCCTCTGCAAAGAGCGACATGCTCCGTGAGATTTAACTGTGACGCTGGGTCTCTAACACTGCATTTGAAAGGCCCAGGATGCAATCCAAAACTGCTCGGAGCACAAAGAGCCAGGAAAATCTCAACACCTCTGGGAAGAGGAAATTAGCAGCTAACAAAGCCAAGGTGACACAGATGTTGGCATTATCTGACAAAAAGACTTGAAAGCAGCTATTATAAAAATCCTCAAACAAGCATGAGCATGTTGCGCTTAGAAACAATTGAAAAGAGAGGAAGTGTCAGCAAAGATAGGGATGATACAAAGGAGAGCCACGTAGACATTCTAAAACAAAAGTACAATCACTATAATTTTTTTTGAAACCTCACTGAATGACTCAAAGTAGAATGAAGATAACAGAGAAGTCAGTGAACACGAGGGTGGATCTATGGGAATGATCCCATCGGTTGGGGGGCCGGTGATGTATGAACAACAAAGAGAAAAAAAGATTTTTGGAAAGATTTGGAACAAGGTGTCAAGACTTATGAAACAATATCAAGCCAGGCTCTGACACTTCACCGCCTAGGTGCCCTGGATAATGTGACCTCCCCTGGCTCTCAGCTTCCACTTTGTGGAACTTTGCGGAACTTTGAAATAGGGCTGAGAGTAATTTACAGTGCACGGTGACAAGGATGATGCTGGTGGTGGCGACAGCTCACATCCATGGGGCACTCACTCATGGACAGGCATGCTGTTAAGTGTCAGCACACGCTATCCCATTAAAATCCATAAAATAACCCCCTGGCCTAGCTATGAGCAAGAGCACTTTCATTGGACCAAAAGAACTGATGGGGGAAGAGGTTAATAAGTACCTTAATCATCTAGTCCCGGTATAACTGAAGTACCACAAGTGATATTGAACAAACAGAAATGTATTTTTTCAGTTTAAGGGGCTGGCATTCAAAGTTGGGGTATCAGGCCGAAGGGAAGCCTGTTTTCCTGGGTCAGCTCTGGGTCCTTGTCTCTTTTCAACTCCTGTCCCTTTCTAAGGAGGCCTCCATGCGCCAGGGCCTCTATCTTCCTACATCTCTGCTTTCTCACCTGCTCATTTAATCTCTTGTATAGCTCAGAAGAGACTGATTTAAGATTTGCCTTACCCTAAAACTGCCTCATTAGCACCACAAGTGGGATTATCACCCCAGGCATAGGGGTTAGCAATTACAACCCAAGTTAGAGGGGCATAAGTCAATCAGTAAAAATATGCCTTTCTCAAGTAAGTGGCCAAGATGGGATTTTAACCCCGAGAAGCCAACTCCAGTCCCATCTCTACTCCAAACAGCTATGCTGTCCCTTTCCGTCAATTGCTGTGCCAGTGCTTCTGGGATGACAACTGCACAGTTGGGCACAATGAGATGCAGTTCTAGGACCAGGGCCAGTGAGAAGACAAACAGATCTGTCTAAGAAGAAGTACAGCCAGAAGGTTCCTTAGAAGTGAGGATGACAAGACTTCCTCTCACAGACTTTGGACATGTCACCAGGAGAGACCGGTCCCTAGAAGCAGACATTATGGTCAGTGTAAAAGAGAAAACCCTCCATAAGATGAAATGACGCAGTAGTGGCAACATAAGGCTCAAAATCAACAATAGGCTCAAGCGTAACAACAGTTGTAAGCATGGTGAAGGACCGGGCAGTGTTTCATTCTGTTGTGCATGGCGTCGCTATGAGTAGACACTAACTCTACCACACCTGACAAGGGCAAAATCCTACAGCCAGACCTCGTTTCACCACACACCCACAGAACAAGTTACCTCTCATCTCTGCCAAGCTTCCTCGTCTGTTAGAGAGCTAGATTATAATATCTTTAAGGTGGCTGCCAACTCTGATAGTTGAGGATTCCAGCCATCTTCCCTAGGGACCTCGTTGGCATCCAGTTATTTTCTGAGGGTAGTAGAGGTTCACCAGCCACTAAAGAGCATGGTGCTGAAGTGCTGAAAGAGGGCCTTTTGTGAGCCTTGGGAGCTGGCAGTTTCCTGAGCAATGTCTTTCCCTACGGCTCCCTCCAACCTTTCTGTGTGAGCTCCCCCGAATGCTGACTCTGATTATGAGCATATTTCATGCTGGAGGGAGTTGTTCAGGCTAATCCATTTTCTTTCCTGGCCTCCTGCTTCCTGCAAGTATGTTTAAGACTTTCTCTGCCCAGCCTTGCAATGTTTCCTCCCAGCCAGTTTGTATTTGCAATCATCTCCTAACCTGGCCTCTCTCCAGATGCAGTTCTCAGAACCCTCTTTCTCCACAGGTCATCTATCACTTGAAGATTTACTAGTGGGCCTGGATGCACCAGGCCTGAGCCTGCCAGTCTGTGGGACACTAGGGCTTGTCTGTGCCGGAAGGAACCTATCCATGCTCTGCCACCCTTCTTTGAAAGCATTCTTGGGCCCCAGACCATGGTACAAGAGAGTAGGAGGCTGTATACCCGGCCCTAAAGTCAAGTAGGAAGCATTCACTGTCCTGAAGACTTTCTGAGATGCTTCAGCCTGGTGGGTGGACTAAGCTTGAAAAACCATAGAAACGTTGGTCATGGAGGCGGAGAAGAATCCTCTTGGGCAAGAGAGTGGGACATGAGCATTGTGAGTCAGCTGGGGACCTGGGTGCCACAAGCAAAGTGTTCCTCTTCCCACCTGCTCTTCCCTTCTGGAGTGATCAGTGACTGAAACCCAATGCCTACTGATTGAAGCCACAAGATAGCCTCTGGGGAGAGCACTGAGGAACTCCATGGAATCCAAGGAAGAGCTGGTGAGGAGTGCGGGGACACAGGTGGACCTCGGGAACTGCTGAACCCACGAGTCAGAGTGCTTCAAGCCAGCTCTACAAATAACTCAAGGATCTCCCTGGCATCTGTTTCTCTCTCCTCTCCCACTGTATTAGTCTGGGAACTTTAGGGAAACAAATCCAAAGAAACGCATGTATAAAAGAGAGTTTATGTAAAGTTTAAGTACACATCAAGAAAATATCCCAACCCATGCTGCCCAAGTCCACAAGTCCAACATTAACCCATATGTCCAACACCAATCCACAAAGTCCTCCTCCATCTCACAAAACAGATGCAATGATGCCAATTGAAGGAGGAAAGCCAAGTCAGTGAATGTGTAAACATCCAGCACTGGCAGGGGGTCTCCAAACTGGTGCTCCAGCACCCAGGGCTGCATCGGGGTAGCACCCAGGGCTGCATCGGGGTAGGTCCATGTGGCTTCTTCTTGGGGATGTCTTGCAGGAAGTCAGCCTTGCAAGCTGAAGCAGGGAACTGCTGAGGCAGCTGCACCCTGATGTGATCATCACAAAGCAAGAGACCCAAGAGCTAGAAAGGTGAGGCTCGCCAAGCCATTTATCCCTCTGCCCTTTAATTAATCCCACATGTGTTTATCGGCCAGGTTGGCACAATAAACTAACTAACTCACCCACTGCACACAGGCCTTCCCTGCTTTTCAGTCGCTGGGGGAGAAAATATGGGCTACCATAACTCTGGTGTTATTTGTGTTACTGCTTCAGCCAACTGAATCTGGAGCCAGCTGCTCCAACTGCCTCTGTCTTTTCCAAATACAAAACTAACTCCCAGGGGGAAAAAATCTAACGTTCTTTCTTGGGCAGGGCACTCACCCCTGGACCAATCAACTATGGAAAAGGGTGAAGGTCATTCTTAGAATCGCTTCTGTGTCATTGAATGACAAGGCAGGGAGAGCATGGGTGAAAGAGGAGCAGATGCTTGGGGGGCCAGGTGAAGTTTCAAGCAACACCGTAGAATTTCCTCATTTACCCAGACTGTCAAATTGGCCCAAAAATTTAAACATTGTGATTGGCAGTCTAGCCCTGGACACTCCCAAAGTTGATCAGTTGTCCTTGGCACCTAGAGTCCTCCTTTCTGTTCTCGGTCACCTTTGCATGCCCAGAATTACCTTCAGCCCAAAGTGAATCAGACCTCTACTGCACAGGAAGCTGGAACAGCAATTTATCCCCTTCTTGCCCTCGTCAGTTGGCACTTTCCTCCAGCCTCTTCATCCTCCAGATGTTGACCAACATGGTGTCCAGGATGGAACAAGAGTCATTTTCTCACCTGCTTGTTGGCTAGAGTCATCGTTAGATGCCATCTGCTCCCGCTTGTCCTTCCACTTTCCATTCATCCACAAGCTAAGGAGAATATCCTAGGAATCTCATCCTCGAGGAGAGATTCGGCAATAATGACCTTTCCCTGATACATTTGAACTTCAGTCTATGCGACAACTACACTAACTGACACATGTTTTTTCACCAAATCTTTTCTATTTTTAATGAATTGCTTTTTCCCTGTAGCTTTGACACAGAAAAGTTTGCTTCTCTTTATCTCATCTGCTTGATCTTCAAGGAATGTTTCCTAATATTTCTGCTGGATGTTTCTTAGCCTACCTATCCCATCTGTCACGTAGTTCAAGAGCAGACCAGAGGACCTTCCGGTTTGCAGGAAGAAATCTCAGGAAAACTAAAAGATATTCCATTAATGTGGATTTCCTCCAGGGACATCTTTGTGAACCCCTCACAAGTCCACATGCTAATGGCAGGTTTCTCTTTTCCTAAACACCAATCCCAGCACTTTTTTGACAGTTTGTCATACTGTGTTGGCCTCTGTGTTGCTGTGATGCTGGAAGCAATGTCATTGGTATCTCAAATACCAGCAAGGTCACCCAAAGGGAACAATTTTCAGCAAACTTTCCAGGCTAAAAGCTACAAAGAAGGAATAGGCTGTCCAGTTCTGATGAATTAACCACTGAAAAAACCTTATGAGTAGCAATAGAATACTGTGAGATACTGAACACCTTATGAATAACAGCAAAACATTGTCAGAACATGAACTATTCAAACTGGAACACACTCAAAATATTCCAGAGGAAGAGTTGGTCTCTCAAAGTAAAGTGGACCATGATGTCATGGGTAGAGTAAAACCTGAGGGGAGAAAAGCTTCAGGGCTTTCATTTGCTGATGGGGCAAAACTCAAAATCAGAAGAAAGTACAACTCTAGGAAAATTGGATGCACTGACAATTATTGGGCATTGGGATACAAAAGTTGGAAACAAAGAGGAGTGTCTTTTAGAAAATATGACCGCAGTTTTAAAATGAAGTTGGATAACAGAAGCGTAATAGAATTTTACAAAGCCAACGATTTCTTCATCACAAATACTTTTTCAACAACACAAAAACAACTATATTTCACAAAGGCCTCTCAAGATAAAATACAGAGAAATCAATCTCCTATGTCTATAGGAGATCATAGAGAAGCTCAACATCAGCAGCTAAAACATGTCAGGAGCTGACTGTGAAATAGGCCAAAAGTTGATCACATGTAACTTCAGGTTGAGGCTGAAGAAAATTAAAACCAGTCCACAAGAGCCAAAACACAACCACGGGTATATGCAACCCGAGTTTTATGAACATCTCAAGAACAGATTTCCAGCATTGAACCCTGTGATAGAAGACCTGATGAGTGTTGGAAAAACTCAAGAATAAAGTACAGGAGGACTTTGGGCAAGATGGCGACCGAGTAACACATACCAGAGGGACTCTGCCAAAATCATCACAGGGGAGTCACTGGGTGGGAAACTCCTCTCTTCTGGATCAAAGGAGGAGCATCATAAAGATACGTAGACACAGATCCACTGGGTTTTGAGGAACTGTGGGCTTTTGGATTCCCACTGTGGAGGCCGGCTAGACCTTAACCTTAGCCCCGCGACAGTCTCAGCCAGAGCCAGGCTCCTTTGGCCTGTCCAAGGGCTTTACTTCAACACAATCACAGCTTGCCACTGCATTTGGGCAGAGGAAAATCTCTCCAGCCCCAAAGTCAGGCAATCGGTCTCAACTATTTATTTTATGTCTCTCTCTCTCTTTCCCTTTTCTCTCACAGTCTCAGCTGTCTCAATGTTTCCCCACTGCAGGTTTTTTTTCTCCTTATCTTTCCTTTCACATGCCACGGCTGTCCTCCAAGCCACTCCCCTTCACCTAGAGCAACTACAAACACTCTCCACCCAGCTGGGGGAGCTCCACACACCCACCATCTGAGACCTTACAAGCAGCTGGGGAAATCCCATCCACCTTCCACCACAGGGGAACTCTTGCCTGCCTTCCAAGGCCCTTTCAGAAGCTGGAGGAACTCTTGTCTGCCCTTTGTGGTGCTCCATGCAGCTGGGAGAACCTCTACCCACCTTCTAAGGCACTCCACATGGCTAGGGAGCCCCTGCCTGTCCTCCGTGGTCCCACATGGCTGAAGAAACTTCCTCCTGCCTCTGCAATGCTTCCCATGGCGTAAAGCAGCCTCTCTAGCCCTCTCCAGCACTCCACACTGCTGCAGGAACCTCCACTGGACCTATGCAGCGATCTTGCCAAGTAGGAAATTTCTTCCCACCATCTGCAATGCTCTACACCAGGGGTGTCAAACTGGTGGCCTACAGGCTGCATGTGGCTCCCAATGTAATATTTTTGTGGCCTGCGATGCTCTGAAATAAAATGAAAATAGAAAAAAATTGTTATGAAGAAAATAGCACTTAAGGGAGATCAGGGCAATACCATACACAAAATTCCCTCATTAACCCTTCACCTACTACAGGCGAGTATACACGTGGTTCAGTGTCTTTCCTGGGGACCTGTGGATGTGTATAAACTCACTGACTCCATTCCAGCGATGTTAGGAAGCGATATGTCTGCCACTCTCAGTGTCACGTAATGTAAACAGATCCTAATAGCAAAAAGGTTAAAAAGAGCACTCTGGGTTGTGTTGTTATGAATCATACCTAGCAGCAGCACTAGTTGACACTTTTAGAGGGAAGCCATTGTGTGAGTAACTATTTTCATCCATGAAATTAAATAAAATGTCATACAGATCAAGATTAACTGATAAACATCTATCTGCCTTAATGAAGATTATCTGTTCTCAGTCTTTGAACCCAGATATTGGAAAAATAGTAGGAGGAAAGGACTAGTATGTTTCAGGTAAAAAAAAAAAGAATAATTTTAGTTTTACAAATACATTAAATAAAATAAATGTTTAAATAAAAGCAATGATATAGTGTTTTAATTATCCTATCCATATTCCTGAATCCTCATTTCAAAATATAAATTTAATAAAATTTTTAAATGTGTTGTGGCTCATGTTAATCTTGCCTGTTGCACCAAATGGCCCATGTTTTAATTGAATTTGACACCTCTGCTCTACACCAAAGTGGGCACACCCGCCCACCCTCTGTGGCACTGCTGTTGCAGCAGGCGCCCCACACACACTCTGAGGCGCTCCAAGCCACCATGGTCCACACCACTTCAGCTTCCTGTGAGATCGTCCAGTGCAGCACCATCCTCGTGGGTCCAAAACCACCCAACCAGCATCCCCTGATAGGACCATCCAACGTGTCCCCCAAATAACAGAATACCGGTTGGCTATGGAAAGAGTGAAAGGACAGGAGGATAAAGCAGTAGCCAAACACCTCCAGTACTGTTAAATGCAGGCAGTTCAAAGAAGCATTCCCACGAGCCTCCCAAAGAGAGAAGCAGTGCTTTTTGACCCTCTGGAAAATGGCGCCAGGCTCCTCTAAAACAACACAATGCAAACAGCAATCAGCCCCAACAACCTCAAGAAAAAAACAAGAGAAATAAAAGGCAATGTTGGAAGAAGACCTGAAACTTATGGCGTACGTGCATAAAAGAAGCAATGACCTGCCACAGAAATAAATCTTCAGAATGTTGCTTGGAGTCATACAGAATACGAGGGAAGCAATTGAAAACAGGATGAAATGATAGAAGAGAAAAAAGTCATACACCAAAGGGAAACACCACCCTTAAGGGACAAGATAACAAAAGCCAGTAGAAAATTCACAGACTTTGTGAACAGACTTGAGGAAGCATAAAATACCACCAGTGACCTAGAGGATAACCAGGCAGACTTCAATAAACAGGAAAGGCAACCAAATAAGGTAATCAGAGAAGCTGAAGAAAATCTGAGAGCCATGTCTGATGCTGTGAAGAGAAACAACATTAGAATAATTGGGCTATCTGAACACGACACAACAAAAAGTCAACAGCAAAAATAGTGAGAGAATTCTTACAGGAAAACTTCCCCAGCTTAATGAATGAAAACCGGTAAACCATTTAGGAGGCAAAAAAAAAAAAAAACACCGGCTAGACTGAATCCCCAAAAGAAGTCACCAAGTCACCAAGTCACCAATATAATAGTTAAGCTATCCAACTTTGAGGAAAAGGAGAAAATCATAAAAGCAGCTTGCGAAAAAACAAGGAGTCACCTATAAAGGCACCCAGAGAAGAATGTGCTCAGACCTATCAGCAGGCACTATGAAGAAGAGGAGGGAGTGGGTCAACATCTTCCAAAAATTGAGGAAAATAACGCAAACTGAAAAATACTCTATCCAACCAAATTATCTATCAAGATAGATGGAGAAGTAAGAATTTTACCGGAGAAGGAAAAACATTAAAAGAAATCTATTCCTACAAAAGATCCTTGCTGACCCAGTATGGGCAAAAGAACAGCACTCATCAAGCACAAATAAGAGACCATCACATAGAACAACCCTACCCAGAGGGCAACAAAGAGAAAACAGCACCCAAGATAGCATTGACTCAAGGGTAGAAAGAAGGCAAGGATGAAGCACACACACATATGTACCCTGTTCCCCGAAAGTAAGACAACCCCCGAAAATAAGACCTACTTAGAGTTGTGCCTCTCGCTGAAATTTAAGGCATCCCCCCGAAAATAAAACCTCCCTGAAAATAAGCCCCCCTCCCCCAAAGCTACCATAACTCTGGACTCTGGACCATAGCGGTGGGCGCCGCCATGCAGCTCACTGTTGGCTGCAGCGCAGCCAGAGCAGACAGGAAGTTTGAGGTCTTTTTAAATAAAACAATAAACAATAAATGTGTACCATATTCTTCTTCATGGAAAAATAAGACATCCCCTGAAAATAAGACCAAGCACATCTTTGGGAGAAAAAATTAATATAAGACACTCGAATTCTATCTTGCAAGACTGGCTAGACCAGAGGAGGTGCACTGGTACAGATAGGAACTGAAAATACAGGGAATCCAGTATGGATGAGCCCTATAGGACCAGTGGTGTGAGTGGCAAAACAGGGAGGGTAAAGGGAGAATGAGTAGGAAAGAGGGAACCGATTACATGGAACTGTGTGTGACCTCCTCCCTGGGGGACAGACAACCGAAAAGTGGATGAAGGGAGACGTCCGACAGGGCAAGATATGACAAAATACCCATTTATAAACTATCAAGGGCTCATGCAGGAGGGGGGAGCGGGGAGGGAGGGGAAAAATGAGGACCTAATGTCGGGGGTTTAAATGGAGAGAAAATGTTTTGAGAAACAATGTACAAATGTGCTTTACACAATTGATGTGTGTATGGATTGGGATAACAGTTGTATGAGCCCCTAATAAAATGTTAAAAAAGGAAGAAAAAAAAAAGAAAGGGAGGAAGGAAAACATCCAACACAAAAGGTACAAGGTGACATCACAGGGTCCACATGTGGATGTAATAGTCCTGAGTATCAATGGACTGAACTCAGGCATTAAAAGGCAGAGGTTAGCAGCCTACAGAAGACCATCTCAAGATTACAGACAAAAATAGGCTTAGAATTAAAGGCTGGAGGAAAAAATGCCAAGCAAATGGCAATTCAAAAAAAGCAGGAACTTCATTCCTATTGTCGGACAAAATTGATCTGAAAGTGGAAGCCATAAAAAGAGATAAGAAGGGGCACTTATATAATGCTCAAGGGGACAGTAGACCAAGAACCAGTGAGCATAATAAATATATACGCTCCCAACAAGAGCCCCACAAAAATTCATCAATCAAACACTCCAAAAGATGAAAAAAAAATCACAGGCTCAACAATTATAGTAGGTGACTTTAATAGAGCCCTCCCTGAGATAGATACCTCACCAAGAAGGAAACCTAACAAGGAGGCTACAAATGTAAACATTACAATTAGATGACTTCACCTAATAGATATTTTCAGAGATCTCCACTCAAATGCAAAAAAAAAAATCACAATCTTTTAAAGGCCACATGACACATACTCGAAGATAAACCACATGCTTGGACACAAGTTGAATCTGTCATTTCAAGCACATAGAGACCATTTATACTCTTCTCTCCGAACACTATGCCATAAGGCTGGAAATCAACAAAAGTATAATTAAGAAAACAAGGGCAAACAATTGGAGGATGAATAACTCTCTATTGCAAAAGGAGATAGGAACTCTTGTCCACTACTTGTGGACCTGTAGCTATGTACAGTCATTATGGAAATCAATTTGGCAATATCTAAAACAGATGGAAACCGGGCTACCATATGACCCAGCAATCCCCCTACTAAGCATATACCCAGAAGAGGCAAGAAACAAAACATGGTCAGATGTCTGTGCTCCAATGTTCATCGTGGCAAAGTTCACAATTGCAAGGAGTTGGAAACAACCCAAATTTCAACAATGGACAAATGGATTAGAAAACTGTGGTACATACATATAATGGAGTACTACGCATCCCTAAAAAGCAGTGATGGACACAGGAAGCATTCTGTCGCACAGGAAGAATTGGAGGAAATTATGCTAAGCAAAGTAAGCCAAGCACTAAAGGACAAGTACAACATGAGTCCCCTGAGGTAAGCTTAAAAATGCAAAAGGGGCAGAGGGAATAAGTTACTATATACATACATTCCTGGAGTGAGGTCCAGATACTGTGGCAGAGGCCATACCCAATCCAGGGATACATATGGCAGCCAACTAAAAAGGAGGAGAGAAGAAAGAATTGGGGGGCGGGGCGGGGAAGAGACATGGATAGCAGGGGAATAAGGCACTAACCAACCCAAGGAGAAAGTATTGTTTGTTTATCCACAGGAGAAGAAGAGAGGGACCATACTTCAGCCCAGTACACCAAGATGTGACTGCAACATAGTGGCATGAAGCTGTGAACCAATAGAGAGGTCGGCGGGGCCAGGTCAAATCCCAATGGACCACCCCAGCCCCCCGAAGAATTCACTTCAGAGAACAACACTGTAGGTACAGCTCAGGTAGAGGGTCGTGTCTGATCAGAGCACACAGGAGCAAATGAAGAGAGCAAGAGAGAAAGTAGAACACATCCTGGCCCACCAAACCCTGAGGACAATATTCCTGCTCAGAGCAACCAATGAACAGAGAGGACCATAGGGCCAGCTCCACCACTAGAAACGATGACCCTTACTTACCCATAGCACTATGGGGGACAACATTGGAGCTGCAGTGCAGGAATTGTGCCCTGTCTGACCCCACCACACAGGGGTGAAACACTAAGGACCTGCCACAGAGCAGAAAGGGGAGCAAAGAAATGAAGTCTCTGGGAAAAGACAAAATTAGACTTTGGGGCCAGGGCATGGCACCCCATCAAACTGGACTGGAAAACACTCCTAGATGTCAGCAAATAGACCTGGAACTATTTATAGGCTTTTCTAGTTTTTGATCCTTAGATTTTTGTTCTTGTTTCCTTTTGTTGTTTTGTTTTGCTCTGTCTTGTATCAAAGACCCAGAACAAAAAATCATATCAATGTGAATGAGGGGGAGTGTGGAGTGTAGACACAAAGCCCATCTGTAGGAAAATGGACATCCTTTTACAGAAGGGTCGCAGGGAGGAGACAAGCCAGTCAAGGTGCAGTGTAGCACCGATGAAACATACAGCTCTCCTCTAGTTCTAGAATGCTTCCTTCCACTATCATGATCCCAATTTTACCTTACAAATCTGGCTAGGCCAGAGCATGTACACGGGTACAGATCAGAGCTGGAAACCCAGGAAATCCAAGACATATAAACCCCTCAGGACCAATAATGAGAGTAGAGATACCAGGAGGGGAAGGGGAAGGTGGGGGAGAAAGGGGAAACCGATAACAATAATCTATATATAACTCCCTCCCTGGGGTCAGGCAACAGAAAAGTGGGTGAAGGGAGACATCGGACAGTGTATGACATGAAAATATAATGGTAATTTAGAAATTAACAAGGGCTCGTGAGGAAGGGAGGGTGAGAGAGGGAGGGGGGAAATGAGAAGCTGATACCAAGGGCTCAAGTAGAAAGAAAATGTTTTGAGAATGATGATGGTAACAAATATACACATGTGCTTGACACAATATATGTATGGATTGTGATAAGAGTTGTACGAGCCCCCAGTAAAATAATTTTTTAAAAACTAGGTAGCATATGCCCAAGAATCAATCATGCTGAAGGAAGAGACCCAAACAGCACTGGTGACAAACAAAGCTACAGGAATTGATGGAATACCAATTGAAATGTTTCAACCGGCTGATGAAACACTGACAGCACTCATTCGCTACTGGAAGAGATCCATATTTCTACCCATTTCAAGGAACTATGACCCAATAGAATGTGTAACAATATAACAATATCATTGCTATCGCATGCAAGTAAAATTTTGCTGATGATCACCCAACAACGGTTGCAGCACAATTTTGATGGGGAGCTGCCGAAAGTTCAGGGTGGATTCAGAATGGGACTTGGAACAGGGACATCATCGCTGGTGTCAGATGGATCTTGGCTGGAAAAAGAGAACACCAGGAAGATCTTTACTTGTTTTTTATTGGCTATGCCAAGGCATTCGACTGCATGGGCACAACACACTGTGGATAACTTTGAGAAGAATGAGAACTCCAGAACACTTCATTCCGCTCATGAGGGACTTGTAGATGAATCAAGAGACAGTTAGGTGAACAGAAAAGGGAATACTGTCTGGTTTAAAATCCAGAAAGGTGTGCATCAGAGTTGTATCCTCTCAACATACTTATTCAATCTGTATCCTGGACAAACACTCAGAGAAACTGGATTACGTGAGGAAGAATGTGGCATCAGGATCGAAGGAAGGCTTTTCAACAGTCTGTAATATGCAGATGACACAACCTTGCTTGCTGAAAGTGGAGAGGTCTTGAAGCATTCACTGACGAAGATCAAATATATCAGCCTTCAGTTTGGATTACAATTCAAGGTAAAGACAATCAGAATCCTCACAGACAGACCCAAAGGTAAACATCATGATAAACAGGGAAAAGACTGAAGTTGTCAAGGAATTCATCTTGCCTGCATGCACAATGCTCATAGAAGCAGCAGTCAAGAGATCAAATGACTTACTGCACTGCCTACATCTGCTCCAACACCTCTTTAAAGTGCCAAAAAGCAAGAGGGTTACTGTGAGAACTAAGGTATGCCTGACCCAAGCCCTGGTGATTTCAAATGCCCCCTATCCATGTAAAACCTGGACAGCAAATGAGAAAGATGGAAGGAAAGTGGATGAATTTAAACTCTGGTGTTGGCATCGAATAGTGAAAGTCCCATGGACTGTTGAAAGAACAAACAGACCTGTCATGGAAGAAGTATGCCCAGAATGTTCCTTGGAGGCAAGGGTAGGGAGACTTGATCACGCACGTACTGTGGACATGTTATCAGGAGACATCGGTCATGGAGAGGACATCATGCTTGATAAAGTGAAGGGACAATGGAAAAGAGGGAAAAGATGGGCCAGCCCAGTGGCTGCAATAACGGGCTCAAACAGAAGAACAATCGGGAGGGTGGTGCAGGGCCAGCTGGTGTTGCGTCCTGTTGTGCATTGGGTTACTCACAACACTAATAACCAATGCTCATGAAAGCAGCAGTCAGATATCAAACTCAGATTGCACTGGGCAAGTTCCACAAGCCCTCCTTAAAATGAGAACCAAAGTGTGTCTAACCCAAGCCATTGTCTTCTCAATAGGCTCATGTGCATATGAAAACTAGACAGTGGATAAGCAAGATCACAGAAGAATTGATGCATTTGAATTATAGTGTTGTAAAGAATTCTGAACATATCATGGGCAGTGGATCAACGTCTTGAGGAAAAGTACAGCCACAATACTTCTTCAACACAAGAATGGGGAGACCTTGTTTCCCATGTTTTGTACATGTTATCAGGAGAGACCTGTCCGTGGAAAAGGACATCATGCTTGGTAAATTGTGAGTGAAAGAATAAAGCCCTCCGAGAAATGGATTGACCCAGTGGCTACAGCCATGGGCTCAACTACAATCCTGAGACTCGCACAGTCGTGTTGCATTCTGTTGGACTTAGTTAGGGTCTCTTTGAGGAGGCACTGACTCAAAGATGCCTGACAACATGGCCCCAAAACACTTCTTTCCTGGTGTCCAACTGGATGGGGTTTTTC
>NW_022111357.1:41451330-41458168 GCF_000313985.2 Echinops telfairi
AGCACCCAGGGCTGCATCGGGGTAGGTCCATGTGGCTTCTCCTCAGGGATGTCTTGCAGGAAGTGAGCCATGCCAGCTAAAGCAGGGAACTGGCTAAGGCAGCTGCATCCTGGTTTGACTATCACAAAGCAAGAGACCCAAGAAAGGCAAGGCTCAGTGAGCCTTTTATCCCTCTGCCATTCAATTAACCCCACATGTGTTTATTGGCCAGGTTGGCACAATAAACTAACTACCTCATTTTTTGAATATTGATATAATACTATTTCATTACAGACCCAGACTTTTTCATAAAAACACAAATAAAGATCTTTCTGATATTATCTTTTTTTATGTTCCTGTGATGCTATGCCATCAGTATTTTAAATACCAGCTGGGTCGTGCATGGTGGAAAGATTTCATCAGAGTATCCAGATCGATCTACCTCTCAAAACATAGGCCAGTGAAGACCTTATGGGTAGCACCAGAACACGGTGTGCTATGATGCCAGAAGATGAGTCTCTCAGGCTGGAAGATGCTCAAAATATGACTGAGTGGAGGGAACAGCAATATATAATAAGAGGGAAGTCAGCAAAAACCTGATGAAGGCCAAAAAAAACCAAGGATATTGGGAAGAGCAAAGCAAACCAAGGCCACTGCCATCAAGTTGATTCTGACTCATAACAGCCCAATCTGCCAAAGAATAGAAAGACTCCTGGTGGATTTGAACCACCAACCTTTTTGATTAGCAATTCAACATTTGCCTAACAGTCCCACTAGGTCTCCTGTGGGAAGAAGCTCATATACGTATGATGGATGAGCTGTCTTCTCAAAGTAGAGTAGCTTTTAATGATGTGGGTGAACTAGAGCTTTGGAACTTCAGTTGCTGATGTGGCTCGACTTAAATGAGGAGAAACAATTGCAAACACTTATTCACAATTGGAATGTGGACTGTATGAAGTATGAATCGAGGAATATTGAAAGCTGTCAAAATTGAAATGTAACACTTGAAGACTGTTATCCCAGTGAGTTGAAAAGGCCTGGTTTGGGGTTATTTGGATTGGAAGTTATATAATCTACTATTTCAAGAATAATAAATTGAAGCTGAACGATGCTGCGTTCATTGTGAAAAAGAACATACCAAGATCATGCTAAAGTACAATGCTGTCTACAACAAAACCAAGTTAATACTATTAGTCAAATTTATATGCCAACCACTCATTCCAGAGAAAAAGAAATTAAAGATTTCTACCAATTTCTGCAGTCTGAAATTTATCAACAGGCAATCAAGATGAAGTGATTATTACTGGTTATTGGAATGCAAAAGGTGGAAACAAGAAGGATAGATTGTTGAAAATGTGTCTCTATAGAAATGACAGCACAGAGTGCATGATATAAGTCTAACAACTTTATAATTGGAAATATTTTTCAGCAACAAAACCAATGACTATGCATGTGGATCTCACTAATTGGAACACACAAGAATCAAATAAACTACATATTTGGAAAGATGCAATGGAGAAAATCACTATCGTCATTCAGAACAAGATGGGACTTAATGATGAAAATATCATTAATTATTTATATGGCAGTTCAAGTTGAACGTGAAGAAAATTTAAAACAAGTCCCAAAGAGCCAAAGTACATATATACAACCTTGAGTATATCCTCCTTGAACTTAGAGACCTTCTCAAGAATAGCTTGGACATGCTGACTCCTAGCAACCAACGACCAGCCAAGCTGTAGGACGATGTCAAAGACATCATACATGAAAAAAGCAACAGGTCAGTTAAAAGACAGGAAAAAAATATTAGACCAAATAGATATCAGAAGAGATCCTGAAATTTATTTTTTAGTATAGAGTAGCTAAAAAGAGAGAGGGCAAAAGATGACAAAGTATAAATAAAACAAACAAGCAAAAATGAAACATTCCAAAGGATCTCTCAAGAAAACAAAGTACTATAATGAAATTTGCAAAGACCTGGAATTAGAATATCAAAATAGAACACCCTTGACAATTCTCAGTTTGAAATTACTGAAGAAAAATTCAAGCCTTGAGATGTAACATTAAAGGATCAATGAGCAAGGTATTGAATGATTCAGGAAGTGACAAAATAAGGTGGAAGGAATACACAGAGTCGATATACCAAAAAAGAATTCAATGTTCAACCATTGCAAGAGATAGCATGTGATAACATAAAGCTGGTACTGAAGGAAATTCAAGCTGCACTGAAAGCATTAGCAACAAAACAAATCTCCAGAAATCGATAGGATTCAAAGTGAAAGATTTCAATAAGCAGATGTAGCACTGCATGTGCTCACTAGCCTAGGCCAAGAGATTTGCAAAACTGTGGCATGGTCAACTGACTGAGAGAGATCTGTATCTGTGCCCATTCCAAATAAAGGTGATCTAACCGAATGTGGAACAACGTCATTAACATCATATGTAAGTAAAATCTTGCTGAACATAATTTTTAATTGATCCCAGCACTCCATTAACAAGGAACTGCCAGGACTTCAAGGCAGATTCAAAGGAATGCATAGGATGAAAGATATGGCTGATTTCAGTTGGATCTTGACTAAAAGCAGAGACTGCCAGAAAGATTTTCCTTGTATTTTGTGGACTGTGCAAGAGCATTCAACTATGTAAACCATACAAATGATGCCCAACATTGCCAAGAATGGGAATCCCAAAGCACTTCATTGTGCTCTTGTGGAACCTGTGCACAGACCTAGAGGCAATCGTTAGAGCAGAACAAGGGAATACTGCATGGTTGAAATCAGGAAAGGTGCATGCTCGAGTTGGATCCCTTCAATACCCATTCTGTATGCATGGTAAATAATCTGAGAAGCTAGAGTCTATGAAGAAGAACGTGGCATCAGAATTGGAGGAAGACTTATTAACCACCTGCAGTATGCAGATGAGACAACCTTGCTTGCTGAGAAGGAAGAGGATTTAAAGCACTTACTAGTAAAGAACAAGCAGGAGCTGGTGATGCAGTGATTACACACTGGGCTGCCACCCACATGATCGACAGTTCGAAAACTCCAGCAGCTTCTTAAAAGAAAGACTTGGTTTTCTACTCCAATATACAGTTGCAGTCTTGGGAACCCACATGCGGGTTGCCATGAGGTAGCATTGACTCAATGACAGTGAGTTTGGTTTGGGTTTAATGATCAAGATTTTAGCCTTCAGCTTGGATTACAACTCATTGTAATGAAAACAAATAGTTTCATAACTGAAATAAGTGACATTATGAAAAATGCAGAAAATATTGAAGTCAGGATTTCATTTTACTTGGTACCATAACTGGTGAATGCCCATGGAAGTGCTGATCAAGAAATCAATGAACATACTGTGTTGGGTAAATCTGCTTCAAAAGACCTCTTTAATCTGTAAAAGAACATAGAGGTTACTTTGTAGACTAAGGTGGACTTGACCCAAGCCATGGTATTTTCAATTGTTTCATTTGCATGTGAAAACTGGGCAATGGATAAGAAAGATGGGAGAAAAACTAATGTCTCTGTAATTATTTGGGCAAAGAATATTGAATACGGACTGTCAGAAGAAGAACCCAATCTGTCTCAGAAGAAGTGCCGTCAGAATATTCCTTAGAAATGAGGAAGGAGGAGTCGCCAACAAGAGGAAAACCATCAAGGAGATAGTCTGGCACAGTGCCTGCAGCGATGGGCTCAGACATAACCACAACGTGAGGATGGCACCAGATGGGGCAGGGCTTGTTCTGTTGTACTTGGGGTTGCTATAGGTCGCAACCAACCAACAACAATACCAACACACATACATCAAGCCATATCAAAATGCCCCTTTTGAAACACGTACAGTTTGTTGTAGGTCAATTGCACCAACTAACAATAAAATCATTTTAAAGCCTTAAAGTAAAGAAAGAAATGAGGATAGCAAGCCTTAGTATCAGGAATTTGACCATATTGCCAGGACTGACCTGTCTCTGAAGAAGGCCAGGATGCCTGTTAAAGTAGAGGGTCAGGAGAAGGAGGAAGACCCTCAGTGAGATGGATAAGCTGCAACCAGGGGCTCAAATATGGTAGCAATTATGAGGATGGGACAGCACTGGGCAGTGTTTCATTCGTCTGTGCATAGGTCACAAAGAGCCAGAGCCAACGCAATCACACTTAATAGCAAGAGCGATAACAATCAGGATATGTATTCCCTTGACAGAGCCTAGGTCTGATCCTTTTGAACATGCATACATGTGTATGCATGCACACTTGCAGACACAGGTCCTAGCAGGAACCTGGTCTTCCTTAATCAACACCTTTCTAAAGGCAATTGACGAACTTTAACTCAACCAGCTTTGGACGAAAGGATCACTAATTGGCCATCTTAATAAACAATTCCAAAGTGGTCTTACTGCAGCCATGGCAGAACTATGGACCCTTCCGAGCTTGGTTTAGCTCTATGTTTGTGTTGTTTCCACGATCCAGTTCTTGGCCAGGTGGTCCTTAATGGCATATGGCAACTCCAGGCTCAGAGTGCCCCTAATGCTCCAAGTTGCAAGAACAGAAATGTATGTCCCCTTGTCCAGGGCCAGGCCTCATCAAAGTTGATTGAGTCTGATTGAAAAGCACCTATTTTAGGTCTTCCCTGGGGCCCTAGGTGGCATACTCTGATTGGCTAAATCAAGTCACCATTCTATGCCAGGGGCTGGGATATTCTGATTGCCCAGATTGGATTGCCTACCCACTCCTAGAGGTAAAAGTGGCACTAACTCTCCCCAAAGCGTAATGTCTAAGAATGGTCAGATGATTACCCAGAGAAAGACAAAGGTACTAGTTAGGAGCAGAATGAGCAGGTACTGCATAGCTAAGCCAAGAAAGGTCCCCCTTGGCATCATTGAATGTGGACCCATTGCCCATGGATGATCCCAGTGGCCCCAGGGCCAGTCTGGGTCTCAACACCAGTTGTTTCACAAGGCCTCACCCTCCAAGCAGACCCATGGAGTCACGTGTGCTTCTTGTGGAAAATGCCACCAGTTTGTATGCTCTCACTGCCTGGAGCAATGGGAATGACAGACAGGCCAGAGTGCCTGGCACATGAGGACAAGAAGGTAATGTGAGTTCCCCACGTGGAGAAGTAAGTTCGTGTTTAACTGTGACCCAGCTGCTGGCCTCCTTGCTCCTTACGGAGACCACACTCCACTCCTCGTGCTGTATTACTAGGTCCTTGGTCTGTGTAGAGTGCAGTCATGTTCTGGGAGACAGGCTTCCATGCCCCTGAACAGCCACTTTCTGTTCTGAGGGACACTTCATAAACCCAGCAGCAGTTCTCAGGTTACTCTCATGCACTGCTAAGTGTCAGATGGGGAGGTATGAATGAGATGTGAAAGCTCTCTGGCCCCAGAGCTGCAGGCACCAAGTGTCCTTGTCACTATCTGGGATGGGTTTCCTCTGCCTCCCGTCACTCCATGTCTTCCACCCACATACCGGGGCGATGGAGGTCTGGTGATGATTCCTGGGACAGTGGGAGGCTGAGCGGTGGAAGGATGTCCTGGGGACCTGACCCAGCTCCTCTTCTTTCCCTCTGGTCCTCTCTCTCCCCTTCTCCTCTGGCTTTCTCTCTCCCTCTCTGGCCCTCTCTCTCATTTGTTTTAGACATGGAGGGCGGGGGATGTTGATATAGGAGTGCCTTGATCAGGACAATACAGATACCTTCCCATCCTCTCCTCATGGTAACTGTATTTGTGATGTCCTGGCAAAACACATGACCTGGTGTCTTAAAACACCAAAGATTTATTCTCCCACTGGGCTGGAGCCCAAACATCCAAAGCCAAGGTATCCGAACATCCAAAACCAAACCTGTGTATTCCTCGGTGTTGGGTCCTTCTGGAGGCTGGGAGTGAGCATCTGCTCCAGCTTCCGGGAGCTGCCAGCCACCCCTGAGATTTCTTGGTTTGTAAATGCAGCACTCTAGTCTCTGCCTCTATCTTCTTCCTGTGTCTGTCTGCCTGTCTGCCTGCCTGTGTCTGTCTGTGTCTCTCCCCTTTAGTTTAGTACACCACTGAGATGGGATTAGGACCCACCCTTTTCCTAGATGGCCTCGTGTGAGCTGATAACATCTTCAAAGACCTTATTTGCAAACAGGTCACATTCCCAGGTGCAGGGATTATTATTTGAACATCTTTTGAGGACACAATCCAATCTACAAGAGTGATCATCTGTATCCTCGCTCTGTTCCATGATAGAGTGTGGGAGGGCAGGGAAGCAGAACAGGGTACAGAGTGCTGGGCTCAAGAACCCAGTCAATCCAGCAAGGCTCAGCCAGCAGAGTGGTTTCCACCATTCTCGGTCCCTTTGCATTTAAAATAAACTTCACTCCAGCCCATCACAGGGCTGGATGGAGACTGAGCATAAGGAGAAGACTCAGAAAGAAAACTCTCACCAACGCTTATTGGGGTCCCACTTTCCAATCGCAAATACTAATCCACTCACAAGCGATTAGCATCATCTGGGAACTCCTCTTGCATTAATCCAAACCATGGGGAAGGTCTGTTTGGGCATCTTCTATAACCCAGGAGAGATGTTCCATATCACATTTGGGTCCAAAGCATGCTTACCCTGAGGGCAAAAGCAGCAAGAGATCTGGTCCCTACCTAGGGACAAAGAGTCTACCGGGGGACTCACCCAAAGAGGGAAACTGTCCAGAATCCCCTGCCCCCATTCTCGACCCAGGGGAATTGGACACCGAAATTGGCCCCAAAAGTACACCTGTGTCATGATCAAGCAGCATGTTTGGGCTGTCCTCTTGGGAAGATGGATAGAAGGTGCATCCAGGGAGGAGGAGAAAGAGGCCAGAGGTAAAAGCTGGGGCAGGGCAAAGCTGATGA
>NW_022111357.1:41458763-41471650 GCF_000313985.2 Echinops telfairi
CCACCCATTTATCCCTCCGCCTTTCAACCAGCACCACATGTGATTATCGGCCAGGCTGGCACAATTAACTAACTCAACCCCCAAATAGCCTCTTCTTCCAATCACTCACACATTGTGATTCCACACCCGGAGACGAAAGATGGGAGGTGTCAGTGCTGCCCTCTCGGCAGTGTCCAGAGTAGAGCTGTGAAGTTCATTCTGGTGCAGGGTCAGGGTCCCTGGGCCACAGCAGGCAGTGCTAAGTCCCCGACCAGCACCTCAAAACTGTCTGAAACTCCTCTGTCTGAGGCCACCCCAATGGAATCCAGTCTCCATTCCCGGCCAATGCAACTCATAAGCAGCAGTGTGCTGCTGTGGCGCCGAACCAGCTTTAGTAGCACTTCAACCGAAGCCTAACAAGAAAGACCTGGAAATTACTCCGGAAAATCGGCAGACGAAAATCCTATGGAACACACTAGCTTGATCCGTAGTTGACCATGGGGATGGTGTCGTCTCTACCTGTCCCCTTTTCTCTTTCTCCTCTTTACCTGGGGTTGTGATTTTGGGACTATTGCAAGACTTCCAAGAAACACTCTTAAAAGGAACCGAATGAGCTGGAAAAGCACGTCTTGGGACTGCAACTCTGGTGGAGCCACTTACGTAATGAAGCCCTTCCAGCCCTAGTCTCATGAGAGAACATGAAGCTGTTTGCTCCCATACTTAGTGAACGTCTTGGAAACCCACAGGAGCAGTTCTACCCTGTCCTGTAAGGTCACTTGAGTCCTCGTGGCCTCAGGGGCAGTGAGGAAGTGAATGAGTCATAGATCAGGATGGGTTGAGCAGCTCACCACAAGGCCAATAGTTGGAAAGCACCAGCCATGCGCAGGGATCAGGTGAGGCTTTCTGCTCCTGTAAAGATGTACAGCCCCAGAAACCTACGGGGCAGTTCTACAGGATCTCTATGAATCTAAATTACCTCTGTGACAGGGAGACTGAGTGAGCCACAGCCCCCCACGTTGTGGTGTGTTGTGGGTAAACCAGAGGCTCCCAGCTGTGCTCACAGTCTCACTTGGAGTGTTATGCTGATGAGGCAGGAATTCGGTGGGATATATCTCACCCTTATGTGCCCTTAGATTCCTTGCAGATTAGCCATCAATTTTGATATGTATAAAATAAGAAACAACTTCCTGTTTTAAACGCATCCCTTAAGAGGCAAACTACTAGCTTCCTGCTAAATTAAGAAAAACAGAAGGTATGGTCCTACAGCAAAGTGTAGTGAAGAAACTTGATGGTGCCTTGTATCAGAAAAATTCATGTCTGGGGTCTTAAAGACTCCTTCCCACCTCCCCAACACTCACACTTGAACGGAATGAACAATAAACTTGTAGGTAGATGGATACATTGGCTGGTGTAAGATACTGTACTACTACTAATAATAAATAATATAATAATAGGGTGGGGAAGGGAGGAAATAAAGGTGAGCTGAAATCAAAGAGTTCAAAAAGAAAGAAAATGTGTTGAAAATTATGGTGACAGCAATTACACAAGTAAGCTTGATCTAATTGAAATGTGGATTGTTATAATATCTAGAAGAGCTCCCAATAAAATGAATTTTTTTTAAATACTTTCTTTTCAAACACGCAGCCCTCTGAGTGAGGTGTCAACTAAGTCCACGTGGAAGCAGAATACCAGCCTGTGTGATCCAAGGATTATTAATAATACAATCCAACTCCGAAGGAGGAAGTGGTATCAGAGCTTAAATTGGGACCACCTGGTATGCAGAAGGCCGTGGATGACAGTGAAATCCCAAAATCCATTTGTAGATTCCACACATAGATTGAGCCTCTGCTGACTCCCTCTAATGTTAGCTGAGGGATGTGACGAGCCCTGTTATCAGACAGCGTTGTAAAGCCAGTGATGACAGATATAGTTAGGTCAAAATCTTATCATTTGATCATCCTTTTGACCCATTTTAAAGTTGTTTCAGGTTTTTGTTGTTGTTGTTTTAAGTAAGGAGGAAATACATGTGGATTAAACCCCTGGTGAATTCCCTCTGGCCGTGTAGCAGGGATGTGAACAGCCTTGCTATTTGAGACAGACGTGAAAAATTCTCCTGACGGATGTCTACACATCAGATTTGGGACTTGCCAGCCTCCACACCCTCTGCAGCCTTTTCATTGATGGTTTTGTGGGTTCTGTGAGACATTACAGCGAATGGCAGGACCCGAGGGAGAAGAGTAAGGGAAGGAGTGGTGGTTGATAGCAGAGATAATGGAGTGGAGTGGCATTTTGGAAAAGCTGGACATTTGGAACATCTTTAACCTCCACCTCATCGGGGCCAGCACTGTACTGATCCTCATAAAAGAAATTATTTTTATAGCAACTCTCGTTGTCATTTTAACCCCAGGAAGTCAGCCTCCTGTTAATAGAGTTCCAAACTCAGATCCACTACTGCCTCCCCCGAGAGGAAATCTGGTCCAGACTGTGAGCTTACCGAGCAGAGAAACCTTTGGGGTCAGGGCTCATACAGCTCCAATGGGGACATGGTAGGGGACAGCTGGACCTCCCCCAGCTCCCCACGCAGTCAGCGGCTGTGGAGCGCAGCCAGGGAAATTGGAATCACCAATCACAGCAGCAAAGCCCTTTAGGTTGGCTCTGAACAGTCTCTTCCATCACATCTTTTCTGTCAACAACATTGTTTCTACCACAGCCCTCACTTCCAGAACATTCAGCTTTACTCCCTAGGCTCTGCCTCCGAAGAGGCCATTTCAGGGAAGACCAGAAGCTGGTTCCTGACTCGGGCCCTGGCAGAGAGGAGGCACAGCTTCTTCTTGGATATCCCAATGGGCCAGGGAACTAACTAGCATGCCTAGCACCCTACCACTCACCCTGCCCGCCTCTCACTCACTGCTGATCGAGCGCTGACTGCAGTGTCATCAGTGGTCGGGGGGATTCAATGGCACTCAAGCAGTGTTGTTGTCATTGTTGTTGTTGTTCAAGTCAGCCCCCAGCCCAGGGCGAGCCACCCAGTGAAAGCAAATATCCCCCGTCTCTGCATGATCCTGACAATCAGCTGGGGACCAGACCTTTGTGCTTCATAGGGGTTTTGTGGCTGGTTGTCAGAAGCCTGTTGGCCAGATTCACCTCCGTTTGGAAGCTCCACTGAAGCCTGTTCAGCATCGTAGTGACATGCAAGCCTCCCCCGACAGTCCGGGGGTGGCTGTGCACGAGGGGCCTCGGCTGGAATGAGAGCTCGACATGGAAGGTGAGGCTACCAGCCCTGAACCACCACTGCCCCTTCAAATGCGTTAACCTCTTTGACCCTAGATCTCATCCTCTGTACAAAACTCTGCTGCACCTGCTTCTGTGTATACGCTATGAGAATTCAATGAGCTGGGACAGGAGATACTTGACAGATGTTGCGTAGAGCCTACGCAGGAGTCATCCTGACCATCTTCCTTAGGAACATCATCCTGGTGCTACGTAAGGCAATAGCATGCCCATCTGACTTCTGCCATTTGGCCTACCTCTGGTGAAGGGCATACAAGCGAGAGCCATCTGTGCCACTTCTGTGGCTCTTAAAGAACATGTGTCTGGCCTTTCTTGCTCCTTTTTTCTCTTTGTCTTCATCGCCTGAGGTTGTGAAGGTAGGAGTGTTGTTGAACTTCCCAGATAACCCTTACCATGAGCCAACTCCTCTAGAATAACACTTCTTGTGTCTTTCCCCCGCCTTCCTTTTACTCCTGGACTAGAAGAATAATGGCTGTAGAATCCAGAGTTGCCCATGAGGCAACTTTAAAAATGCAATTCTCAAATGATGATGGCAACATATGTACAAATATGCTTGAGATAGTTGATGTATGGAATGTTATAAGAGCTGTAAGAGCCCCCAATAAAATGATTTTTAAAAAGAAGGGAATTCTCCTGTTAAATATGACAGAGAAGAAATGTAGAAGGATCCTACATCTTTGATGACATCACAAACCCTGAGGCACACCCTTCCCCACCGGCCAATCCATTTTAAACCCAGATGCACTTAAGCCAGTATGACCCTGGCTTTTCTTATGCATGCAACTCAACTTTATCCTGCTACAACATGTACAGCAGTGTGTATCCTACCCAGCATTTACTCAGCTCTCAATAAACAGGCTATTATCAAGTTCTATCCATGCATCAGGCTGAGAAATTTGGGCGCTCTTTTCCCTCAAATGAGTGCTGAACAGATTTCCACCAGTTTCTCAAAATGAACCGCATGCAGTTTAGTGTGTGTGTGTGTGTGTGTGTGTGTGTGTGTGTAACTACATGCTAGGAGTTTACTACATAGTCTATCGCAGTTATCAAAACTGTGCCATGAATGCTTAACAGCCATCTAACTCTCAGAAGGCCACCATCCCCACTTGGCGATTGAAGAAACAGACCTAGAAAGGTTAATCTGCTCGGCCAGGGCCTCCCTAGAGCTCTGGCTCTCTCTAAAAGACTGCAGCCTGCTCTTCTGTGGGGACTGTGCCCTCCAGAGCTTGGCAAACAGGAAACACTCAACACCCCAAGTAAAGTCTCAGAGCACAGAAGAGAAGGGCGAGAGCCATGCCAACAGGCATGGGTGAAAGGCAGGGCAAGAGAAGTTGAGAATGGGTTCAGAGCAAGATGGCCCCGTGACCAGGCAGAGGATGGCCATCTGGAAGGGCACCTGCAGAAGTGCCAGGTGCCCATGTGAGAGGGCCCTGAACAATCCAAGATGGCTCCAAGGACTCTGGGGAAGAACCAGAGTCCTGGCATAGCTCGTTGGATTGCCCTGCCCTTTGTCGCATTCCCCAGCGCATGCACTGTTTCACATGTGGAAGGTTCGTAGCAAGCCTGCCCTGCCATTGTTGCAAGGCCGTGTGCTCACTTCATGTCTGTGTCACATTTGGGTCATTCTCACCCATTTCAAACCTTTTTCATAATGCCACTGCACGCTTAATAGATGACTGTACACTGTAGACCTAAGGTTTGGGGCACTGGAAAAAAACCCTCAAACATCATCTGACTGGCCTTATGGAAATATTGACTTTATTGTAGTTGAAGTCTGGAACGGACCCCCGATATCCCTGAGGTGTATTTTACCTGACTGAGCTGTGGCATGGGCCAGGGAAAAGCAAGCCGGACACCCAACTTCTTGGTAACACCCAGGGAAACTGTTCTCTCAAGAACCCCTTAGCCTTATGAGCATTCTACTGACAGCAGCGCTACGGGACCAGATGGGACTGCTGCTCTGGGTTTCTGAGGGTGTAAATCTTTATGAGAAGAGGAAGCCTCATCTTTGCCCCATAGAATGGCTAGTGGTTCTTGAACTGCTGACTATTAGGTTAGCCACCCAATGTGTAACCCACTATGTCCCCAAGGCTCCTTGACACCTATCCGTGAGTATAAAAATCACTGCATAGATCCGTGTTCTGACTGCCTAGTGGTAGCATAGGAAGATTAGGCCCCTGACTCCCCCTGCATGGCTCTCTTCCCGGCAGCCTCTTGGTGCTTCTATGTCTATCTGGAGATTTCTCTGCTGATCTCTGTTAGTTCCCTAATAAAGTCTTGTGTGATCAACTCAGCTTTTACTGTCTCTCTTTTTCTTGTTCTTTTTAGTAATCCAGCCTGCGCTCCTCAGAGCCTCTTTGCAGCTGATCCGGAGGGGCGCTACTGGAGTGCTCTGTCCTCCCACGCAGCAGCAGCAGCCCCTTCAGGTTCACGGCTGTGGCAGCAGCCCAGAGCCTCTTCAGCCTCAGCTCTGGGTCTCGCCCCGACTGCTCCTCCCAGTGCTCAGTGTGGTTGCTGGTGGAAGCTGCCATGGCCTTGGTTCAAGTGCACGTTGACATGCAGAATGAAATACCACCCAGGCCCGCACCACCCGCACAGTGGCTGTTACATCTGAGCCCATTGTTGCGGCCCCTGTATCTGCCCATCCCGCGGAGGGCCCTCTTTTTCTTTGTTGACCCTCCACAAAGGTCTGATGATGTCCTTGTCCAGCACTGGCCTCACCTGACCTCCAGAGTGTACACCCGGAGGGTTCCGCTAATGCACTCAGAGTCCAAGAGAACACGGTTCCCTCTGAGCACCTGGTTCTGGTGCACAGCCTCCACGGTGCACAGGCCAGCCCCTCGCTCGACTTAGGATGCCCAGAACTGACCGTGTGGGCTGTGCTCTCTGTCCTGCCCCTCGGTGTCAAAAAATACCTTTCTTTCAGGAGGAAGGGCTGTATGGGGGGATAGGGTCTATTCTGAGGCAACATCTCCAGGCCAGCTTTCTCAAAGGACTTTGTCGAGTGTGGAGGGATCTACAGGATCCTTCTAGGTTTCAAAGTGCCATGCTTCTCTAACTTAGAGAGAAGAGCCCAGCAGCCTCCTGGGTTTTACACGCTAGAAAGGGCCCTGTGACTTCCAACGAGGTGTCACGTGCCTCCAGTATCCTCTCTACATGACTTCTCTGCTTCCACAAAAGGCCAGGGAGGCGAGGCCTTGAGAAATTGTCACTTTTCGTAGATGAGATTTTGTGTATAGCTGTTGGAGCAGTTGACCCCTCTGAGGCTTTTGAAGGATTCATTCTCAGTGTTCTCTATGAGATCCCTGTGTGATTTCATGAATCCCAGAGCAGCCCCACCCTGTTGCCCCTCAGTCTCGGGACAAGATCAGTGTTCAGCATGTGTCTCTGAAATCAACATCCCCATCTGAGTCAAGACTCCATAGTTTCTAATCGCCTCCCCTCTCCCTTGCCCCTGCATTCACAGTGAAGGAAAGGGCCGGCGTGTTAACATCGCCTCAATGAGCACAGACCACGCAAGCCTCACTGCAGGGAGAGAATGATTCTTTCTTCGCCTCCACAGACCTGGTGCCGCCGGGTTCATGAAGACAGTGATTCCAGCATGGTCTTGTTTCCTTTCATCTGCTTGTTCCTGCTTTTGACCGTTGACACTGCCCAGGCTTCAATCGGAGCTTCAGAAGCACACTTCTCCTCTCTGTGCATCAAAAGAAGAGGCAAGCTGAGGGTATGGTGGGGAGGACAGGCAACTCAGCAGAGAAGGAAAGTCTCCTAACAATGACCTCCCTTTTTGGGCAAAGCCACTGTTGCTGTCAGAGTCTACAGCGACCATGAGCTTGTCAGATTCTAGAGGTAGAACTCTAGGCTATAGGAAAAGCGATGCGAGACCATTCACGCTTTGGGGAGTAGACAGGAAGGCAAATGCAGGTACTTCTCCAAGACTGACATCAGTGCCCTCTCTTGGGAAAAATCCATGCAGAACCAGTGCAATACAAAAGAATGGTCAAACATAGGGGCAGTGGGAGCGGAGAGGGTGTTAAAATCCATAGGTGATGGTTCTCTGCAGGGGGCATCCTCTAGTGAGGGGCTTTGCTGGGGTTCTGGGCAGGGGGGGTGGAGAAGAGACAGTTACAAGGATATTGGCTCTATCTCACAATGGCCTTATGTGTGTCAGAGAGCTGTGCACCACGGGATGTTCGGTGGCTAATTCTTTGGACATAGATCACTAGGTCCTTCATAGGAGACAGCTCTGGGTGAACTCCAATCTCCAGCTTCTGGTTAGTAGCCAAGCTTGTCCACCATTTGCCCACCCAGGACTCTCAAAAGGAATCAGACAAGCGGATGGGGTCAAGAGACTTCATAGCATGGCTTCCATAACAGCACAACACTGCTATTGTTGCTAGGTACATTAAGAAGGTTCAAGATCATAGTGATCCTACGAGCAGCACAATGAAACATTGCCCAGCCCTGCATCCTCCTCACAAGTGGCCTTCTATTTGAGCCCATTGTTGCAGCTACTGTGTCAATCCATCTTGACCAGGGCCTTCTTCTTTTTCACTCCCCCTCAACTTTACCGAGGATGGTGTCTTTCTCCAAGGTCTCTGGTCTCTCCAAAGTACATGAGGCCAAGTCTCCCCATCCTTATGTCAAAGGAGCATTCTGGCTGTACTTCTTGTAAGACAAATTTGTTTGTTCTCCTGGTAGTCCATGGTACTTTCAAGAGTCCTTGCTAGCACCTTAAGTCAAATGCATCGATTCTTCTTCAGTCTTCTTTATTCAGTATCCAACTTTCACATGTACATGAGGGGATTTAAAATATCAGGGCTTGGGCTTTTCAAAAATTCAGAAAGTAACAAGTGTTGGAGGGGCTGTGGGGAGATAGAAACTCTCGTCCACTGCTAGTAGACCTGTAGGGATGTACAGCCATGATGGAAATCGATTTGGTGATATATAAAGCAGATGGAGATTGAGCTACCATACAGCCCAGCAATCTCCCTACTGGCATATACCCAGTACATGGGCTAGAAACAAACCATGGCCAAACATCTGTGCGCCAATGTTCATCACGGCACAGTTCACAATTCCAAGGATTTGGAAACAACCCAAATTTCTATCAACAGGCCAATGGATCAAAACACTGTGGTACATACATACAGTGGAGTACTACACGTCCCTAAAATGCAGTGATGAACGCATGAAGTGCATTGCCACATGGGAAGAACTGGAGGAAATCGTGCTAAGTGAAGTAAGTCAAGCATAAAAGGACAAGTTCAAAATGATAGTGCACGGTCTGGCCCCATCATGCTGGGGCGAAGCACTGAGGTCATGCAGCAGAGCAGCAGGGGGAGCAGAGTGATGAAACCCCGGGGGAATACCAAAAATAAACTTGGTAGGCAGTGTGGCACCTCATCAGACTCCACTGGAAAACATTTGTAAAAGCCAACAAACAGACCTTAAACTAGTTATAGGCTTTTCCATTTTTGTCAGTGGCTTTCTTTTGTGATTGTTATTTTGTTCTTGCTTTCTGCTGTTGTTATTGTTTTGATGATTTTGACTTCTTTTGTTGTTTTATTTGGCTTTGCCTGGTTTTTGCACTTATTAATGTATCTGCATGTCTATCTAGATAAGATAGGTGGGATAAGTAATTCGGAGATGAAAAGAATGGGACCAATGTTTCAGGGGCTAGGGAGAAAGAAAGGGTGGGGGGACCAACTCAGGGACAAGGGAACAACAAGTGAACTAAAATCAATGGAAGGAAAGTCGTAGGATGCCTAGTTGGGCTCAATCAAGGGCAATGTATCATCAGCAAGGAATTGCTAAACCCAAATGAAGGTCGAACATGATGGTGGGACAAGAGAGAAGTAAAAGGAAAATAGAGGAAATAACCAAGAGGCAAAGGACATTTATAGAGTTCTAAATACAGGCATATACATTTGTAAATATATTTATATGTGACGATGGGGAAATAGATCTATGTACATATAGTTATATGTAAAGTATCAATGTAGCAGATGGACATTGGGCCTCTACTCAAGTACTCCCTCAATGCAAGAACACCTTGTTCTAATAAGCTGGCATTTCGTGATGCTCACCTTCCCTACATGATCACTGAAGACAAAATGGGTGCATAAGCAAATGTAATGAAGAAAGCTGATGGTGCCCGGCTATCAAAAAATATAGCATCTGGGGTCTTAAAGACTTGAAGATAAACAAGCAGCCATACAGCTGAGAAGCAACAAAGTCCACATGGAAGAAGCACACCAGCCCGTGTGATTATGAGGTGTAAGTGGGATCAGGTATCAGGCATCTAAGACCCAGAATAAAACCATACCCAAGGTGAATGGAGGGGTCAGGGGGCATGGAGTGGAGACCCAAAGCCCACCTTTAGACAAACAATTGGACATCCCTTCACAGAGGGGTCACAGGGAAGAGATGAGCCAGTCAGGGTGCAGCATAGCACCAATGAAACACACAACTCTCCTCTAGCTCTTTGGTGCTTCCTTCACCCCACTATCATGACCTCAATTCTACCTTACAAATCAGATTAGCCAGAGCATGCACACTGCTACAGATAACAGCCGCAACATAGGGAATCCAAGATAGATAAACCTCTCAGGGTCAACAAGGAGAGTAGAGATACTAGGAGTATTAGGGGAGGGGAGGGGTAGAAAGGTGGAATTGATCACAAGGATCAATCTAGAACCCCCCTCTCAGGAAGACAAACAACAGAAAAGTAGGTGAGGGGCGATGGAGGATGATGTAAGATATGTAAAAAATAATCTATAACTTATCAAGCATTCATGAGGAAGGGTGAGCAGGGGAGGGAGGAGGAATAAATGTGGAGCTGATATCAAGAGCTCAAATGGGAAAAGAATGCTTTGAAAATGATGATGGTGGCATATGTGCAAATGTGCTTGACACAGTGGAGGAATGTATGGCTTGTGATAAGATATGTAAGAGTCCCCAATTTAAAAAATATATATATATGGACTTGGGTCAGGCACACCTTAGTCTTCAAAGAAAACTAGCTTTTCAACATGCTCAAGAAGTCTTGTGCAGCAGATTTACCTAATGCCACCAGTCCTTGGATTTTTGACTGCTGCTTCCATGATCGGTGATTGTGGATCCAAGAAAGATGAGATCCTTTATAATTTCAATCTTTTCTCCATTTATCATGATGTTACGGGCTGGTCTAGTTGTAAGGATTTTGTTTTCTTGACATTAATCCATACTGAAGGCTGCAATCCTTGATCTACATCAGACAATATTTCAAGCAAGAGCTTCAAGCAAGTGCATAACACTAAATAACATAAATGTCCTTTCACAAGAAAAGACACAACTGAACTATGATTAAGAGGCCCTGAAACCCCAAAATGCCAAACAGTTATCAATTCCAAATTATGGTGGCCTCATGTGTAACAGAGTAGAGCTGTCCTCTCTAGAGTCAACTATGGCTCATTTTGTTCAGAGACAAATCAGCAGATCTTTCTTCAAAGGCAGTCTTGAATGAACTTGAACTTCGAATCTTTAGTTTAGAGGCTGAGCACACTAACCGTTTACAGTACCCATATCTGCCGTAAAACCTAGACGAGTCTTTCACCTCCAACCAAGATATAGCACAGCAACCAGATTATCCCCTGGTGGAAACAAGATTTTTAAAAAAAAGTCATATAGAACAAGATTCTCAAGACACTGACCATCAGGCAATGAAGAACAGCAAGCCCTAAGATGGAAAGAAATTGGCTAAGTTCTACAATTTCCCCAGTTCCCTACCTAGAGAGTCCCCAGGGAGCACAGAGAGGAAATAGACGGAACAAGCCAAGCAGGAGACAAGAATGGTGGGAATGGGGACCAGGACTGATGAACCCACAGAGTCTGCAATTAGAAGGGTTTTGTGGGGAGGGAGACACACGAGGGGGTGGCGGGGTGAATGGGGTGATGATGTCAAGGGGTCCATATAGAAAAAGAATGTTTGGAAACTGATTGTGGTAGCAAATGTGCAATTCTGCTGGATGTGATTGAACTATGGAATGAGTTGATACATGTGTTAATCCCAATTAATTTTTTTAATGTGGCATTGGAATTAAAACTCCAGGAAGAACAAAGTAACTAGAATTTGGAGAGCAGACCACCAGAATGCCTTCATTTCCTCATGCTGTTATACCAGAAATAACCATAAATAGGTGGTTTTAAAGAGCAGAAATTAATTTTCTCCTAGTTCAAGATATTAGAAATTCTAATTCAAGAAACTGTCCTTTCTTACCTATTTCAGCATCCATGCTGGGGTTGTTCATTGCTGTGATCCTCATGCAAACAAATCATCAGGTCTTTCTCCCATCAAGCTCTTGGGTGGATTCAAGGCACCAACTTTTAGTTAGCAGCCTAGCACTTAGCCATTGTGCCACCAGGCCTCTCGGTCAGCTTCTAATAGCTAGCACCACCACTTGCCTGTCAGTGTGTCACACTGTGGGGACGTGTGTGCTGCGGTGATGCTGGAAGCTCTGTCACTGGTGAGTCAAATACCAGTAGCATCACACAAAGTGAACAGGTTTCAGCAAAGCTTCCAGACTAAAAATAGACTATGAGGAAGGATTAGGCTGTCCACTGCAGAGGAATTGGCCACTGAAAATTTTATGAATGGCAGTGGAATGTTGTCAGGTACTGAAAGCCTAATGAATTTGGGCCTAATGAACATTGTCGGAGATAACAGTAGAAGATGAGCCCCTGAAGTTCAAAGGCACTCAAAACATGACTGAGGCAGACTTGCCTTCACAAAGCAGAGCCAACCATAATGACATGGATGGAGTGAAGCCCTCAGGACCTTCATTACTGATGGGACAAAACTCAAAATGAGGAGAGCTGAAAACATCTATTAATAATTAGAACTTGGACTATTCGAAGTACAAATCTAGGAAAACTGGAAGTCATCAAATATGAAATGGAACCCATAAAGATTGATGATGTAGGCACTGGTGAGCTGGGATGAACTGGTACTGGCCATTTAGAATCAGACAGTTATGTGGCTTACCATCCCCGGAATGATAAATGTAAGAGGAAGGGCATCACCTTCACCATCAGTGAAATGATAGAATAATGTCAAATCACACACTGGGAAATCCAGACAATCAGCTATTAGTTAAGTTTATGCACCAACCACTAAAGTTAGTAAAGCAGAAACTGAAGGATTTTAACAAAGTCTTCCGTCAGAAATTGACCATACAATCAAGATGGGTGGATTATTATTGATGATTTGAATTCAAAAGCTGAAGACAAAGAAGAACAGTAGTTGGAAAATATGTCCTTCGTGATAGAACCAAGCAGGCAATCACATGAGAGATTTTTACAAGACTAACAACTACTTCATTAGATACATTTTTCTTTTTTTATTAATTCTTTTATTGGGGGATCATAAATCTCTTTTCAAAATACATACATACATCATTGTGTCAAGCACATGTGTACATTTGTTGCCATCATCATTTACAAAATATTTTCTTTCTACTTGAGCCCTTGGTATCAGTTCCTCATTTCCCCCCCTACTTCCCCCACCTTTCTTTTCTTCCCTCACAAACCCTTGATAATTTATACTTTTTTCATGTCTTACACTGACTGATGTCTCC
>NW_022111357.1:41472642-41480390 GCF_000313985.2 Echinops telfairi
GATCACTTGTTGTTCCCTTGCCCCTAGGTTTGTTAACCCCCACTTCTTTCCCCACCTCCCCTCTCCCATGTGCCCCCAGAACAGTCTGTCCTATTGTTTTCTCCTCCAGATTGTTTATCCCACCTATCTTATCTAGATAGACATTCAGAGACAATAATAAGCACCAAAACAAGGCAGAGCAAACAAAACAACAAAAGAAAAGCAAACAACGACACAGGGGGGAAAATGACCAAAAATGCATATAAATAGTTCCAGGTCTGTTTGTTGACCTTTAGGCATGTTTTCTGGTCGAGTCTGATAGGGTGCGGTGCCCTGGCCCCAAAGTTTGTTTTCTGTATTCCCCGGGAACTTCATTGCACAGATACCTGTTTTCAACAGCACAGAAAGCAGCTATACACATGGACTTCTCCAGATAGGATGCCCAGAAATCCTATTGACTGCATCTACATCTGTGGGAAGAGGTGGTGAAGAAGCTCAATATTAGCAGCTAAAACTCGGCCAGGGGCTGACTGTGGGACAGACCAACCATTGTCCACATGTAAGTCCAGGTTTAAGCTGAAGAAAATTAAAACAAGTCTAGGAGAGCCAAAATACCACCATGAGTAAAACCACTAGAATTTCAAAAACATCTCAACAACAAATTTGTGACATTGAATACTAATGACAGAAGACCCGACAAGCTGGGGATGACATTAAGAACATCATAAATGAAGACAACAAACCGTCATTAAAAGGACAGCAAAGCAGAGAAGATCTAAGCAGATGTCAGACTCTGAAACTTGCTCTTAATCTCAGAGTAGCTAAGGTAAATAGAAGGAATGATGAAGTCAACGAAGTGAAAAAAATTCAAAGTATTGTAATGAAATATACAATGAATTCGAGTTAGAAAACCAAAAGGGAAGTCCATGCTCAGGATGTGTTAAAGTGAAAGAATTCAAGAAAAAAAATCCAAGCCTTGAGTTGATACATTGAAAGATTCGATGGGGGAAATATTGAATTATTCAAAAGGCATCACAAGGAGATGGAAAGAATACACAGAGTCATTGTGCCAAAGAGAACTATGACCAAGAACCAATGGTACTGAAAGAAGTCCAAGCTGCACTGACGGCATTAGCCAAAAACAAGACTCCAGAAATTGATGAATACCAATAGAAATGTTTCAACAAGCTGATGAAGCACTGAGAGCACTCACTTATTTATTCCAAGAAATTTAAAAGATAGCTGTCTGGCAAACTGACTGAAAGAGATTCATATTTATGCCAATTCCAAAGAAATAGAATGCATAAATTATAGAAAATATCACTCCTATCACATTCCCATAAAATTTTTCTGAGATTATCCAGCAATTGTTGCAGCAGTACATTGACAGGGAGCTGCCAGAAGTTCAGGCTGGATTCAGAAGAGGACGTGGAACAAAGGATACCATTGCTGATGTCTAATGGATCTTGACTGAAAGCAGAGAATACTTGAAAGATATTTTCTTGTGTTTTGTTGACTCATTTGACTGTGTGGATCATAACAAACTATGAATAACCTTGAGAAGAATGGTGATTCCAGAATGCTTCATTATGCTCATGCTGAAGCTGTACATGGATCAAGAGACAGTTGTACAAATATAATAAGGGGATAATAGTGCAGGGTTTAAAATCAGGAAAGGTGTTCGTCAGTGTTGTACCCTCTCATCACACTTATTCAATCTGTATGCTGAGCATATAATTAGAGAACGGGATTATGTACAGAAGAATTCAGCATCAGAATTAGAGGAAGGCTTTCTAACCACCTGTGAGATGCAGATGACACACCTTCTTGACTAAAAGTGAGAAGGAGACTTGAAGCACTTACTGATGAGGATCAGGTATTGCAGCTTTCAGTATGCATTACAAGGTAATGTAAAGAAAACCCAAAATCCTCACAACTGGATCAATAGACAACAACATGATAAGCAAAGAAAAGATTGAGGTTGTCAAGGATTTCATCTTCCGTGGATCCACAATCAATGCTCATGGAAGCAGCAGTCAAGAGATCAAATGACTCATCTGCTGCACAAGACCTCTTTAAAGTGTTGAAAAGCAAGGATATTAATTTGAGGACTAAAGTGTGCCTGATACAAGCCCTGATACAGTCACATCTTCTGCTTGTAAAAGTTGGACTTGGAATAAGAAACACAGAAGAAAAATAAGTGCATTTGAATATGGTGTTGCAAAAATTATTGAATCATTGACTCCCAGAAGCGCAAACAAGGATAGATACAACCAGAATGTTCCTTACAGACAAGGTGAGACTTCATCTCACATTATTTGGGCATGTTGTCAGGAGAGAGCAGTTCCTAGAAAAGGGCATCATGCTTAGTTAAGTAGAGGGGTAATAATAAAGAGGAAGGCTCGGACAAGATGGACTGACACAGTGGTTGTAACAATGCGCTCAACCATGACAAGAATGGTGAAGAAAGGGAGGGCCAAGCAATGATGGCACCTGCCTGCAACAACAGTAGTAGCTAGCTAGCTTGAGAGTTCCTGGGCTTGGAGAGTAAGCTGCCTCCCAAGTCCTCAGATCACAGTCTGTCTCTTCCCTGTATCTCCTTTTTTTATCTCTATCATGCTGCTCCTTGTATCACTCAACAATGAAAAAGTTCGGGACATCCCTAAACTTACAGTCTCATTAACATAACAAATGAAACCATAACCCAATGGGATTACTTCCATAAATTTATTGTTGTTGTTCTTGTTAGTTGGTATTCACTTGACTCATATTGACTCCGTGTGTGCAAAGTAGAACTGCTCTATATTGTGTTCATGTTCGGACAAATCAGTCAGATCACCAAGACACCTCTAGGTGGGTTCAAATTGCACAACTTACAGCTAGTCGCTGAGCACTTCACTGTTTGCAAGACCCAAGGACTCCATCCATAGGAAAAGGGGAAATGATAGCAATTGGAAATCTGAATCTACATGAAGAAATTAAAATCAAAGATATAAAGTTAGGATTTCAACACATACTTTTGGAAACCACAGTCTAATAAATAACACAGAAGTAAGAGAGCTGCACAGAAAGAGAAATCCAAATGCCTGCATAAGAGCTCTTTAAACAAAATAAAAGAAAAAACTAGGAGGCAAAGGGCATTTATAGAGATCTAAATACAGCCATGTACATATGTAAATAGTTTTACATATAAGATAGGGAAATAGATCTATGCACATATATGTATAGGTTAAGTGTTAAGGTAGCAGATGGACATTCGGCCTCTACTCAAGCACTCCCTCAATGCAAAAACACTTTGTTCTAATAACCTGGCATTCCATGATGCTTAGCTTCCCAACACAATCATTGAAGACAAAATGGGTGCATAAGTAAATGTGATGAAGAAAACTGATGGTGCCCAGCTATCAAAAGATATAATATCTGGGGTCTTAAAGGCTTGAAGATAATCAAGCGGCCATCTAGCTGAGAGGCAACAAAGTCCACATGAGAGAAGCACGCCAGCCTGTGTGATCATGATGTGTCGATGGGATCAGGTATCAGGGATCGAAGACCCAGGACAAAAAAAGAAAGTCATATCCATGTGAATGAGGGAGAGTGCAGAGAGGAGACCCAAAGCCCTTCTGTAGACAATTGGACATCCCCTTACAGAAGAGTCACAAGGAAGAGACGAGCCAGTCAGGGTGCAGTATAGCACTGTTGAAACATAAAACTTTCCTTTAGTTCTTGAATGCTTCCTGCCCTGCCCCCGACTATCACGACACCCATTCTACCTTACAAATCCAGCCAGACTAGAGCGTGTACACGGGAACAGATAAGAGCTGGAAACACAGGGAATCCAGGACAGATAACCCCTCAGGAGAGTAGTGATCCCAGGAGGGGAAGGGGAAGGTGGGGGGAGAAAGGGGAAGGGGGAACTGATCACAATGATCTACATATAATCTCCTCTCAAGGGGACGGACAAAAGAAAAGTGGGTGAAAGGAGACATCAGTCAGTATAAGACATGAAAACATAATGAGAATTTATAAATTATCAAGGGTTCATGAGGGAGGAGAGAGGGAGGGAGGAGGGAAATAACATGAGGAGCTGATACCAAGGGCTCAAGTAGAAGGAACACGTTTTGAAAATGATCACGGCAACAAATGTACAAATGTGCTTGACACATGAATGGATGTATGGATTGTGATAAGAGCTGTATGAGCCACCAATAAAGTAATGTTTAAAAAGAAACAGCTCCTTAAAGTCTTTCATTTGCACTGAAGTTTATGCACGTGACTTGAAAGACTTTCCTGAAGCCAGAGAAAGGCTACTGAAAAGATTACAGAGAGCACCCCTAGCATTCAAACCAGTTGGGAATAGTGCTTATCCCTCAGCCAGATCGCGCCCTCATAATTCATGGGGCACATGGTAGAGTGCTCAGAACAGCTTTCCTTCAGTAGCTCCAGATGAGTGGTTCTCAACCTCCCTCATGCTGTGACCCTTTCATACAGTTCCTCATATTTTGTTGACCCTCAAACCATAAAATGATTTTCATTGCTACTTCCTAACCGTAAGTTTGCTACTGTTATGAATCATCATGTAAATATCTGATATGCAGGATGTATTTTCATTGTTACAAATTGAACATAATTAAAGCATAGTGATTAATCACAAAACAATATGTAATTATATATTGTGAACTATTTATGTGTTTTCTGATGGTCTTGGGTCATTGGACCCCCAGAGGGGTTGAGATGCACAGGGTGAGAACCGCTGCTCTAGATGAAGCATGGATTTGGATCTTCATAACAAAGCTTACACCCAAGGCCAAAGGAGCTGATTGATTCCAAGTATCACCACTGCATTCTAGAAAAGGGCTCAACAATTGTTATAGAACATGAAAAATATACAGCACCCAACAAGGGGAAATTCACAATGCCTGCCATCCAATCAAAACCTATCAAGCGTTAAAGAAGCAGAAAAATACAACCCAGAAATAACAGATAACAATATTAGTATACACAGGTACTAAATCACAAAACCACCCAATTAATCTAAAATAGGGCAGAAAGCCAAAGAAAAAGGATCAGAAGAAACGAAGAAAACATGCAATTCTATGATAGACTTAAAGTGTTAATAGTCATATTAAATGTAAATGGTCTAAAATCATTATATAAGATGGCAGAGATTGTCAAATTGGATTTAAAAAATCAAGACTCAAATAACTATATGCAGTCTACAATAAATTCACTTCAAATATGCACAAAGGGGTAAAAAAAGGGCATACTGCTCATAAGAAAACTTTAGTGGTTTCATTAATATCAGATAAACAGATATTTGAGGAAAGAATATTAGGAAAGATAAAAATCATTCCACAATTTAAAAAGAAAATAATTACTGATAGTAGTAAAACAATCCTAAATGTTCACACACTTAATAAGAAAAGCTTCAAAATATGTAGGGGGAAAAAACTAGTGGAGCTACAAAAGTAAATAGGCAAAATGACAATTATCATCAATCCCCTCTCTCAATCATTTATAAAGTGAACTAAGAATCAATAAGTACATAAAGCAATATTCTCACCCAAGTTGATCTAATTTACACTTAAAATACAGTGGATGTAGACAATACTGTTGGCTATCAAACATGTCCCAATAAATTTAAAAAGAATTCAAGACCTTCAACATATGTTCTTGGACTAGACTGGAATCCAATCTAAAATCAAGAGGGAAATATGTAGACAAAACATGTGGTATTTGAAGACTAAGTAGCATATTTTTAAGTAAGTTATGAGTACAAGCAGAAATTTAAAGAGAATTTAGAAAGTATTGGGGATTGAATAAAAATAAAAACACATCCTATCAAAATGTGAGGGATGCAGCTAAAGCAGTACTTTCAGGTAGATGCATAGGACAGATGCCTAGATTAGAAAAGAAGAAAGATCCTAAGGCCATGATTTCCCCCCTTTAAGATGCTAGAAAAAGTAGTGAAATAAACCCAAAGTAGCAACAATAACAAAAAGAAGAAAATAATGATCAGAATGAAAAACTATGAAATAAAAAACAAAGAAAAGGTAAAGAGCTGATCATTTGAGAAATTCGATACAATTAGTAAACTTCTAGTCAAAGTGATCACATCAGAAGCAAATAGGAGAGGTGACATCACTACAGATTCTACAGAAAGCTAGGTATCAGCGGTTACTGCAGGCTTACTTTGTCTCTCAACGAGGTCACAACCCCCAATGCCTCATGGCGTACCTGACACAGGGGACTGGGGGCAGCAGTGCTTAGTGAAGGTTTGTGGGAGCCTCACCTCAGGCCTGGTGGGCTGTGGAACCACATTATTGGTGGTAGCTTCTAGCCAACCTAGGCTCTCTTCCTTATCCCAGTGGGAGCCTGGCCCCAGCCCGCCCTTGCCTTCATTCTGTTTGCTTGGTGATTTGATCTTCACCACTCTTCTCAGGATTCCTCACATGACTGGAGGGGGCACAGTGTTGCCAATGGCTATCTCCTGAGAGTGTCTGAATCAGTGCTGAGGTTTGATGCTCCCATACCTCTGAGGAGGCATCTGGGTCCAGGAGAGGTGCCAGCTTGGGACTCAAGGGGACTGCGGTTCCTGTTGAAGCAGCAGTTTTGTCTCACACTTAGCTCATTAGCTCCTCTGGGAAGATTGAACACTGCGGCCTATAATTAGAACCACACCATTTCTCTAATATTTCATTTACAGATTTCCACAGTGTGAAAGTTCTGATAAGCAGAAGATGATGTCATCCCTGAAATCCAGGTTGGCTCATCAATCAACATCTCAAGAGGCGAAGCTTCCCATATTTTCTCCAGTCTTTTGGAAGAATTTAAGGGTTTGGACTGGCAAAGAAAGAGCTCCTTGGGATTATTTTTTATAGCTACAGTGGGGAAAAGAAAAACATTTTAAACTATTTTTTCTTGCATTTCCGTATTAGTTTCCTACACTGTGTAACAAATTGCCACAAATTCTATAGCTTAAAACAACATCATTTATTAGCTTACAGTTTCTGTGGATGAGAATTCTAGGCGGGGTCTTCTGCTCAGGGTTTCTCAAGTAGTTCAGGACCCCCTAGTACCCACCCATCAAGGTGTCTGAACTGGAGGCTACAGTAAAGAAGAGTCTGTTTCCCAGCCCATTCAGGTTGTTGGAAGCATTCAATTCCACGCAGTTTGTGTCTGGGGTCTTTTCTTTCTTTCACCCGTTCAGTCGTGGGCCACTGTCAGCACCAAATACTGCCTGAAGCCTCTGTCACAGGACATAAACCATGGTAGCCCCCTTGCTCAAAGCCAACCACAGAACTCACCCCTCAGAGAATGCCTGCATCCTCTTTGAAAAGGCTCGCTTAACTAAGCCAGGCCCACCCTGGATAACACCCCCATTGGATTAACTCATAGTCGACTGATTAGGGACCTTAAGTACATCTGCAGAATTCTGTCTATCCTGGTCATGTAATGTAACCTACTCTCCAGAGAGAAAGCCCATCAGATTAATAAGCTTTCCCCAAACTCAAGGAGAGGGAACCAGACAGACATGCATACCAAGTTGTGAGGATCTTGGGAGCTATCTAACTCCCCTAGAAGATCAACAACTTTTAAAAAAAGAAGAACTAAATCCAAACATATTGTTAAGGAAGCTGGTGCTGCCACTGACCTCTCATTTGAAGACCTTACAGTTTTGAACCTGACTTTGGACTCCATTTTCCCCAGGGTTTGCAGGCAAGATTCAGTGTCCCCATGGCCACTACGCAGTCATGAGCATTGTCGTTGTC
>NW_022111357.1:41481869-41484503 GCF_000313985.2 Echinops telfairi
TCTGAATTCTAACTCTTGGCACTTGAGCTAGTAGCCTGCCAAGTATGATCTTCCGATTCTGAGATTCCCCAGTTTCTGTGGCCCCATGAGCCAGTGGCCTGCGGTCTGACCTGTTGGATGTGGATTTCTCAGTCCCTGCAACCACATGAGTCAGGAGATGCCTCCAGCCTGATACCTGACCCACAGATTTGGGACTCACCAGCGTCCACAATATGTGAGCTATTTCCTTGAGTCATTTCCTGGGGAGTCATCTCTCTGTCTCTGCTCTGTCTCTGGTTTTGCCTCTCTAGAGAACCCATACTAAGACATATGTGGAGATACTTTACTGGGTGAGAGTGACAGGTTTTGGCCCTCTGACTACATAGACTAAGGGGTGGCTCATCCAGAGACCTTGCTGCAACAAGAAAGATCCACCATCTTTCTGACAAGCACATTGACCATCTTCCCTGAGCCCCACACTGCCCATTTCCAACAAAGCTGCTCCAAGACCCAGAGCTGGCATCTGTCTGCCTCTCTGCCTTTGGCAATGAGTCAGGTGACTGTCTGCTCTGGGCAGCCCAGAAATGGCCATGGCAGAGTGCAGGGTGGTCATAGGAGGAGAGGAGAGCACAGGAGATCAGAGTCCAATTTTACCTTCAGCCCAGCCTCACTTGACCCAGGACAATGGACACCAGTGGGCCTGAGTATGAAAGACATCTTCCTAGTCCCTCTCTCCCTCCACTGTGGGTCCTGCCTTTGCCAATCTCTTGGGAATGGTGCGGGGGAGGCAGCAGGGCCATGAGGAGGGAGCAAGGTAGTAGGAAAGCTTGGGACAGGGACAGAACCTGAGGTTTCCTAGGTCCTGTGCACCTGGTGGTCACTGCTAACCAGGAAGGGTGTGGCAATTACATAATCTCCTGTCAACTTGCAAAGGGGTGCGGTCTAGCCTGTCAATCAGGTTGCACCTCGATGACCTCATTTGGAGGTGCTATGGAGATAAATAGTTCACTAGAGGCTAGATACACTCTGTGTCTCCTTGAGAGACATTCATGTTGACAAGCCACATGGAGCTACACTGATGGACCAGGGCCCTGGAACTGGAGGAGCCACATGGAGACCCATGCCAGCACTGAGATGCTTCCGCTGCCACTGGATCCACAAGACTTTCCATCCACTGGCCTGTGATCTTCCTGCATTTGGCATCATGGCATGGCTGCATGAGTCTAAAGAGGAATTTATAGATTGATATCGGACTTATGGACTTGAGCTGGGATGTTTTCTCAATATTCAATTGCTCGTGGATATAAAGCTCTTTCTTATACACATATGAGTGTCTCAATGGATGTGTTTCTCTAGGCTATCCAGACTAGCACAGAGAGAGCCCACCCACTGCAGAGTCTCTGCGATGGCTATGTGCTCCCCAAAAATATCGGAAACTGGGCACCGATTGGCCCTCACCATCACCCTGACAGCAAGGCTGCAGCAGCAAGGGAATTAGGTGGGTTCCGAGGCACATGCGATAACCCTGGAGACACCCTGCCCCGGCCCTCTGCCCCTGTTCCTGTGCAGGGTGGCCAGTCAAATGGCAAGCGCTGGAGTCTAGTTATAAAATTTTGCTCAAAGGTTTTATTTGAAAGTAAGCCAAATGACTGCAGGGAGAATGGCTGGCATTCCCGAGAAGAGAGCAGGCATTTCAATTTGAGGAAGAGTAGTCTCCTTTGATAATGGCCTTTGAGGCAGTTAGATGGGGGGGGAGGCGTCCCAAAAGTTGTCATTTAAGCAAAAGTAGGTCCTTCCATGGCAGGGATAAACTTGTGACAGGGCCAGGCATCCTTGCTCAAGTGTGTACTAGGTGCCAGAGTTCTTGGCTTTGTGCGGATGAAGCCTCCAGAGCATGTGAGTGTTGAGAACCGCTGCTCTAGACCAAGGCATCTGCCATCAGGTCAATGCTAACTCATAGCAACCCCGTTGTGGGTTCCCAAGACTGTAACTGTCGATGTGAGTAAAAAGTCCAGTCTTTCTTCTGAGGAGCTGCTGGTGGTTTCGAACTGCTGACCATGTGGATCACAGTCCAACGTGTAACTACTACACCACCAGGGCTCCTGACATGTGATACTCTAGCAAGTAGAAGACTGTCCATGTGCTTAGCCATATTTATGGTGGCATGTATAAATATATGTCTTTGGTAGCATGCATAAGGGGTAAGTCAGGGGTCTTTAGTATGACTCAAAGAGTGGTCAGTATCCCCAACGTTCTTGCAAAGGAGACTCCTATTGCCATAAATCCAGTCAATGGAAGAAACCTGAGCTGTAGGTGGAGAGCCATTGGGTAGGGGGAAAAAAATCTCCTGGGAAGGAAGCCGTGTAATCCAGTGCCCAATCCCAGCAAACGATCCCAGAGAGAGAGTGGTCCCCTATTCCAAAGTGGAGATATCCCCACCACAGACCCTTTCTTTCCTAGCCTGACGACATCAGATTTAGAGAAGCTCTATTCACATCCATCCCTGCCCCTTCGATTAGTTTTCTCCCCTGCCCGGTGTGGACGGTCATGACACCCACCCCACAGAGGGCCATGAAGAGCAAATGAGATGCTGTGAAAACCCTTGGGAAGCAGTAAGGTCTCTTCAGGTGATCATTCCTGTTGCCCTGGCCCGCC
>NW_022111357.1:41484633-41486264 GCF_000313985.2 Echinops telfairi
CAATTTTCACCTGGTAAGAGCCACGTTTACCTGGATACCTCTGTAGCCTCCATGCCAGGAATGAAGTCCAGGGAAACAGGGGAAGAACAAACACAAAAGTAAATGAATGGATAATGAATGAATGAATGAATGAACAAGTGGAAGGAAAGAATGAAAGAAGGGAGGGATAAGGAAAGGGAGGGAGGGAGAGAGAAAGGCAGGCAGGATGGAAGGAAGGAAGGTTGGCCAGTCCAGCCTAGATCTCACTGCAGTTGTTTTGAGAGGAAATAAATCAATAAATATCAGCCTCGCTTGCTGTGCTAGGCTGGGTTCTCTAGGGAAGCAGAATGTGTATGAGTATGGCTATAGAAGGAGATTTATGTCAAGAAGTGGTTCGCACCATTGTAGAAGTGGGTCGCTCCTGTCCCGCTCAAGTTCATGTGTCAGATGTTAGCTGGAGGCTTCTCCTGACTCCTTTAACTGCAGGAAGATGAAGCAGCTCATGGCTGCCGAGCTGAATGAATGAGAGATGGGCCGGACGAGTCCCAGGTCGGCAGTCTGCTGCTGGTTGCTGGGATGGGCAGGCTCTCTAACAGGATCCAGATCCTGCGGTGGAAGTCAGCCAGATGCCACCCACTGTCGGTCGATACTGAGAGCAGGCCACACCCTGAAGGCAACCTCCCTCGATCGTATCCCGGCTGTGACCAGATTAAGGAGGTCTATTCCCCCCACAAGCTGCTTCACAGAAGACCCCATCCTGGAGTTGACCACACTGAGTTAGATCGGATCTTGGGGGAATCCTGGCCCATCCTCCATACAACCTATCACAGTTGTCCTCACGAGTGCATCTGTCTCGTGCTGCTGCTGTAGCAAACTGCCAGAAACTCCATGGCTTCAGAACAGGACATGTTTGTTGCCTTGCCGTCCGGAGGTCAGGACCTCAAATCAGTTCCCCTGGACTAACGTCAAGATGCCAGCTGGATCTCATTCTCTCTGGGGCCTCCAGGGGAGAATCGGTTCCTTTGCCTTTCCCAGCTGCAAATTCCTTGTCTAGTGACCTCATCCTCTATCTTGAGACGGCAGCGTAGCAGCCTCCGATCTCTCTCATCGACTTCAACCCCTGCTCCCATACCTCATACCTGCACCATACTTCCTCTCTAACTGACACCCACCCACCTCCCTCTTAGGAGAGCCCATGGGCTTACAATGGAGGCCCTGGGTCTAGCAAAAGGCTGGAGGTTCCCATCTCAGGTGCCTTGGAAGAAAGACCTCATGATCTACGTCATGAGATACCAGGAGGGCCATTGTGAGTTGACATTGACCCAACAGCATCTGGGTTTCTGGCACTCACATATTGGCCCTCAGTAATCTAGGATAATCACCCATCACCATAAAGCTGATGGAGCCCGGCTATCAAAAGATGTAGCATCTAGGGTCTTAAAGACTTGAAGATAAACAAGCGGCTATCTAGCTCAGAAGCAACAAAGCCCACATGGAAGAAGCACACCAGCCTATGTGATCATGAGGTGTCAAAGGGATCAGGTATCAGGCATCAAAGAACAAAAAATCCTATCATTGTAAATGAGGGGGAATGTGGAGTGGGAACCCAAAGCCTATCTATAGGCAACTGGACATCCCCTTGAGGAAGGGTC
>NW_022111357.1:41487015-41511186 GCF_000313985.2 Echinops telfairi
TACAGTTGAGTCTCTAAGCAGATTACAAAACCATCATGGCAGACACCTGCGTTCACTTCTCCTACCCTGTGGATCTGGTCTCCCTGCTGCCAGCATCGCCACCGTCCATGAACCGGGTGGTCTCTTTCTCCACCCTGTGTCGCAGAGAAGAAGGCCCACAGGAAGTCATTTGCTTCTTTGAAGCGTTTCCCAACAGTCTAGGTCTCAGGAAGCAGATCCTCCCTGCGGATGATGCCCATGGATACCAAGAGATCATGCCATCGAAGTACCATCTGTCCGGGTAAGGCGCTTCTAACTGATTTTGCCAGAACCACGCTTTGTAGATCAGTTCCTTCGTGGACTTCAGACGTGGGTGTTCCCCGTAAATGTATGGCTTCACAGTCCTCCGCATCTTCTTTGAAGCCATGTTTAGCTTAACAAAGGTGCCCCGGAAGATCTGGCGAAGGCGAAGAAGCTGCAGCACCTTTCGAAACTTTGGGCTCACACCATTGGCACCTGTGATCCTGATAACAGACGTCAGCGTGGGCTCTCCAGGCACGTACAAGGTGCCAGCTTTTCTGGCCCTCTGAGACGTTTGGATTCCAGTTCCGTCCCTCTGCCTGCATTCCTTGTGATGGTGCGGAGCTTTTTCATGGATAAGCTTCCTCCTGGCCTTTTGAAGCATCTTTTGGGCAAACTTCTTTCTCGGGTGCTTGATCTTTAGTTCTGCAACATTCTTTCGCTTTTTCTTAAGGGTCTCTGGAACAGCGGGAACTTTCTTTTTCTTCTCTGTGACAGCCCTGCATGATTCCCGCCGACTTAACAAAAGGCGGTGGGGTGCGGTGCGTGAAGGGGCAGGGCCTTGGTGCAGGTGCTCTTCAAAGCCCACCTTGCCGTGTAAACTTACATGCCCAGGTTCCGGGGCTCAGGATGTGGGCATCTCAGGGCTCTTCAGCCTAGCGCACTCTGCCCTCCAAGAAGCTGTAGCCCCTCTCAGCTCCTGTCACCTGTGCCTGCACCTTTTGCAAAGCTCTGGGCTCCTGGGAGCTGTTGGAGCGGACCCAGGGGACCCTCACTGTGCCCTCCCGCAACCTCTGCCACATGCCCCAGGGAAGAATGAGTGACCCGACTGGGGTATCGAGGGCATGCTCAGCTGCACACAGGCTCAGGGACACCCCACTATCTGGACAGCAACCCTTGCTTGGTGCATTCGTTGCTGATGGACCAGCTGAGGGTCCATGTGGCCTGAGCCCAGCCCAACCCTTGCGGCCATGTCCAACAGGCCTGCCCCATCCAGTTCTCATCCCTCCATGTCTTCTGGCCTCCCGGCTTCACAGCATCCCGGGGCCCCACAGACCCAACAGCCCCTCACTTCCTGCAGCTCTCCAAAGCCTCCACAGCCAGCACAAGGCTGCCCCCTCCAGGAAGCCTTCCCAGACTGCCCTGACTTCCAGGCAAGCACAACAGAATCTCACGTGCAGCCTCCCTACATTATCGTCACAGCTCCCCCAGCCCCAGCCAAGCCAAAGCTGTTCCCAGGCAGGGCCACAGCCTGAAACCCCCAGCCTCCACTTTCCCAGCAGAGGGTGAGGCAGGGCTGGCACTCAGGGCACCTCATGTGTCTCCTGGGGTTCCTGATACCTTCATGATAGTTACATAGACTTAGAGCCTCTCTCTCTCTCTCTCTCTCTCTCACACACACACACACACACAAGCAAAACTCCCCCCACCCCCCAGATTCCCCTCCATGAAACCGTCAGCATTCTTTACTTTCTGCATAGCTGCTTACTTCATTGGAGATGGAAGTGAGGGCATCCTGTGCGTGTCCTTCTGCGAGTGATTCCCGGCAGCGTGATGCCTTCAAGGTCCAGCTGGGTTGTCACAACTCCATTCGCTTCCTGTCGGAGTGGTATTCCACGGCGTATGTGGACCACCTCATGTCTATCTGTCTAGCAGTGGGCATTTGAGCATTTTCCACTTTGAGACTATGGTAAAAATTTTATTTTTTTAACCGAAGTAAAATTCACGCAGCATGCAAGGAACTCTTTTAAGGTGTCACATTCCCTACAACCACAATGTCCTGCATCTGGTTCCATCACCCAAAGGAGACCCTGTGCCCATCAAGCAGTTTGCCCGCCTTCCCACGACCTGGAAAAGACCAATCTACTTCCCATCATGATAGATTTGCCTATTTTGCATAGTTCATTTCAACAGAACGCTGTGGATCTCATGCGTTCCCTCAAGCTTTGTACTGGACTCCTAGCCCCCACAGAAGTCAGGAAATCAACACTGTCTTGCACCGAGAGAACCTACTGTATATATATATATTTAAAGCAAAGATATCTCCTTGAGGATTAACATGTATCCAACCCACGGTACGTTCAGACTCCTCTTAGGCATGCAAAAGCTACACAATGAATATGGACAGTCAACCAAGAAGTGACTTCTCTGAATGATGGTATTGGGGAGGAATGTTGAACATACATGGACAGCCAGACGAGCAAACAGATCTCTCTGGAAGGAAGGACAGCCAGAAGGCTCCTTAGAAGCAGACGGGGAGACTACCCTTGGCATGCTTTGGATAGGTCATAGGGGGGAGCCATGCCCGGAGAAGGGCTTCAATTCTGGGGGATCAGCAGAAAAGAGGAAAACTCGGCACGATGGATTGGCACAGTGGCTGCAACAATGGGCTGTTAGGCTCAGACATTACACTGATGTCAGGGATGGCACGGGACCCAGCAAGGCGTCCTTCTGTTGTGCATAGGGTCGCAATGAGTCGGAATTGACCCAATGTCACTGAACAGCAACATGTCTGGGGACGTGATCCGAATTCGAGAGAGGGTTTTCTTGGTGGTCCTCAGTAAGTCACATGCAAATAGAGTGGGCCATAGACCTAATGATTTGTGAGTTACAAAACAAAACGTAGATTTAGGTCCATGCAAACACACACAGGGGAAAATGGCTACCACATGAAAATTGCCAGAGAACCAAGGCCTGCCTGGCCTGCCTGCAAGGCAGGAACCAGCACAGTGGAGACTCGGTTTGGACCACGAGCCTCCAGAACCATGAGAAAGTAAATACTAGCATCTCGCTCCTGCCTCACCGTGGCATAGAAGTCACGGACTCCATTATTCTCATTTTACACGGGATGAGCTGAGGTTCAGAGAGGCAGAGGACCTACCAAAGGCCAGAGAGCACACCAGCCACTGAGCAGGGTTGACCTCTTGGGCCCAGCACTCCAACACTGTAGACAGGGGGACCCTTCCGCAGGTGATGCTCACGGGATGTGGACAGGACACCATGGTCCATATCTGCATCTCTGGGGCAGGTGACTCTGAGCTTCTGGGGGCAGGGATCACAATTGGTATTAGGCTTGGTCTCCAAACTGGCACCAAGGGCCTGACCCACACACACACTTAATAACTAGCGGAGCTGGGTGAGTTTGCTTGGAGACAGAGAGAGAGCAAGATAGGCATAGCGATTCAAGAGAGAAAGCACCCAGACAGGCAGAGACAGAGAGGCAGAAAGAGAACCAGCCAGACACAAAGAGAGGAAGATACTTAGACAGGCAGAGACAGCAAAGAGAGAGAGACAGCACAAGGAGAGACAGACAGACAGATTCTCAAAGACAAGAGACAAAGAAAGATCCAGAGAGGCAAACAATAATAGCTCGTCCAGTTTTGAGGTATTTGACTAAAGTTCTCTGGGTCAAATTATTTCTAGCTAATTCACTATGCAAAAGGTAGAAGCTTTAAACTTCGCTTTATGTTACTTTAAGCTTATTCTTTCATCTTTCCCTTAAGGTACTATTTGTGTTGCTCAACAAATCCAATTTCTAGCAGGTTTCCTTGAAGATGGGTAATGTTTTAAGTTACAGAGAGGGTCATAAGTAAGTCACTATTCTGTTGGGCTATGGGCTGGTTCAAAATGGCCAACAGGACTGAAATCTTCTGGGTGTCGGCCAGATGCTTTGGATATGCTACATTTTGAATTTCCCAAGCATATGCTTACCCTGGTATGACTTTTCTCCTCTTATATACATATATCTAGCTTATTAGTAGAAGAACAAAACTGTCATGAAAATATTTGAGAAGGGTCCCAGGCGGCACGTGTTTGCTTGCTTCATAGCCAATTTCAACCAAGCCCTCTATTGTTCGCTTACTACTAACTCCTCCTTGAGCTTTTAATTTCATAAAGGCTTTCGTTTGAAAGATATTCTGGGTAAAGAAAATGAAGCCCATTAGTTCCCACCACGTAGGTTACACCTCGACCTAATGTTTTTAGACTCCAAATTATTGTGCTTACTATTATTCCTTTTTAGGATTTGCTGAACCCAGAGAGGCAAACAAAAATAAACAACGAAGAAGACAGAGACCAGCAGGAGACAGGCAGACAGAAAGATACAGATGGAGACAAAGAAGAAAGGGCGGAGACCGCAGGGGCAGAGGAACCAACTGAGAGAGAGAGAGAGAGAGAGAGAGCGCTTTGGGCTATTTTTAAACACACATACACACACACACCCCAAGAGTGATAGCAGCATATTTTGGGATGAATCTGTCTCCCCGGTCATTAGTGTCTACTCTGGACCTCTCTTTCCAGGAGCAAGCGTACAGAATGGCTTGGAGGTGACAGAGTGTCAATTAGTGGCAAATGATCAGTTCTGAGCCCCCATTAGGCAGCCCCAAGTTTCCGTTGCTGGCACCACCTGTCACAGGCTGCTTCAGTCACCTGCAGGAACCCACTGTGCTCCCAGGCTTCATATAGATTTATGGGGCTGCTGTCCGTGCTATGAACGGTGTCTTTTAAGGTGCCGTTGATGCTTGCTGAAAAGCCTGTCTCTCAGCAGCAAGGCGAGTGACGGGTGTCTCCAGCCCACAGGCGGTGCTGTTTCAGATACAGAGCCCAGCCGGCTGGCAGCGCTGCAGTGACAGTCAATAGCAGCGGTTCTCAACCTGGGGGTCTCGACCCCTTTGGGGGTCGAATGACCCTTTCACAGGGGTCGCCTAATACATCCTGCATATCAGATATTTACATGATGATGCATAACAGTAGCAAAATGACAGTGATGAAGTAGCAACGAAAATAATGTTATGGTTGGGGGTCCCTACCACATGAGGAACTGTATTAAAGGGTTACGGCGTTAGGAAGGTTGAGAACCGCTGGGTAATAGGGAGCCCAGGACACCTGACCTTGGAGGCGCTTCCCAGGCACCTCCACCTGTACCTGAGAAACTGGCCACAGACTCGTTGGTAGGTGCTGGCTGGCTATACGAGACTCACAGGCTGGTGGCCCCAGGGTTCCTGGGCTGATGGCTGCATCCCTCCCATCTCTGCCTCCGTCTCCAAGTGGCTGCTGCCTCTGTACATCAGTCTTAATCTCCCCCTACGTTTCTCTTCCAAGGACACTGAGATAGTTAAAGTTTATTGTGCCAACCTGGTCAATGAACACGTGTAGGGTTAATTGAAGGGCGGAGAGATAAATGGCTTGGTGAGCCTCGCCTTTCTAGTTCTTGGGTCTCTTGCTTTGTGATGGTTGGACCAGGGTTTGGCTACCTTACCAGTTCTCTGCTTCAGCTGGCAAGGCTCACTTCTCGCAAGACATCCCCAAGGAGAAGCCACATGGACCTACCCTGATGCAGCCCTGGGTGCTGGAGCACCCGTGTGGAGACCCCTGCCAGTACTGAGATGCTTACACATTCACTAATTGGGCTTTCCTCCTGCAGTTGGCATCATTGCCTGTGTTTTGTGAGATAGAGGAGGACTTTGTGGATTGGTGTCAGACATATGGGTTAATGTTGGATTCGTGGGCTTGGGCAGCACTGGGTTGGGATGTTTTCTTGATGTGCACTTAACCTTTATATAAAACTCTTTCTTATACATATGAGTTTCTGTGGATTTGTTTCCCTAGTTTACCCAGACTCACACAGATTCCTGCTCTGGGGCATAAGACCCACCTCAATATAGGAGACACTCAGCTAGAGACGCATCGATACATCTGCAAAGGCCCTATTTCCAAAAAAATGCTTGGTTCTGGGCACTGGGACACAACTTTGGTGGACAATCTGGTCTGAGATGGTTCCTGATCATGCTTTAGAACAGCTTCAGCTTTCAGAACACGATGTTGGTCACAGAGGGACAGGCAGCCGTGATGGGGCTCCTGGGCTGTCCTCACCGCGTCTCCCATGAGCCCTTTCCCCTCCATGTCCAGGTGGAGGAGCAGAACGTGGCATTCACTGCCCACTGCCTCACCTGGCCACTGTAGAGACAAACACTCTGTTTGCCATCTCTGGCTTTGCGGAAATGCTCCCCACCACCTCGTGAGCAGAGCCCTGTAGCCACTGGGCACCAGTGCTTACCTGATAAGCAACCACACACAACCTTGTGCTGACCACACAGCAGCTTTGCACGCCTCATCGTGGCTCCCAAGAGCTCATTCATTGGCTACATGGAAACCCTCTTCATCGTCAAGATGAAGAGCCCAGGAGTCATCAAGTCCTCCGTGCACAGGGACATCCCCAGAGCTTGCTCACTGTCTGTTGAGACAAGGCCACCAATTAAATTCACACAGGGCTTTACCCACAGGTGCTGGATGGCACCATGTTTAACTCACACAGAGACTGGCAGGGAGAGGTCAGCATTAATATTGGGTCCCTGCAGCCCATGTTGAGCTGGTGGTGTGCACACACCCTTCGGGTGCCACAGGTGAGTGACCCTGTACCTTCTCCACCAAGAACAAGCCTAAGAGTAGGGCTGGCCATGTGTGATGTGCCATGCCTGTGTGACCAGAGCGAAGAGATACTCGTTAGGTCTCAACATCCTCCTGATCAAGAAGAAGAAACCAGGGCGGAGGGAGGCTCAGTTCCCAGCCTGCCTCAGCAGGATGCTGATCAGGTGGCATGGGTGAGAGATGACAGGCTGACTCTACACATCTGTCAACATATCCACCTAGTGCCTACGTGCATTGGGACAAGCCTGTCCACATGTCGCGTGTCCAATGGTGTCATGTGATGCAAGAATGATGCCCAATTCCCATCCTGCCCTCTCTACGCACCCACCGCACTGGGCTCCAGCATGATAGCTCCTCGTCAAAGGACTCCGCCAGCACATGACCTCTACCTGTGGTCACTACACAGCGTGAGCACGTCTGAATGACGCCTTTATCATCTTGGTCTCTTCTCCGCCCGCCACGACAAAGTGTTTCCGTTCTGAGCTGTGAGACAGTACGTAGCATCCGTCCAGAAGAACTCGGGTGGCCAGAGCAGTCGCTTTGCTTTCCTTAAAATGATAGGGAGACTCCCACGATTTCATGTCATGACCTGGGAAAGCCTCCTGAGAAGCAAACCTGCGGGACTAGGCGCAGTTGGATCACTATCTCAGCAAAGCCCCGTGCTCGGACGTTCTCCGGTGAGCATGTACCCATGCTTCCTCCCTGCTGTCGGCACAGAAGCCTCACACACACAGCTGCGCACAGCACTCCCAGCTTTGCCTGTTGTATGAGTACCAGAGACCTGCGTTATTTACCTTGCTTGCTGTAGGGTTTCTGAAGCCCGGCCAGGGATATTCCCATTGTTGTGCCTGCTCGCAGGCTTTACCGAGCCACTGATTCATCTTTGCAAACTGAAAGCAGAGCCCACCACCCTGGAAGAGGGAGGAAAAGGGCAAACATTCTCAAGCAGAGATAACAATAGCCTTCCCGTGATCTTTAAATGTGATGAGACAAGAATTGCAGCACCAAGTCCCTTTCTGCTCATGGAGGTCCCCCAGGCCTTGTGGTTCAGGGCCCACGTTCAGTATGCCATGGCAACGAAGAACAGAAGGCCCTTCCTGTGGAATTCCCACCCTCGGCTGTTTAACCACAAGGTTGAAGGCTTCAGTCCATCCAGACGTGCATGGAAGAAAGGCTTGGCGATCTACCTTTGGAAAAGCATCCATTAAAAAGCCTACTGGCGCACACTTCTCTTCTGACACACGCAGGGTCACTGTGGGTCAAAACCAAGGCCAGGGCAACCGGTCACATAAAGAGCTTTATTCTTTCACTGGGTTTTTGTTTGTTGGTGTTTTGTTTTTTTCCTCCTTTGAAACAATGAAACTCCCTGTGGATTATTCAAGACCGCCCAGGGTCTACCTAGGTCAGCAGACCATCCGTGGGTACATACCCATTTCCTTCAATGCCACTGACAACTTCAGAGTTTGGGACCTGAGATGTGTCGGGTGTAAAAAAAAAAAACACCTGGCGAGGAACAAGACCAGCCTGACCTTGGGAGGTTCAGGGGCCGGGGTTGGAATTCAGGTTCCACACTGTCCTGGCTGCAAAGCATGAATAATAACTGCTTGATATTTGGAAGGGCTTGATGCACATGCAAGTTCCCCACACAGAGTAAGCACTCTCTATTGGTGGCGATGATCACTTTCCTATTGCCCATCGCCTGTCTGTCAGTTGGCCATGCTAGGGAGACTTGCATGTGGCTGTGCTGCTGAAAATGACACTGTTTGTATTTCAAATGCCAGTAGGGACATCCATCCACGGTGGACAGGTTCCAGAGATGCTTACAGACGATGGCAGGCAAGAAAGAACAGCTTGGAAACTACGTCTGAAAGTCAGCCAATGGAAGCCCGATGAATCACACAGAATCTTGTGCAGTGCAGCTCTGGGAAACCAGCCCCAAGGCTGGAAGGCATGCAACATACACAGTGGCCACAGCAAACTCAAGCGAAACAACAGCCATGGAGCCGGCCCTCAGTTAGGACTCACACATAGGATTTCCAAAGCTGTACATGTTTATAGAAGCAGATAGCCTCATCTTTCTCCCGTGGAGTGGTTGCTGGATTTGAACTACCGACCTTACAGTTGGCAGTCTAGATGTTTATCAGACAGCGCTGCCAGGGCTACTTTCCACACAACGGGACATTTTCTGCTCCATTATCCATGAAGTCGAACTGACTCAGAGATGCTGCGGTGGCCATGGACAATAATAGCTGAAGGCCTGGGAAGAAATGCCTAGCATTCTCCAAAAAATTACCAAACCCACTGCCACCCCATCAATGCCAACTCATAGCAACCCTGTAGGGCAGGGAAGGACTGCTCCTATGACTTTCTGAGATGGCAACTCTTTGAGGGAGTAGAAAGCCTAGTCCTTTTCTCTTTGGGACACTGGTAGTTTTTAACTGCCAACCTTTCAGAATGCAGCCCAACACATAACCACTACACCACATCACCAGGGCTTCTTCCCTTTTATTATTCTCACTGTCATTGAGTCCAGAGCAACTCACAGGGACCTTGTTGGACAGGATAGAACTGTCTCTATGAGTATCCGAGACTGTGGTAGTCCCCTAATCTGGTGTCAATTTAAGGATTAAGAGTGCAGGGGTGGAGTCTAGGCTGTCAATCTGGAGATAGCCAATGAGACTTCTGTGGGCATGGCCTTATCCTGAGAATTCTGGGAAATCTGGTTCTTCCTCCTTGGAGTTAGAAGACACCTCTCTCTGCTACTCCCTGGGAGACATTGCGGAAGACAATCCACATGGATGAACCCCGACATCTGAAGCCTGAGAAGCCACAGAGACCTCTGCTAGTGCCGAGATGCTTGCAACGCCATGGGACCCAAAGACTTTCTACCCACTGGCTTGTGATCGTCCTGCATTTGGCTTCATTGTATGTGTTCCATGAGTCTAAAGAGGACTTTATAGAGGGGCTAATATCGGACTTATGGACTTGATCTGGACTGAGCTGGGATGTTTTCTCAATGTTCAATTGCTCTTGTATATAAACCTATACACATATGTGTGTCCATGGATTTGTTTCTCTAGCCTACCCAGACTAACATAAAGACTATAACTGTTTATGGGAGTTGAAAGCCCTGTCCTTCTCCTATGGAACTGCTGGTGGTCTTTGAACTGCTGACCTTGTGGATCACAGCCCAACACATAACCACTATGCCACCGGGGCTCCTTTAGCCAACAAAGATCTTATGAATCATGACAACTTTGTCCAACCCATCTGTGTTAGACAGGTCATCAGGAGAGCTCAATTGCTGGAGTTGGGCAGCATGTTTGGTGAGACAGAGGACCAGCAAGGGCAAGGGAGACCCTCGGTGAGAGGAATGGACACAATAGCCACAGCGTGGGCTTGAACCTCCTGGTGACCTTGACAATGGTTCAGGACCGGGCAAAGTCATTCTGTTGTTTATCAGGTCACCACGAGTTGGAATAAACTCAATAGCATTGAGCAACAGCAATATATAATAATCAATTGATAATGACATCAATCATACAGGAACTCATTTTGGGAGGAAAAGTATTTCCTGTTCAAACCTCAGGCTCCTGGAGAATGCCCAGTTTTGCTCTCCAAAGCCAGCACTCGCCCTGTTCTCTGAAATCCAGCATGCTGGGAAGTGAGCGGCATCAACCTCAATGAGTGATAAGCAAGCTTCCACCCAACCAGCCATCCTTCCTCTCGTCCACCTGGGAATCTGGAAGCAACAGCAATTTGCTGTGTGCAGCAGATGAAACCATTCACTGACAACTTCCTTTTGGCTTCGAGCGTGTTTCTTTCTGGTTAAATATGCATGGTGTGTTTGTATTTATTATTTATAAGGCTCAGGGGAAACACTGAGCCTGATTTGGACTTCGTGAAGGGGATCAGCTACAGAGAGTTTTTCTTTAGCTGCAGGGTGCTGGCCCCAGGCACTGATGCTGTGACAGTGAGCCTCGGACAGCCTCTCTCCCTCCCTCCCCTGCTCTTGGCTGCAACGGTCCTCTCTGGTCTGAGTTTTGATGCTGTGGCAGTCACAGATTGAAGAAGTGAAGGGCAGCCTGTGTAGCTCAGGGTCATGGATTGAACTGTAACCCCAATGTCCTTAGATGTCTTAGCACCACACCAATGGAGATGATCCTGTTTAGGAACAGGCTTGCTTTGATCCTACTGGATAGATCTTAAACCTAATCACTCCTGAGTCATAAAGTGATCAAAATCTTTCCCCAGAAGAGTCTGCATTGAACCAAACAACCAAAACCAAACCCTTAGCCACGAGTAGATTCTGACTCTATAGAGAACTCTACAGGCTGGAATATAACTTCCCCCAAAGGTTTCCATGGCTGTCAAGCTTTACTGAAACAGGCTGCCACACCTTTCTCCCGCAGAGCCCTGCTGGGTCCTAACCAAACAACAGTTTAGCCTACTTAGTAAAGAGCCCTGCCCCCACTCAAAGATGTATCTGTGTGGAATCAAACTGACAACAGGGCCCATATGAAGCTGAGGGCCCAGTGCCTTTGTACTAATGGTGGCGACGCCATTGGGAAAGGTTAGCCAGAAAGGGTCCACAACTTGAAGCATGTGAACTATGCTGCTGACTTAGACACATGGAATTTGTTGGATCGGTGTGTCCTGTTCTGTGTATGTTTTCATTTTTAAAAATTCCATTTTAAAGAAGAGCTAAATGGACATGGGGGCACATAACACGGGGGAAGAGGTCAGGTGCCACATGGGCATCGTCTAGAAGCCAGGGAGGCAGGAAAGTGGGGTGGCAAAGGGGGAATGTGTGCTAGGCCGACTGACCAGGAAGGAACCCATGTGGCTGAGAGCCTGGTTCAGACCTTCAGCCAGCAGAACCGTGAGAAAATTCCTGTTCCTTACTCACCTACTTGTGGCATTCCTGTGGTGGCAGCCACAAGACACGGATACTTAGATCCTCTCATCGTCGTTGTCAGCAGAAACAAGGAAATCTCGGATACTCGCCACAGCACAGATGAGCCCTGGAAGCAGCGCGCTGCTTCAGTCAGTCCCAAAGCACCAAAAAGACTATGCAGAGTAGCAAGAGCACATGGAAGAAAGGATGAAGTCAAAGAGATGAACAGAACATGTCAAAAGGCAGCTCAGGAAGACAAAGTAAAGCATTAAAATGTGATGTGCAAAGAGCCGGAATCTGAAGGCCAAATGAGAAGAACACATTCCGCTATCTCAAGCTAAAAGAACTGAAGAAAACATTCCAGCCTCAAGTGGAAATATTGAAGGATGCTATGGGGGAAATATTGAAGGATGCAGGAAGCATCAAAAGAAGGTGGAAGGAACACACAGACCCACTGTACCAAAAAGAATTGGTTGATGCTCAACTATTTCACGAGGTAGCATATGATTAAGCATCAATGGGCATTAAAGGAAGAAGCCCAAGTAGCACTAAAGGCATTAGTGGAAAACAAGGCTCCATGAATTGATGGAATACTGTAGCAATTACATAATCTCCTGTCAACTTGAGTGAAGGAGTGGAGTCTAACCTGTCAATCAGGTCATAGCCAATAATGCCTCTGTGTGGATATGGACTTCTCCTGAAGATTCTAGGAACTCCTGTCTTCCTCCCTGGAGGTGGGACCCACACTCTATCTGCCTTCCCTTTCCTGCTGTGGAGACACTCAGAGAGCTGGAGGACACACGTGGAGACCCTACCAGCCTTGAGATGCGTCCACTGTCACTGGATCCACAAGACTTTCCACCCTCTGGCCTGAGATCTTCCTGTATTTGGCATCATTGCATGTTCTGTGTGAGTCTAAAGAGGATTTTATGGACTAGTATTAGACATATGGGCTACCATCAGACTTATGGACTTGATCTGGACCGGGCTGGGATGTTTTCTCAGTGCACAATTGCTCTTTAATATAAAACTGTCTCTTACACACATAGGAGTGTCTCTGGATTTGTTTCTGTAGTCCACCCAGACCAACACAGAGACCCACAGAGATGTTTCCACAAGTGGATGCAGTTATGGAAGCACTCACTAATCCCTGCCAAGAAATCTTTGCTAAAATGTTTTATTGTAAATCGAGGAGACTTGAAAAAACTCAGTGCATGAGTTGAAAAAAATGTGTATGAATTGTTGAATGTTGGAGAGACTGATGGTCTGCTCTGTAAACACTCACCTAATTCAAAAATAAAAGGTTTTTCTAAAGAAACGAAGTGAACCCACTTATTGTAGCGGCCAGTCTGCCGCACAGGACCCCTTTGAAATGCTGACAAGCAGAGAGGTCGCTTGGAGAAGTAAAGCGCACCTGGTCCGAGCCATGGAAGGCACGTGAAAACAGGGCAGTGGATGAGGAAGACCGTAAAAGAACTGATGCATTTGAATCAGGGCGCTGGTGAATGATACTGAAAGTCTCACGGACTCCCAGAAGAACAGACAAATCTGTCTCAGAGCATGTACAACCAAGATGCTCCTTAGAATCCAGGACGACGACGAGACTTCATCTCTCATACTTTGGACATGTTTTCGGGAGAAACCAAACAAGCAAAAAAGCCTCCCTTGCATTAAGTGGACTCTCACTCATGGTGACTCTATTGGACAGAGTCCAATGGCCCCTATGGGTTTCTGCAGCTGTAAAGTTTTAAAGAAGCAGACAGCCAAGGGGAACTGCTGAGTTCACACTGCTGACCCTTTCACTATGACCCCAGCTCATAACCCACTCCACCGCCAAGGCACCTGCCTGAGGAGAGACCAGTCTCTGGAGGAAGGCATCATAGAGGGTCAGTGGAGCGCAGAAAGACCCTCAACGAGATGGACTGAGCAGTGGCTGCAGGAGCGGGCTTCCACATACCAATGGCGAGGGCCACACAGGACCAGGCAGTGTTTCCTTCGCCCTCGTAACATCAAAAGGACAAATCTCACTTACGTAAAATATGGAATTAAATAGAAAGCAAAGATCACCTGTGGTTATGAAGGGTGGGAGTGGGGACGCAATGGGGAAATGAGTTGCGGGAGCCCATGTAAATGGTGGTGGGCTATTTGGGGAAAGGATTTGAATAATGGTGTCACACTATAAAAATATAATCAACAACAGTCACAAAAACATTCAATGGGAGCCCTAGGGGTCAGGTCACTTATGTTAATGAGGGAGGTAGTTTGATGCTATAGAGTTGGTTCTGACCCATAGCAACTAACCCTTTGTACAGTAGAATGAAATGCCACCCTGTGTGAGTCTGGGTAGACTAGAGAAACAAATTCATAGACACTCATATATGTGTGAGAAAACTTTATTGGGGAATAAGGGAGGGGGCTAAAATAAGAGAGAGAGAGAACTTTATATCAAAGAATAATTGCACATTAAGAAAACATCCCAGCCTAGTCCAGATCAGGTCCATAAGTCTGATGCTAGCCCATGTCCAATACCAATCTATAAATTCCTCTTCAGGCTCATACAACACACACAATGACACAGAATGCAGGAAGATCATAGGCCAGTGGGTGGAAAGTCTTGTGGATCCAGTGGCACTGGAAGCATCTTAGCACTGGTGTGGGTCTCCACGTGGCTCCTCCAGCTCCAGGTCTCTCTCATAGCTCCATGTGTCTTCTCAACAAGAATGTCTCACAGGGAGTGTGTAATGGCCTCCAGTGAGCTATTTATCTCTGTGGCGCCTCCAAATGAGGTCATCAAGCTGCGACCTGATTGACAGGCTAGACTCCCCCCCCTTCACAAGCCAACACCAGATTAGATAACTACCGCACGCCTGGCCCTGCACCATCCTCACGATTGTTGTACTGGGGCCCGTTGTTGCTGCCATTGTGTCAAACCATTTCTTTGAGAGCCTTCCTCTTTGTCACTGTCCCTCCACTTTACCAAATACAATGTCCTTTTCCGGGGACTGGCCTCTCCTGATAACACGTCCAAAGGACACGAGACAAAGTCTCACCATCCTTGCCTCTAAGGAGCATGCTGGCTATACTTTTCCCAAGAGTGACCTGTTTGTCGTTTTGGCTGTCCGGGGCGCTTTCCATGCCTGGCCAGTCACACAACTGGTTAAAGGGAGAGAATGGATACACAACTCGGAGAGTAATCCAAGTCACCGACAGACACATTGTAGAATCATCCTTTTCAGCTGTGTCTACCTGCCACATGACAAAAGTAAAATATCGTTTAAGTGCCACCCATGTGGCTGAATTATAAAGATAGAAGGCAAACCCCTTCTCCCAAACCCATTGATGATGTAACCCTCATCCCAGGAGTGTCAGGATCCTCATCCTTCACCCCTCCATTTAAGTTGATTAATTGACCTTTAAAAATGTTCCTAGAAAATAAATGGCCCAATAAAATGAATTACCTTGTAGTTGGCGAAGCCTAGAATGCAGGGAAACCTGAAGAGACCTAATGAAGCGGTACGGAAATGACTAATGAAGGAAATACACTTAATAACGAGTAATTGATTAGTGATCACGGCGCCTCACACTCCGCCGCGCTCCCTGGGAGACGGACTTGCGATCCCTCCAACTTCAGAGAACTGGACGGGCAGTGGAGGTGAGACATTCTCCCAGGGCGGACACCCACAAGCCTCAGCCTCCCTGGGATAGGAAAGGGATGTCTTTGAACTGCATGAGAGACCTGCTATTAGGGTGTCATGGGGCAGGTCCCTACTCTCCCCAGGCCCATCTAACTTGCCTGGTCTTGCTCTGTTTGCCCTGCCCTATACCTTGGAGGGTGACCACGGAATTCAAAACAGTCCCTCGTCCCAGGAAGAGGCCACCAGATAAAGACCTGGAGGTGTGTCTGAAGGGAATATTTTCCCCTCCTCCCTGAGGAAAAACAGCCTCCACTGATCCATGCAAGACCAGTACCCCAGGTCTGGTACCCCAAGACAATGTCCCATCGGTAGGGCTTGAATTGTGTCCCCAGGGGAGACAGATTGGAGCCCCAGCCCCTGGGCCTGTGGATGTGGCCTGATTGGGGGAAATGGAGTTTCCCTCTGCAGAGGTTCCGTGGTAGCAAAGTCATACCGGAGTAGGGTGGGGCTCCATCCTCATTGCTTCTGAGTGACAGTCTCCCAAAAAGCAAGCCCCACTCACAGACAGCAGAAGGCAGATGCATGTCCAAGAAGTGCAGGAATGCCAAGCCTGGCTGAGACCCTCCGGAAGTTGGCAGAGAGGCACAGAACAGGGCCGCTCTCGGAGCTCTCAGAAGGAACCGACAAGGTCGACACACTCATCTCTCCAGAACCAGGAGACGGTCAACGCCTGCGCTCTGCAGCCCTGTGCCTCGTGCAGTATTGTAGGGAAACCTGAGAGACGGAGTCACTCGTGGTCTCCCTGCTCACCGTAGACTGATGGAAACCTGGAGAGAAACAGGAAGTTGGGAAGTCACGTGGGCAAACCTAGGCCTGCCCCATGGCCACAGCAAAGAGTCCCAGCTGCTTCTGGGGGGATGGAGGCAATGACGGGGGGCAGGAGCAAAGAGCAGTGCTTCTAACACGACTTCTAACACAGACAGGGAGACAATGTGTCTCGTGTGTGAGGGCCCAATGCTGCTGAGGGAGAGCGTTAACACCACGACCTTCCCCCATGTTTGGTGGGGACCTTGCTCCCCACTGGAAGCGGGGCTTGGAGGACCATTCTACCACCGAGGAACACCTCTGTGAGACATCCTGATGGGCATTAGCCAAGCCGGGAACAGAGCAGAGCCAAGTGGTCCCTGGAGAACCGAGGGTGCAGGCCTGCTGGACATTGTGCCCTAGTGAGGACAATCAAAGCCCAGTTGCCATCGAGTCAACTGCATCCCATGGCGACCCCAAGTGTGTCCAGGTAGAACTACGCTCCACTGGATTGTCAATGGCTGCCTTTTCACAAGCCGATCAGCAGGCCTTCCTTCTGAGGGGCTTCTGGGTGGATTAGAACTTCCAACCTTTCGGTTAGCCGTCAAACACATCAAGTCCCTTTTGCACAGACCAGGGACTCTGACATGGAAGGCAGGAGGCAGAAACCACTTTTGTGCTGAGATCCGGCTCCAGACCAGCACGCTCAGCCCTTGTCCTGCACCCTACTGTTCATACCCACGCAGCTTTAGGGCTGGGAAGGGGCACCCTTGGATGGAGAGTCTGTGAGCAGGACTTGGGGCGGTGGCTGTTAGTTGCAGTTGCCCTGCGTCAGAGTGGAGCTGTTTCCAAACTGTGGCCTATGGATAGTAGAGAGCCAGCCTTTCTTCAAAGAGTCTCTGGGTGAGTTTAAACCTCCACCCTGTCCGTTGTAGTCGAGCGCTTGGCTGGAGGCGACTTGGAGAACCAAACCAAACTCCCTGCCCTCGAGTCAATAATGACTCCTGGGGACCCTATTGAACAGGGTAGAACTGGCCCCTTTGAGTTTCTACAACTGTAACTTATGGGAGTAGAAAGCCCCATCTTTCTCCCATGCCTCGGAGAAAAGGTAGGATTTCCTTCTGGAATAAGACAGCTCTGGACAGAGAGGATTTAATCCTGGGCTCAGTGAGCTCTAGAAGTGCCTGCAAACCTGGCCCCTTTGCCCACAGAAGGAGCCCCTGAAAGGGTCAGTGTCCCCGCTCTGAGGTGGCAGTGAGCAGGAGGCAGGCAGTCCGGCCAGTTCTCACTGGAGCTCAGTACCGGTGAGCCTGAGCCAGGTGCCTACAGACAATACCAAGAGAGGGCATGCCAACATCTGTGTGGGTGACTGAGGTATGCCCAGGTGGGTGGCAGAGGTCACCCACACTGGCCCCAGCCACCCACGGCCCACTCTTCCCTTGCCCGCTATTACTGTCATATTTTATGGGCACCGCTCAGATGGAGGGAGCAGAAAGTACTTCACTCGGGTTCCATCAAGGAGCGTAATGAGAAATCCATACGTCTTGTAAATAGGCGATGAGACAAGTCTTTAAAACAAATGGGATGATAGCTTAATCACACGTGCCGCAGCCATGGGAGGACAGAGGCGCGCCACTGAGGCTGCTCCTCCACCAGGGAAGCCAGATGCACCCAGGAAAAGGAGGGGGGGCTCCATTTGTCCCACCCAGGGGTGGTAGAGAAAGCAGGCTTCCACACACGACCCTCACTGCCTTCCTAGGGGGCCAGTGACTTTTCCAGTGAGGAACCCCACACTCAGAGACAAAAAGGCTCGGCAGGGACCACAGCTTACGGGTGACAACTCTGGGTCACCCCCACTTGGGTCTCACTTCACCTGGGCTACCTCCTCCACTTAGCCACCGGGCTTCTGTGGATGACTCCAAGGTTCTGGGACATGAGGACACACAGTCTGGCCCCTGAGACCACAAGGATGAAGGGTAGGTGGGGGCAGGAGAGCTCAGGCTTGGGACTTGAGCAGCACCTTGCCATGCTCATCCCAGTGCTTCTGAGAGGAGCTCCTTCTTACAGGGAGGGGAGTATTTGGAAAGGCCACTCCCTAGCAGATGCCCTTGATTGACAGGCGAGGACATCAAGGAAGCCACAGAGAGGGCAGCTACCTGGGGCAAAGTCTAAGGCAGCGCCTGGTTTCTCTGCAGAAAGTGGGGACATTTCTCAACCATCTGTCGTCCTTCAGAAACAAAGGGTGTGCAGGCGGATACGAGGGCTGCAGCGACACAGGACCATACGTGGACATCTGTAAAGAACAAGAATCTACTGTCTCAGAGTGCTGGAGGCTAGACGTCTGTATTCAGGGTATCAGTAGAGTCATGAACTCTCTCTGTCAGCTATAGAGGAAGATTCTTCCTGGCCTCTCTCGTCTTCTGTGACCCACCGCGTACCCTAGTGTCCCATAGCCTCACACACTGTCTTCTCCAGAGTCTGCTGGCTAGGACTCTGCTCCCCTGTCTGTCTTTCTCTTTTGTTTGTTTTTTTTGTTTTGTTTTGTTTTGTTTTTTTAATCATTTTATTAGGGGCTCATACAACTCTTATCACAATCCATACATACATCAATTGTGTAAAGCACATTTGTACATTCATTGCCTCATCATGCTCAAAACATTTGCTCTCCACTTAAGCCCCTGGCATCAGGTCCTCAGTTTTTCCCCTCCCTCCCCCCTCCCCCCTTCCTCATGAGTCCTTGATAATTTATAAATTATGATTTTGTCATATCTTGCCCTGTCCGACGTCTCCCTTCACCCACTTTTCTTTCTTTTTTTTTTTAGTCAATTTATTGGGGCTTATAAAATTCATCACAATACATAAATCAATTGTGTAAAACACATCTATACATTTGTTGCCCTCATCATTCCCAAAATTCGCTTGCCTCTTGCTGATTCCGGGAACCCAAAAGGAAAATGTCTTTCTCTTTTGTAAGAAGCAACTCAGAAGAAATTAGGATTAAGATACAGCCTCCTGTCTCTGCTACGACCTCACTAGTCTAGCTGATTAGAGCTTCAAGGGAACGTTCAAACAAGGTCATGTTCACCCATACAAGGATAGGTCTTAAACATTGTCTTCTTATTGAAGGGTAGGGAAACCTTTCTATTCCTAACAGATCCCATCCTGGGTTCTGAAGAGTTCTGGAACCTTCCTCATCCCTTCCGGGGATTGGAGGACTGGGCTACTGGCCTTGTAACCAAGGGGAGCCATGAGACCACCTCCCTCACTTCTGGGGCCATGCCTTCACAGCAATGCAGTGTACCCCAGAGCTGCCCCACTGCAGTCACCAGCAATGGGGTCTCACAGTAGCATCCTGAAGCTGGCCAAAGCTTAGTTAGCCATACCCTAATATTTATAGTGGGGAAACCAAGGCACAGAAGAAAGCAATGATGTTCTTCAAGTGAGACTGAGCAGAGCCTTATTACATCCCAATTCCCCAGGGCCAGCCCAACCTTCCTCCCACTCCTGGTCCCCCTCTGGTGCTGATGTCCACAGTACCTCTGGAAGTGCTGTGATAACTGTGGTCAATCCCATAAAAACTAGGAATCCACCTGTCCAAATGCCCAAAGAGCTGGTCCATGACACTGAAGAGGACCCTTTAGACAAGCAGAGGGGCAGAGAGAGTCAAGAGGAGTGCGATGGGTGGAATTGTGTCACCCCCCCAGATCTGTGTCGGAATCTTTACCACAGGTTCAATGGCTGTGATCCCATTTGGAAACAGGGTTTTCCTTACTGTATGAATGAGCTCATGCCGGTGTCGGGGCGTGTGTGAAACTAACCACTCCTAGACATAGAAAGATCAGGCTGGGCATAGAAGCAAACACAACTTGGAAGAAAAATATAGATGTCACTTGGAGATGGTCAAGGAACCAGGGAACAGGCTAAAAGAGACAAAATCCTTCCTGACAGAGAAGCAGAGCCTTCCCCGAGAGCCAGGGATTCTAGCCTCCTGAACTGTGAGAAAATGCACCCCTGGCCTTTCAAAGGCACCCACTTGCTGTCTTTCTGTTATAGCTGCTCTGGGAGATGCAGACAGGATGGTAATGGAAAGAATTCTGTGTTCTTCCAGCTGGGCACTGAGCCATCCACTCTGGGCAAGTCCAGGCCCCAGGGACCATTTATCGAGAAAATAGCACACTAGGTTTTCTCTTCCACAGGTTCCGCCCCAGCCCACCTCCTCTTCTCTTCTCTTCTCTTCTCTTCTCTTCTCTTCTCTTCTCTTCTCTTCTCTTCTCTTCTCTTCTCTTCTCTCTCTCTCTCTCTCTCTCTCTCTGTCACTCTCTCTCTTCGCTCTCTCTCTCTCTCTCTCTCTCACACACACACACACACACACACACACACACACACACTGGCCTTAGGTTGGGAGAACCCATGTGGCCTGGGCTGTGAGCTTGGAGAGCTCCAGGCCCACATTTCACTTCTTCATCTACCCCAGGGTCTGAGCAGAGTAAGAGCTATCAGACCAGGCAAACTGCCACACGGTCCCAGGGGTGCTACACACCCATCAATAATATGTCACACGAAGTGGAACTTGTAGCAGAAATGTCACTAGCAGGTTGCTGTCGAGAACAATCATTTATTTCTCACAGTTCAGGAGACGGAGAGTCCCAATTCAAGGTGTGGCTCTGGAGAGAGGTCCTTCTTGGTGTATTTCAACTTCTAATCGTGGTCAGTGAACCCTAGCATTATGGTGCCGCTAGATTCCTCTGTCTCAGTCCTCAGGGAGTATCGGTCCTCCCTCTGCATGAGCTGAAGTTTACATTGTTGTTAGTTGCCCAGGAGTGAGCTTGAACTCAGTGACCAAAAGACTAAGGCATTTCCTACTCCTTCATGCCTGTTGACCGATGTCATAAACGTGACATCTTTGCTTTTACAAAATAATAAAGAGTTCTGTGTCCGTAGACTGGTGCCTGTGCTGTTCTTGGGATAACTCACACGGGATTAGGTTTAGAGTCCACCTGACATTGTGATGACTGGGTTGTTTGGATCACATACAACTGCTTCACTGAAGGTGGTTACGTTGTGCTCAATGACACCGTGGATGATCATCATGTAAGATAACTGCATTAGATTACAACCACAAGTAGGTTGTTATTAAGTCAGGTCGGACTCAGAGCAGCCTCATGCACAACTGAACAAAACATCGCCCAGCCCCGCACCATCCTCACAATTGTTTCTAAGCTTGAGCATATTGTTGCAGCCACCACGTGAATCCATCTCATCCAGGGCCTTCCTCTCTTCCACTGCCCCTCTATTTTACCAAGCATGACGTCTTTCTCCACGGACAGGTCTCTCTGGACAACATGTCCAAAATATGAAAGAGGAGGTCTCGCCATCCTTGCCTCTGAGGAGCACTTTGACTGAACTTCTTCCAAGACAGGTTGTTTGTCCATTTAGCAGTCCATGGAACTTTTAATATTCTTCGCCAGCACCACAATTCAAACATACTGATTCTCCTTTGGTCTTCCTTATTCCATGCCCAACTTTCACATGCACCATGAGGCCATTGAAAATACCATGGCTTGGGTCAGGCACACCTTAGTCCTCAAAGTAACATCCCTGCTTTTCAATACTTCTGTTGTTAGGTGCCGTCAAGTGGGTCTCAACAAATATCAACCTACATACGAAACATTACCTGTTCTATGTCATCCTCATGGTCATTGTGTTTGAACCCATGGACACATCCACGGTATCAATCCATCAATGCAATACCAAAAGAGTCTCCTCTTTTTCACCGACCCTCTACTTTATTCAGCATGATGTCCTTAATGAAGTGTCCCCAGGCACTGCTACTTCCTGGTACCGTCTCAAACATACATGGGACAAAGTCTCACCATCCTTGCCTCTAAGGGTCACTCTGGTTGTATTTCATCCACACACAAAAATGTGTTCATTCTTCTGACGATCTATAGTATTTTCAATATTCTCTCCAACACCACAACTCATAAATATCAACTCTCCTTCATTCTTCCTTAGTCATTGCCCAGGGTGTGAGTCAGTTAAGAATGCCATGGCGTGGATCAGGTGCACCTTAGACATCAAGGTGACAGCTTTGCCCTTCAACATTTTAAAGAGGACTTTTGCACCGATTTGTCCAATACAATATGTTGTTTGGTTTAACTGCTGCTTCTATTGACATTGATTGTGTGGATCCAAATAAAATGAAATTTTGACACTTTCCATTTTTTCTCTGCAGCTTATTGGTCGTCCAGTTGTCAGGATTTTTGTTTTCTTTATGTTGAGGTGTCATCCAAACCGAAGGCTGCCGTCTTTGATCTTCATCAATAAATGCTTCAAGTCCTTGATTTCAGCAAGCAGATATGTCATCTGCATGTCCCAGACTGTTAATGAATCTTTCTATAATCCTGATGCCACATTATTCTTCATATAGTCCAACTTCTCAAATGATCTTCTCTGTATTCAGATGGAATGAGTGTAGTGATGCGTGCCTTCCCTGATTTTAAAGCATACAGGATCCCCTGTTCGATCCTTGGTCCACATCCCAGCTCTGCATGAGCACAATGGAGTGCTCTGGAATGGCCCCTCCTCACAACGGTATCCATAATGTGTTATGAAACACATAGTCAAGTACTTTCTATAGTCCATAAAAGACAGGTAAACATCTTTCGAGTATTCTCGGCTTTCAGCAAAGATCTGTCTGACGTCAGCAATGATATTCCTCATCCCAAATCCTCTTCTGGATTCCCTTGAATTTCTAGACGTTCCACTGCTGCAGCCATTTTTAAAATTATCTTCATCAGTTTTATATCTGGATGTGATACTGTTGATAATAATCACTTCCACATTCTGTTGGATCACATCTTTCTCTGGTACGGGCACAAATATGGATCTCTTCTAGTTGGTTGAATCAGTTCTTCCGAATTTCTTGGCAGACATATGTGAGAACGTCCAACATTGCATCCATTTGCTGACACATCTCAACTGGTGTTCCACCAAGTCCTGGAATCTTGCTTTGTCCTTCATGCCTTCTGTGCAGCTTGAATTTCATCCAGTACCATCAATTCTTCATCATACAATACCTTCTGAATGGTAGAAAAGCAACCAATCCTTTCTGGTCTGACTTTGCATATTCCTTCCATCTCCTGTTGATGTTTCCTCTATCATTCAATATCTTGCCCATAGAATACTTCAATATTATAATTCAAGGCTTTAATTTTTTTCTTCAATTCACTTAATTTGTGAAAAAAACAAGTGTCTTTCCCTTTGGGTATTTGAATTCCAGGTCTTTGCACAGTTTGCTGTTGAATTTTGCCTTTTAAGCCACCTTTAAAAGCTTCTGTTCACTTCTTTTACTTCAACATTTCTTTTTTATTTTGGTTTTTCAACATTCAAGAGCTTCTTTGATGATTTGCTCAGCATACGGATTGAACAAGTATGGTGAGAAGACACACCCCGATGGACACCTTTCCTGATTTTAAACCATGCAGTATGCCCCTTGTTCTGTGCACACAACTGCCTGTTGACCCATGTACAAATTCTCAGTGAGCACAATGGGGCGTTCTGAAATTCCCATTCTTCTCAAGGTTACCCAGAGTTTATTAGGGGCCACACAGCCAAATGCCTTTGCATAGTCAATGCAACACAAGTAAACATCTTTCTGGTGATCTCTGCTTTGAGTCAAGAGCCATCTGACATCAGAAATGAGATCCCTTGTTCCATGACCTCTTCTGAATCCAGTTTGAACTTTCGACAGTTTCTTGTCAAAATATTGCTGCAACGTTGTTGAATGATCTTAAGCAAAAACATAATTGTGTGTGATATCAATGATACTGTTCTATAGTTTGAGCACCCTGTTGGTTCACTTTTCTTTGGGATGGGCACAAACATGGATCTCTTCCAGTCAGTTGGCCAAGTCTCTAAATGCTGAGAAAATCATCAGAAAAGTTGTATTATATGAAGAAGGATGTAGCATCAGGATTGTAGAAAGTCTTTTTTTTCCTGTTGATATTGTGAGCCTTTTGTAAATTTGTTTTTTTTATCGTTTTATTAGGGGCTCATACAACTCTTATCACAATCCATACATACATCAATTGTGTAAAGCACATTTGTACATTCATTGCCCTCATCATT
>NW_022111357.1:41512685-41513643 GCF_000313985.2 Echinops telfairi
GTCCTTTGAAATAAATTCTTCTGGGGGGAGGGGCAGGCGTGCACTTAATATTTGGGACTGGGGCCAGCCCCCCAGACCTTTCCACTGGTTCCCTACTCCCTGCAATATGCAGATGACACAACCTTGCTAGCTGAAAGTAAGGAGAAATTGAAGCACTTGCTGATGACGATCAAGGATCACAGCCTTCAGATCACAGCCTTCAGTATGGATTACAACTCAATGTAAAGAAGACCAGAATCCTCGCAACTGGGCCACTAGGTAACATCATGATAAATGGAGAAAAAGGTTGATGTTGTCAAAGATTTTTATCTTGCTTGGATTCACAATCAGGAATCTGCAGTCAAGAGATCAAAAGACATTGCATTTGTTAAATCTGCTGCACAAGACCTCTTTAGAGTATTGTAGAGCAAGGATTTTCCAGGGTACAGTATAGCATCGATGAAACATGCAACATTCCTCTGATTCTTTAGTGCTTACTCTCCCATACACCCATCATGCTCCCAGTTCTACCTCACAAATCCTGCTAGTCCAGTGTATGTACATTGGTACAGATAAGAGCTTTCATCACATGGAATCCAGGATGGACAAACCCCTCAGAATCAGTAATGGGAGCAATGATTCCATGAGGGTACAGGAAGGAAGGGGCATGGGGGAAGAGGGAACTGATAGCAATGATGGATGCATAACCTCCCTTGAGGGGGACAAATAACAGAACTGTGAGTGAAGGGATACATTAGATGGTGTAAGATTTGAAAAAATAATAAGAATAATATATAATATATTAAGCGTTCTTGAGGGTGGCAGGTGAGGGAGAGAGGGAATAAAGAATAGCTGCTATCAAAGGGCTCAAGTAGAAAGAAAGTGTTTTGAAAATGATGATAGTAGCATCTGTACATGTTCACCTGATGTAATTTATGGATTCTTGTTGTATCTGTAAGAGCCCCCAATAAAATGATTA
>NW_022111357.1:41514670-41516434 GCF_000313985.2 Echinops telfairi
GGAAGGCAAGATTTTATCTGACATACTGTGGACATATTGTCAGGAGAGACCAGTCCCTGAAGGAGGACATCATGTTTGGTGAAGTGGAGGGGCCTGGAAAAGAGGAAGGGCCTCAATGAAATGGATTCACACAGTGGCCGCGTCAATGGCTCAGGCAGAGGAGCAATTGAGAGGATGGCGCAGGCCTGTGCAGTGTTGTTCTGTTGGGCACAGGGTGGCTCTGGGTCGGAGCCAACTCAATGGCACCTAACCACACATTCACAAGCGAGTTTCAGAATCTCTTCTGACATCTGTCTTGGTTTTACCTTCATTTCCTACTTACTGACCTTGTGCATTTTTCATGCATGCTGCCCTTTGTGTCATTCCACAATCATCTGGCATTCAGCCATGAGTGTTCAATGCATCAAATCTATTCTTGATACGGTCTCTAAATTCAGGTGGGATACACTCAAGGTTGTACTTTAGCTCTGGTGGACTTGTTGTCATTTCCTTCAGCTTCTACTTGACCTTGCAGTTGAAGAATTAGTGGTCTATTCTGCAGCTTGCCCCCGTCTTGTTCTCATTTTTGATGCTGACTTTCTCCTTCCACTCATTCCACAAAGACAGTCAGTTTGATTCCTGTATATGCCATCTGTCGAGGCCCACGGGTAAAGTCATGATCCATGTCATTGACAAAGGTAATGCTGGCGAATAGGTTGTTGATCTTGTACCACTCTGTCAAAGAGCTTCCCATGTTGTGTCTACAACCCAGGCCACATCTTCCAACTGATCTGTCTTATTTGTTCCCAACTTTCACATTCCAGTCATCAATAATTTTCCTTTTTTTCATATCATGATTGATCAATTTCAGACCACAAAAGTTGGCTTTAAAAAAATCTGTAATTTCTTCATCTTTGAAACTAGTGTTGGTGCATACATTTGAATAATAGTCATATTAACTGGTCTTCCTTGCAGATGTATGAGTATTACCCTATCACAGATCATATTGCACATCAAGATCGATCTTGACACGTTCCTTTTGACACGGAGTGTGAGACTTCTTCTTTTTGATTCGTTTTTCTTGGCACAGGGAATCATATGACTGATTCAAAACGGTCAACACTAGTTTATTTCAGCTCACTCATACCTAAGATAGAAATCTTTATATATTCCGTGACAAATTTAATGACCTCCGATTTTCCTAGGTTCATACTTCATATAAGCCATGTGCCAATTACTATTGGCTGTGTACAGCTGGTGTTTTTCTCATCTGGAGTCATGCCAAATCGGTAAATGTCAGTCCCAAAAGCTTTACTCCATCTATGTCGGCAAGTTCAATTCTACTTTAAAGAGACAGCTCTTCCCTGATTGTACCTTGATGTTTTCCAACCTGAAGGGCTTACCTGCTGACACGAGATGAGATCGTTTCTCACTGCTGTGCATAAGAATTTTGCTGGTCCAATTTTTTTGTTTCAGAAGTAGATCACAAGTCCTCCTGTCTTAGCCTGAAAGATGTTCTAAAATGTGTTCACCATGGGGCGACTCTGCTGGCATTTGAAATCCTCATGGCATATTTTCCAGCATGGCAGCAACCTGCAAGCCACCACAGTGTGTGTGACAAACTGACAGGGCGTGTGTCCAGAGGTATATTGTTGTGGCCACGTGCTGTCACGTCAGCCTGGACTCACAGCGACCCTGTGTACAACAGAGAGAAACACTGCCCTCTCCGACACCGTCCTCACAATTGTTATGTTTGATCCCGTGGTGGCAGACACTGTGCGGATC
>NW_022111357.1:41522496-41525544 GCF_000313985.2 Echinops telfairi
GGCCTACTGCTGCCCAAATCAACTCTCAGGCAAACAGTAGACAAGCCTATGAGGTGACTCCAAACCCCAGGGGCGAACCCAGGGAGCACCGTCCCCCACAGAACAATCAAGCCCGGAGATCCAGAGGGCAGCATTTGCCCTGCAATGAAGTTCAGACTGCAGGATGGGGTGGGCGGGAATGAAGGGCAAGTGGGAAGGGGGAGCCCAGGGAGGAAGGGTCATAGTCGGGGGGCCGCAACCAATGTCCACCACCCAAAATGTGGGCAACCCGATGACTAGAAAGGTTTGCTCCTTATACTTCCGCCCAAAAGACAAATCAGAAGTCAGAAGAGGAATGACAAGACGCCAAGGCAAGGTCTGGATTGTTCTCTCAAATGCAAAAGGGGTGACCTGTACTCTGTGTGACCTGTCGAATTTTTTTTTTTTTTCGTTACAGCTAACGGTCATTTTCCTCTAAAGCCTTCGGTGTCCTGTTTGTGTGCCGTCTATTTGCTATGCAAGACTGAGCTCCAGATAATAATAACTTCTTACAATCAGAGAGGAAGCGGGGCCACCTCTGAGCACATGAACCCCCAGAACCAAACGGGTGGCAGATTCTGCAAGCCGGTCCCCACCCTGATCCTGGCTGGTGATGCTGGGTACCCCTATGGGTCATGACAGGGCTGGCACCTCGCAGGGCACAAGGGCTCTCCTTGAGGGGCCAGGGCTCCTCTGCACAGCCCCCCGGCTTCTGCAGGAAGCCCATCATTTCTTCAGTGGAGGGAGGGGCAGGGGAAGGCCATGGAAACGAGGGTGCAGGAGAGCCCCCTCTTCCCCATGTAGAAAAACAAAGCCACTGAAGCCCGCATGGACCCGGCAGGGAGCCCCTGCCCCCTTGTGGCCGCTGACCACTGAGCTCAGAAAGGCAGGGCCTTGAGGCCCCTTTGGATTCGGCCCCTGCCAACAATAAGGGTAAGGGTGAGACCAGGACTGCACATGGCCTGGACTCAGCCCTCTCTGCACCTGGTGGAGCCATGGCAGCCCCTGGGGAGAGGATGGGCCCCTGCCCCACCTCGTCAGCAGGAGGAGTGGCCATCCACCTCCAGCTGAGCCCCAGCATCTTTTTCTATATCTCCACCTTTGCAGGCCACCCAGGCCTTCCCTCCTGTCCCCAGGCCAGGGACCCATGGGCAGTGGTGCCAGATCTTACTCTATGTTGGATGCTATGGTCCTGTTTCCTACCCAGCATCTTTCTAAAGGAGGTCCTGCTATCAGCCCATTTCACAGAACAGACACTGAGGCCTGGAGAGGTCCACGTGCCCATCTCTGCTCTGCACATGGGTGGCAGAGCCTAGCTCACACCCACCTGGCACTTTGATCTGAGTCTCCACCTATCCTCCACTTCATCACTCCAGCAACAAGGTGACCCTCTGAGGGACATTCACGGACACAGGGCCCCCATTTCCACACAAGGGATGGGGCAGAGCCAGCTCATCTTTCACGACATCCCATGTTTTCCCTGCCACCTTGAAGGCAGAGTGTGCAATGCCACCTTCCTGTGCTGACATCATTCTCTTGGCAGGCACAGGGACATCACCTTGTCCCTGGCTCTTGGCCCTGATCCTGACTGCAGTGGCCCAGCCAGGGAGCAGCCACTCCATGCCCTTGTGCTTCTGGCCACTCACCCAGGGGTCAGAGAGGGCTGCCACCATGCCGGCCTCCTGTATGAGTGTGCCCCATTGCTGAGTCCCTGCCCAGCTAAGGTGGATGATGCCCACTGCCCCATGCGCACAGGGTCTCCCTCACTCAGCCTGGCATGACACCTCTGCCTCCTACCCCATGCCCACTCCCTAGTAGACCAGAGGGATGATGCTGCCTGCTCAAGTTCCTTCTGGTCAATGCAGACCACCAGCTGTGCCCAGCTCCACCTGGCAGACCAGGGAGCTCCCACTTGGGCCATGACTTTCTGCCCAGAGCACACCCTGTTGATCAGACACACACGCAAAGTTCACACACCGTGAGCACATCTGCCCTGAAGCCCCACCATCAGCTGGGGTCCTCCCTGAGCAGCACTGCAATGCCTGCCCCCCCCCCCCAGTGGCTGTCACACTCAGTCCCCAGAGATCTTGGACAAGATGAGTGGCCCAGAGGGGCAGCCCACAGCATGCTGAGCACACGGGCTGCCCAGGCGAGGAGCAACCCTCTGGGGCCCCACACCACCCTTTTCCCCAGCATGGACTACTGCAGACGTAAGACGCATGCACACTTTGAAGCAAAGGCCCTGTGGCCACACGGAGCAGGGAGGAAGACCAGCCTCCCCCCGCCCCCCATTAACTCTCAGGGGCCATGGGCACACTGCCTCCCCTCTTTGAGCCTTGGCCTCTGCACCCCAAATGGAGCTAAGCAGCGGTCCCTTCTCCGTGGGTGCACATGGCCAAGTGCTCAACTGCTAGCTCAACGGTGGGGAGTAGTTTGAACCCACTCAGAGGTGCCTTGGAAGAAAGACCTGACAGCCTGCCCCAGTCACAGCCACGGAAATTCCCACGGAGCACGGCTGTACTCTGGACATACAGGGTCCATAGGCTCCGGGAGTCAACAGGCGGATACTGGAGGACAGCAGCCCCATAGGCTGTCGGGAGAGCTCAGCAAGGCAGCAGCGGGGAGAACACCCCTCAAGGTCGCAGACATGTTCTCGGGTGGACAAGCAAAGCTCTCACAAGATCGCTTTCTGGAAAGACCCCTTCGCCCAGCACCCGTGGCCCTGCAGGGCCCAGTCCCCCTGCCTGGCTACAAGCCCCCGGGGCTCACTGTGAGCCCTGCACCACGTGGATGGGCTGGCAGAGGAGCGGCTGGAGATGGCTGGTCTCTGGCAGGCGCTGCAGGAGCCGGGCCATGACCGAGCCTGGCCGTCCTACAGTCACGCATTTGCTGGCTCAGCAGCTCATCTTCGTCTTCCGTGGCAGCCAGATGGTCGGAACATCAGTGAGCAGCGTGTGACTAATGGTGGGCGGAACAAAACCACTTAAGACGCTGCACTACGCAAAGAGCGAGGCTTCCTGGGAGCAGGCC
>NW_022111357.1:41525846-41533223 GCF_000313985.2 Echinops telfairi
CCAAGTTAGCACTCCCCGTTTCAATCATGGCTGGTGTCAACGGTTAACGAGCTCAGCTGCTAAGTGAAAGACTGGAGGCTCGGTTCCACCCAGAGGCACCACGAAAGACAGGCCTGGCGATCTGCTTCCTCCGACAGCAGCCGTTTCAGCAGGGTTTGCATGCTGACACACAAGGTCACCAGGAGCGGGAGTCCGCAGTGGCCCGTGGGTTTGTGTCTGTGTCCTTGAGTCCACAGGCACCCCGAGTTCTTGGGGGTGGCGTGGGAGAACGTTTAGCCTGTTTGCCTCCTGAACGATGAGGAAACCGAGGCACAGAAAGGTTAAGTAACCAGAAAGGTCAAATAGAAGTGGCAGGGCAGAACTTCGACCTTGTGCTGAATAAATCCTCCTAACAGACTAGATTGGAATAGATCTGGAAGCACTAGTATCAGCAGGGGTGGGCACTGGCATCCAGAATGAAGACCTGTGTTGTGACAGTCTTCCCTTCCCATACAAACACCCTACATGAGGCCTCCTCTCTGTACACAGAGCTCCCAGTCAGATGTTCCAACTCTGCATTGAAAAAGAGGAGTTAGGAGCCAAGGCCCAACTAGCGTGTGAGAAAAACATGCAACCAGAAAGAGGAGGGCCGAGAGAAAAGAAGAGAGAACCTTAGAGGAACTAGAACGCCAGGAGATGACTTTGTAAAAGAATCATTAAAGAGCATCCTCGGAAATATTCCAAAAGATATTGTACCCATAAAATAAAGATAAAGTAACGGTAGGTTTTGTTTTTGTTGCTTGTTTAAAAAGAAAAAACGGGAACAGCAACATTCGAGAGACATGCTTGGAAGTTTACAAATGATTACTGAAAGATCGAATGGAGCCGCACAGAATAAAAGCGAAGGTGCTGAACTCCTCACAGCAGAACAGAAAGCCTGAGATGAAGCGTTTAAGAGAAAAGAGAAGAGCCAGGAGCTCGCACAAAGAGCCGAGGAGAGAATCGATCAAGGAGGGGCTTGCTGGAGAAAGAAGGCGCCCTTGTGGTGCTGTGGGTAGGCGGTGGGTTGCTAACCAAAGGTCTGTGGCTCTAACCCACCAGTCCTTACCGGGGATAAAGATGAGGTTGTCTGCTCCCGAAAAGATTCAGTCTCAGAAACCCTGAAGATGGGATTGCTCTGCGTCGACATTGCAAAAGTGGGCTGGTGGCACAATGGTTAAGTGCTCAGCCGCTAGCCCCAAGGTTGGTGATTCAAACAGAGGCCTGGCAACCTGCTCCCATAAAGGCTGTAACCAGGACATCCCTAAGCATCCCTTCTCCTTTACCACCTGAGTCAGAAGCCACGTGATGTCGCCCAGTAACAGGACATCCCTAAGCATCCCTTCTCCTTTACCACCTGAGTCAGAAGCCACGTGGTGTCGCCCAGTAACAGCAGTGTCGGCGGGCTTCCCGGAAAGGAAGGCCCGAAGGAAGGTCCCAGACTTCAGGTCCAAAGGGCCTGCTGGGCTCACACAAAGATATTTCCAGGCATCTGTTCATAAGCATGGCACAAGAAAAGTTCAACCTGCGAAAGAAAGAGGGGCCATTGAAGGAGAAGGGGAGCCAGATGTGTTTACAAGAAAACTGCAATCGATACATCATCAGACTTCTTATCAGCTAACAGGCACTGGAACTGCCTCCAGCATTCTGAAAGAAATGTGTTTTTAACCTAGAATTCTATCTTTTTTTAAAAAACAGTCATCAAATAGGAGCAAAGGTATTGTCAAACACTTTGCAGTGTTCAGTCTTAAAATGTTATGGGAGTGAGGGATACTTTACACTGTGAATTTATCAAACCCCATAGAACTTTACAGCCCAAAGAGCACGCCTTAGTATGTGAAAAATGATTTTATTTTTAATACCTGCAAAATCAGAGTCGAGGTGGAATGTGGTCTGTGACCATAGAATTTAAATGTCTTTCTTGCCACTCGATGGCATAACCTCACTGAATGGAGCGGTGGGAAGGGGTGCTGGTCTATGTAATTTGGGGAACGAAACCCCCAAATCAAAGTCACAAGCTGTGAGTCAATTTTGACCCACGGAAACACGATAAAGCAGAGTAGGAACGTCCCTGTGGGGTTCCTGGCTGTAACATTGCATGGGCGTAGAAAGCCTCATCTTTCTTCCACAGAGTATCTGGCGGATTCAAACCACTGATCTTGTGGTTAGCAGCCAATGTGCAATCATCTCCTTGGGGAAGGAAAAAAAGGGGGGAATGTACTTCAATTGACGAAGCTGCTTCCCATGAGGGTGTAAGTTAATAATCCTGCAACCGCTCTAATGTACATTGAAATTGAGCTCTAAGTCAATGAATTGCACATGGTGGAAGCCAGGTTTCTCAGTGTTGGGGATTACAGACATGCCAAAGGAGACGGCTTGAAGGATGCATGCAGTAATGGGCTAGAGTTAGAGACACCAAAAGGAGCCATGTTTATCTTACTGTAGGTACAGATGATACTCAGCCTGAATGCTCTAAAGGAGCAAAAGTCGTGAGACATAGAGACATAGAGATTGACTTCAAGGGCTCATGCAACTGTGAGGGCTGGTGTGATGGGTTTTGTGTCAACTTGTCTGGGCTAGGGTGCTCCTACTTTCACATTGGGGGCCTCCCCCTCCTCAATGGCCCCCATGATGGGATCTAATGTAAAGTCATCAACTCCATGACAGGATCTGCCGTGAGCGGCCAAGAAGTCGTGGGAAGATTGGTGTGGTGTGACTTACACAAGTCAGTCGTCACCATGTTTCCTTCGGGGGGTGACCTACTTCATATATAAGTAGACACTGTGGAGGGCTTCCTCGCTCTGGGTGGTCTAAACCTTGCAGCTGGCTCTGGTTCTTTGAGCTTGAGCCAGCGGCTCACTATGTCTCCTGCAGATCCTGGAAACCATCAAAACCTGCTGTCTGACCTGCCATCTGTGCTGCCAACCTTGGACTCTTCCAGTTCAATCAATAGCCTATAGTGGAAGCCAGGAAGTCATGTTGACGGCATCCACCAGCCTGTGGTCTTCCTGTCTTATCTTCCTGCTTCCTGCTTCATCTTCCTACTTCCTGGTCCATCAGCCCCGGCAGCTACCCGAGTCAGGAAAAGCCTCCAGCTTAACATCTGACCCACGGACTTGAACCAGGCTGGACTTAGCCACTTCGACAACTGTGTGAGACAGTTTCTTGATAAAAATGTCTTTCTTTGCATGTGTGTGTGTCTCACTGGCTTTTCTTCGCCAGAGAATGCAGTGTAACACAGCTGGCAAGTCGGTGCTGTCTGTGGGTTAGGCAACAGTCTGAAACTCTCTGCTGGCTCACAGGATTGCAGAGGCTGGCCATGTCCCAAATCTGTAGGTCAGGCATCACAGGCTATAGGTCAGGCATCTGAGACTCCTGAAAGTTTATACCCCAGGAATCAGTGGTAAGGTGATGAGAAACATGTAGAGTCAAGATAGTGTGAGCTTGACCAGAACATCCATTTGCAAAGATGCAGGAGACAGACTACACACACACACACACACACACACACACACACACACACTTCTTCCCTCAAATGAATAGCTGTCTGCATCAGACCACCTTGTGGAAAGTGATTACATTCTGTGACATTATGAAAAAATAACCAGTCCAATGGCTGCCAAGCTGTCGCCTAGCTATGTTGGCACACATACCATCTACCATGACGGCTACGTATAGAAACCTTTAGTAACGGTGTACAAACAAGGATTCACATACAAAGATCTAGGTCTTGCTCTGGCAGCTAAGAGACAGTGACACCCGAGGAGCAAAGAACACAGCTAGCACCCAGACTTGTAATAGCATTCTCTAATCATCGCAACCAGAGCTCCACGGAGCCTGGCTGAGTCTGCAGCGGTAACGAAAACATGCAAGATAAACCTGGAGCATTGTGTAACACAAGTAAGGAAGTGTTTCCAAAAAAAAAATCCACACTGGTGGGGTGTGTCAATGGGACACAGGAGCCACGGGAAAGAGCTCCCAGTTGCCAAACCTGGCACAATTTGAGCAACAAGATAAATAAGGTCGTATTGGATTAAAACTCAAGCTAGATGTGTCCAGTAATTTAAACAAATGAGAGAGAATTCCCGCATACAGAAACATATCAAAGTATTTATGTATCTACTTTACCTTCAAAGATGTGGGGCAAAACTCCCCACTCCTTAAGGGTGGGCTTGGCATAGGTGCCATACTTTCGAAGTACAGAGTATAGGAAGGAGGAGGAATGGGTAACTTTCCAGGAGAGCAGGAGCTGAAGGAGGAAATGGATTGTGTATCCAGTTACCTCCATGAACAACTGCCTCTGTAGCCATGAGACCTGAAGCACTGGATGTTTCCTGGCTAGGTAACGGATTGTTTTGATCAAAGTTTCTGTAGAAGAAACGTTATCCAAAGGGGGGGGGGATACAGAGCAAAATTCCCAATTCTCAATGGAAGGCACGTTTTCTGAAGCCATTGAGACTGAATGAACTCCCAAAACTATTACTCTGAGACCATCTTTAAACTTTAAACGACACTGTCCTCTGGAGTCTTCTTCGACCCAAATACTTTTGACTTAATAAATCAAGTCTGTCTGTCTGTCTGGAGCACGGGGCTCTCCTGAAGGATGACCTATGTGAGATCAACCTGACCATGACAACTGGAAAGGCTGTACCACACGCTTAGGAGATGGTGAGCTAACCTCGATCGAGTTGGAACAATGAGAAGAATGATGAGCATGTGTGCACACGCTGAGGGACACAATGGCACTACGCTGTGCAAACAGAAATTGTTGGAATGATGTTTGACTGTACACATGTTCAGCAACATTGTTTTTTAAAGGAATAACTTCCCAAAGGAGAAGCCTAACAAACAGCTAAGTGATAGAGATCAGCATCATCTGTGGAAGAACTTAAAGGTGAAAAAAAAAGAAAGAAAGAAAGACAGAAAGGAAATTAGAAAACTCCAAGAGAAGAAAATTTACTTCTAAAACATTTTAAAGCTATCAGGATCATAGTACACTACTTGACCATGCTGTAAACAATGTTTACATGGTAATAAAAGGGCAAAGGCAGTCTATTGATTTTTTTTTAACTTTTAGGTTTTTGACTTTATAGGTTTATAGACAATGCCTTCCAGACTTAATTGTGATTTCTGTACAAAACGTATTAAAATAGCTTTATACGTGGCGCCAAGCTCTCTCACTCAGTTGTAAGTTACCGGAGGGAAGAACTTGGCCTGCTGTAGGAGGGGGCCTTTGGCAGCTCCACGGGTGGTCGAATGAAATGGTGAGGTGTGTGAGCGTTGAAGTCTGGTGGTCTTACATCCAGTTCCTCGTTCCAGCACTTACCACCTCCAGGAGAGTGAACACATTATTTGGTTCCTCTCTGCTTGTTTGTGCTCACCTGCATCTCACCAAACATGGCTGCAAGTAAAACTTCAAATAAGAAAACATAAGTCAAGCTGTTCGTGCAATATCCAGACAGTCGAAACAAAATACAAAGGAGCTGTCCCTGTTACCTTATAAATAAAGAAATGAAAAGCATTTTGCTCAACTCCTTCTATATATATCTATATATCTATATAGTCCTGAAGGTGTAAGCCCTCAACCCACCAATGAGAAATCCAACTCTTGCTGTTGTGTCAATTTCAGCACAGGGCAACCCTGTGCATGCCAGAGGAGAACGCGCTCCACAGCAACAGACTTCTCAGACCCCGGTCTCCACGTCTTTCTCCCAAGGCACCTCTGAGAGGATTTGAACCACCAAACTGCTGACTGACTGCCAAGCTCTTCACCACTGGTGCCCCCAAGAGACCCGGCCCATCAGATGACGCTGATCTCCGGCACTGAGCTGTTTGTTTGCCAGGCTTCTCCTCCAGGAAGGGATTCTTTCAAAAAGTTATTTTGCTGAAAATATATACAGTCAAATATCATTCCAAGTTTAAAAGGAAAAGAAAATCTGGACTTCAGCCACTTTCAAGGGTGGGGGATGAGGAGAGGTCCCAATCCTTTAAGAAAAAACAAAATGTATCTACGGAACCAGGTCTGAGGGGCCAGCTCCAATTCCAACTATGTGGACACCTGCCCCTCCCCCCAGAAGAATTTATTTCAGAGGACAACACTGAACCTGCAGTTCTGGGAGAGGGACATGTCTGATCAAAGCAAATGAAGGGGGAGGAAGAGAGAGTGGAGCACATCCTGGCCCGCCAAGCCTTGAGGATGATATTCCCACTCAGAGAAGCCAATCCACAGAGAAGACCAAGTGGCCGGCTCCACTACGAGACAGAACATCCCTCACTGACCCATAGCCCTACAGGGGACAACACTGGAGACACAGTGTGGGAATTCCGCCCAATCTGATCCCACCACACTGAGGCAAAATCCTAAGTGTAGTATGTGGTGTGAAGGCCAGTCCCTCAGCGCTACCCACGGGTTCAGTATGCACAATTGTACGGTTGAGATATAAGTATTATATTAAAGTCATAGAGACCATGAGCAATAGAAGACAGAGTCAAACAATGGAGTCAGACACATTTTATGGTAGCATTGTTCACCTCAGCCCCACGTGGTGGTCCACGTGGCGAGAGGGGGAAGGGAAGGAGGGCAAAGAGAACAGGGAAGTGAGGACCGGAGAGGAGAGGGGAAGCCAAGTGAGCAAGGCAGGGAGAGACTGGCGAGAGAGAGACCTCTCTATATGTAACCCAGGCCTATATACCTTTTGGGGGCATGCAAGCCCACTAATTACAGGTAAAGTCATACGTCACAGGAAGGGGTTGCACTATAGGTTATACAGCAGTGAGAGGGTGGTCTAGGGACATACACTCAATAGGAAGAAGAGGGATTGGGGATATACATGTGACAAGATGGGCCAATGCTAGAGTCAGGATGGCAACTGGATCTCCATAGGAACCATTATCAGTAGGGTGTGAACCCCACCTACAGGAGCCAAGCTGGTGGTTGCAAGCTTCAGGGAGAAATAGTCCATTGTCCCCAGCAGCAGGGAGCAGGCCCACCCCTTTGGTAGAGCAAGACAGCAGCCTGGCCACAGTTGCTTTCAGGGAAGATGTCTGTAAGCGCCTGACCTCCCCCCACACCTAAGGGTGTGCAACAGAACAGCAAGGGAACAGAGCAACAAAATCCCCAGGGAATACCAAAATTAGACTTTGGGGCCAGGGCTTAGCACCCAAACAGACTCGACTGGAAAACATTCCTAAAGGCCAAAAAACAGTCCTTGAACTAACTAAAAGCTTTCGTTCTTGTTGTGTTTTGTTTTGTTTTGTTTGTCATTGTTTTGTTGTTGTTGTTGTTGTTTTGTTTTGTTTTGTTGCTTGGTTTTGCTCTATCCTATTTTTGTGCATGTTATTATCTCCTCAGGTCTGTCT
>NW_022111357.1:41534277-41544176 GCF_000313985.2 Echinops telfairi
GGAAAGGGGGAACCGATTACAAGAATCTACATATAACCTCCTCCCTGGGGGACAGACAACAGAAAAGTGGGTGAAGGGAGATGTTGGACAGGGCAAGATATGACAAAATAATAATTTATAAATTATCAAGGATTAATCAGGGAGCAGAGAGCAGGGAGGGAGGTGAAAAAATGAGGACCTGATGCCAGGGGCTTAGGTGGAGAGCAAATGTTTTTGAAAATGATGAGGGCAATGAATGTACAAATGTGCTTTACACAATTGATGTATGTATGGATTGTGATAAGAGTTATATAAGCCCTAATAAAATGATTTTTTTAATTAAAAAAGAAAACAAAATGTGTCTTGTTGGTTGTAGCTACAAAGGAGAGCCACCGGAGCTCTAGGACATGTCTGCAAAACTTGGAAAGTTCACCCTCACCGGTGGGAAGGAGGTGGGTTTCTGTCAGCAGAGACTTCCATGGGTCTTCCATCTCGTCCCTCAACCACTGCCCTAGTCCAACAACCAGGGCAGTCCAGAAATCCCTCCCGGACCCCTGTTGCTACCCAAGGTGGAAAATTCCCAGGGCCCACAATTCTGATGGGTAAAGACTGAAATCATACAATTAAGTGATGATTTGTGCCCAACAAACTGACGGAGGAACAAGGTTCCATTAATAACCAGCAGGATGAAGGCCGGCGGGGACTAGAGGTGGGTGTCGACATCTTGGCAATCCAAACAAGATGCACTTGTGTAATTAGCTCATCCATAATTGAACACTTCTGCTCCCATAAAGTTTGCGCTCATTAGTCAAAATCACATCTTTCATAACTCCACAGGTTGTTTTAAACAAATTGGTTTCTTGCTCAAAGCCTTGTTTTCATTTTAAAAATAAGCCTTTACACAACGTGTCAGGAACAGGGGCAGTTTTAGTAAGATAAATGGAGCCTGGTCACATTCTTCTCTTTCACACTCCTCTCTCTCTCTTTAATGATTTTGTAACACTCCAAGCCAGGGTGGCATTTGGAGGGGCACTCCATGCTCGGATGACATAAGCCAGTGCCAGCAGCTGACTGCCCTCCTTGGCACTCAGACGACGTGCAGCCTTGGCTAGCTCACTGAGAAGTCCTGGGCTCGGCCCCCTTCCCTGCAGGGTAAGTCCACCCCCTGGTCTTACTGAGCCCTGACCTGTCCCTGTAGGTTATCTCGGGTCCAGCTGACCATAAGCGCTCCAACCAGCACTCAGCCCCTAAGCACTGCCAGACGCCCAGGGGCCAGTAAGGGAGAAGAGACCCAAGACATCATGTGGGTGACCTTGTATCCCAGATCCCATTTCAGTGACTTGGTCACTCGGAAGCTTCCACAGAATACGTCTTTTGAAGCCAAGCCAGGGAGGCTTCCTGGGGCCTGTCTTCCTTAATGTCTATTATGGAAGGAATTATGCCCCTCCCAAAAGAAAGAAAGATGGGTGTTAGAATCCTAACCCCTGTACCTGTGATAGTGATCTTGTTTGGAAACAGGTTTTCTTTATAATGTTCATTAAATCAACCCTGAGCAGCGTGGGTTCTAAATCTAATTACTTCTGTTTTGTTTGTTTGTTTGTTTTTGATCAATTGGACACAGAGATAAAATGCCATATTGCATTGGGCAAAGCTACTACAAAGACGTTGGACAGTGTTCAAAAGCAGACAGGCCCCAGACCGGGGATATGATATCTTTGGTCCCCTCATATGCATGCAAAAGCTGGCCAGTGAATAAGGACGCCTGGGGGAGGATCAATGCATTTGAGTGATGATGCTGGTAAAGAATTTTGACAGTGCCGCGGATTGGCAGAAGAAGAACCACACCAGAAATTAAAAAGGAAGCACAAAGCATGAAAGAAAGAAAAAACCTGTCTCCGAAGAAGTGCATCAAGAACACTTCATAGAGGGGAGCATCGCAGGACTCCCACTTATGTGCTTCAGACATGTTATCCAGAGGGACCGGTCCCTGGGGAAGGACACCATGGTCCGTAAAGTCGAGGGTCAGAAAACGGTTTTTAAAAAAAGAGAAAGAGAGAGAACTCCTCAATGAGATGGACTGACACGCTGGCTGCAGCACAGCAGGAATTGTGGAAGTAGATCAGAACCAGACAGCGCCTCATTCTGTGGTACATAGAGCCACCATGCGTCGGAGCTGGCCCAATGGCCCCTAACGACAGCAGGCACAGGGACATCCATGCAAGAAGAAGGAGACACCACGGGAGGGTCATCAGAGAATCCAGCAAGGCTGGGGCTCCCTACAAAACAAGCACTGCTGAGACCCTGATTTGGACTTCTAGACTCCAGCACAGGGAGAAAAACATGCCTGTCCTTTAAAGCCACACCTCTGTGGGGTTTCTATGGCAGTAGACCTGGGAAGTAAAAGGTGTCCCTCTAGACGGGTCTTGCTGTGAACAGAACTCTAGTGTGCCCCCTACAGGCTTGTGTGATGGTGTTTGGGGCGTCACGGTTCCATTTCACTGGGACATGTGTACTGGCCCGGTCAGCGGTGATGCTTCTCTCCCACTGTGGTGACTCCCAGCACAACCTGAGATGATGTCTTCCCCTCTTCCTAAGTCCCTGCATCCTCACACACCACCACGGGGTCACTACGAGCTGGTGTCTGTGGGAAGCGCTCTGGGTGTCCAGGGAGATGTCAGTTGCCCTGGATGCCCAAGAAGGACTCTAGGGAGGGTGGAGATGAGCCGCCTGGGACTAGCTCAAAGCAGAAGGCAGCATCCCAGGCAGGTGGTATGGGGGAAGAACCTTTTCCGGTGTTCCTGACACCAGGGACAGACGAGCCTAAGAGTCAGGGAGTAACAGATGAGACTCAACAGACATGCTGGCCCAGCCGCCTGCTCTCTCTCCTCTTTGCTCCTGCGGGGTGTTCAGTTAACTTCACCCAAAGAATATGATCTTTGCTTACTGTTGTTTCTGGTTGATAACCTCTAAAGCCTAGGAATCCCCCCAGATGTTGGAATGTTTCTGATGCTAATGAGACGCAACTGTGGTGGGCACTCTCCACACAGAAAGACCCACCACTCCTGTCAGCCTGATCTCAGGGGGGGAAAGTCGACAGTTGAGTTGGGTCAGATTGGGAATGAGTCCATCCCTCATGCCTACATAATTAAACCCCGTAAAAACTCTGGACCCTGAAGCTCCTGGTTGGTGGAAGACAGTGAGGCTTGGGAGGATACGGAGTCCCTTTCGGGGAGGTGGAAGCCTGGTTGGGAATGGTCTTCATTTTCCAGTGCTGTAATAACAGACATACCACAAGTAGCTGGCTTTTGAACAACATAAAAATGTATTTTCTTCCAATGTATCTCTGCCATGGAGTTGATTCTGACTCATAGTGATCCTCTAGGGCAGAGTAGAACTGGGTCTTCGGCTTTCCACAGCTGTCAGTCTTGATGGGAACTGACAGTCTCATCTTTCTCCCAGGGAGTGGTTGGTGGGCTTGGACCAGCAACCTTATGGCTAGCTGTCCAGTGCTTAACCTACTGTGTCACCAGAACTCCATTCTCAGAGGTTGGGAGGCTGGGAGTCCAATTCGGGCTGGCAACCCTGGGGGAAAGCTTCCCTTCTGCGACTGCTCTGGGGGGAGGTCCTTGTCCCGTTTCCATTTCTGTTCCTAGATTCCTGGACAATCGTGAGGCAGGCATCTTCCTGCGCCCCTGATCTTTTCTCTACATGTCAACAGAGATTGACCTGAGATGCGTCCTTCGCTAACTGACACAGCCTCATGAACAGAACAAAGATAACTCAGTCCCAAACGGCACGGTAACCACAGGTACCAGATTCGCAGCACACATTTCTGGACCTTCCCAGACGTCTCGGAATGTCTGAGTGTCTCCTTCCTGCGGGTCCTGATTTGTCGGCAGTTGGCCACACGTGGAGGACCCTGAAGACCCTGAGCTCGTGCCTGATAGCTCAGGTCTTGGGCAGACTAGGCAGTCTGGAGGACTGAGCCCTTCCACTTGTGGGGTCTGACCTTCCTCTCATTGACTACGATTGGAGGAGAGGTGCTGTCTGGTGGCAAAGGGGACGTTCAGAGTTGGCCTCCGAGAAGCAGATTCACAGGTATACTTTACCTCCTCACTAAACCGTCCAGCACTCCCTCAGTAAGAACTCTGCCCATTTCATAAGACTGAAATACCAGCAGAGCATTAGCATCTGCGAAAGCAGGGCAGGTCAACAGTTGATGCAAAGCAGGCTGACCCGGGGGAATCCGACCCCACTGGGAGACTGGGCAAATCTGTGCTTCCATCCCGAGCAGGTAAATGAACAGATGTGGTATTCAATTCCAGCACGCCATGTCAGCAGCCCACATGAAGCACCTGGCACCTCCCTTGGGTTCCTGATCCAGAATCAGAAACTACCACCCACCCATGCCCCACCCAGCATCATGGCTCACTGTTCCCCGATGGTCCCATTCTCCCCAGGTATCCCAAAGTCCGGGAGAATATTAGCAACCCTGCCCATGACACTACTTGATCTCCTAAGCTCGTCCCACCCCCAGGAAGCCTCCTGTGTTCCCCATGCCCTCAGAGGCCAAAGTCCTAAACTGAACCTCAGTTTCTTTCCCTGGAGGGTAGTCATTGGCCTATGGGAGCGAAAACCTGGCCAGAGGCTGTGAGACAGCATGTACCACCAGATGATTCTAGAAGCATCTCTGGTCTCTCTGGACTTCTACTGCAAAGGGACACCCAACAGACAGACACGTATGACCCACAGCATGGTCTAAAAGCAGAGAGACCACCCATGGAGGTGAAGACCAAGAAAGACCACTGCCATGAAAACTGACCACCATGGCTGCTCTCGTACAGAGGCCGCCTGGGGCCCTTCAGCAGCCCTTGGGACTGAATGTCTCACTCTAGACCAGACCGCTTTGGGCTTGGGGGATACATGCATAGGTGTTTCTAGAACCCTGAGGGCCTCAAATCATGATCTTTCCCACCATCCCAAAGGGTTGGCTCTCAGGGTTATCAATTAGCCAAGACCTCGGGGCCCAGCCATGGCTTCAAAACCACTTCCCATCTCTGCGTCCCACCTCCAGGCCCCATCATTCACAGCCCAGTTTCAGGAGTAAGTTCTCAAGGGGCCAAGAACCCATAAAGTTCTTGCATGGGCACAAAAGAGCAGCCCTGAGGTGGGCATTCTACTAGGAAGCCATCATTATGGGGCGTGAGGAATTGTGTTCCCACCACCCCAGGTAATTTATAGGGACAAGGCCCATAATCAGAAAAAAAAATGTCCATTTTCAGCTGCGGATTCTAACAGTGAATGTATTACGATAACTTTATTAAAAAAAATCAATGCACATCAATTCAATTTCCGAGCTAATTGCTCTGTGCACGCTGCAGCGTGGAAGCTCTGGCAGCTACATTATGCTTCTGATTTATGCTGAGCGGGCAGCAAATAACTCATCCGCCGTTTTGTTTATTTCTGCCAGGAAATGACAGGAGCTGGGAGAGAGCCTCCCTTCCCAGGACACTCTGCCCTGGCAGCGGGTGAGTCAGATGGCAGCCATGGTGGTAAAAGCAGTGATGATGGTGCGGATGGTGTGGAGGGCGGTGAGGGTGATGGAAGTTTCTGGATTGACTGGGGACACTTAGGGTCCAACAGCACCCAAGTCTTCCCAGCATGGACTTTACCATAAGATGAATGAGGGATAGCCCTACTGGGCCCCAATAAGAATAGGGAGACGGCCTGGTCCCTAAGACCCTGGAAAGTTCCTCCTCTTCCCTACCTTGTTTTAAAGCTTCTGTTTGGTTTGATGGAGATGGTACATCATCACCACCATCACCATCCTCTTCACCTTCACCACCATCACCACCCCACCGCTACCACCACCATCATTGTCACCCCATCATCACTGTTATTAAATCATCATTTTTCTAATTTGTAAATAATTCCTGTGGTTCCTATACCAAGGGGATCGTGAAATTCAAATGAAGTAATGTATGTGAAATTACTTTGTAGGGCACTAATTCACACATGCAAATTACTATCATCCCCCAAAGAACAGCCAGGTAATATCCTAAAATAGCTCGGATCGTTGTTTGCCCAGTGTGACTAACCACACTCCGAGGTCCTGGGAAGAGGCGTCTTCTCCTCTGTTGTGACCGAGGTCCCTCATCAGGTCCAGCGAGGAAGCCCACCCTGCAAACCACAGCATGAATCATGAACCCCCACCACCTGGACTGTGGGTAGTAAAAGAAACCCCCACCCGCCCTGCCATGGGAGAGTTTCATGCCAAGTATGGGGGGCAGAGATGCCAGAGAAGAAGCAGAGCTGGCTGCTGCCCCATCAAGCGGTGGGTTGAGATCCACGACACTTTCCACACCACGGCCTCAGTCCCCAAAGACGGCCCCTTTAGAAGCTTGTGTCCAGCAAGCTGCTCCAGTGGACCTGGCTGCGGCCTCGGCAGTGGGCAGAAGTGGATTCGGAGAAACATCTCTCCTGAATGAGGATTAGGAAGCTTGGGCTAGGCACCTACACTTGCTCTGCGCTCTCCTGAGCCCTGGCCGGGTCACCCGTGGCCACACAGACTCGGTGAGGCCAGAGAACAAGCAGGTGGTGGAATGGGGGGGTCTGAGCCCAGACCCATCTGCCCCTCCCACAGAGCACATTCTGGATGATGTTCCTGGATGGCCTCCCTCCCAGGACAGGCCTCGTGTAGGGTCCCAGAAAGCACAGGTTCCCTTCCCCCACTCCACATAGCCCAGGGGATGGAGTGTTGTCAGATGAGGCTGGCAACAGCCTGGATGTTCCACCTCATTGCTGTCTCCTGACCGCCACCAGGTCTCGGCCAGAAACAGGCCTGAAGGAGCCCTCCTGGAGACCCACCCTCCCAGTTTGCTCACACAGCCTCATTGTCATGAACTCAGAAGCCCTATAGGAAGCTCAAACCCGAAAACCAGTTAGGCCAACTCATGGTGACCCATGGGGTCAGAGTCGAACTGTGGTCCAACAGAGCTCGTTGACTTCATGCTGAGGTGCCCCTGGGTGGACCGGAACCTCTAACCTTTCAGATCGCAGCGGCACATGTGAGCCTTTGTGTCACCCAGGGACTCTTGTTCCGAGAGCACAGAGAAGCCCAGGGTGGCGGGGGGAGTGCTGAGATCCTCCCGCTGCCCTGTGGGCCACAGAGAGCTGAGGGCGTCATAATTCCAGAGACTGGGAGGGAAGTCAACTCTCCCCTCTGCCCATAGGCCCAGCCCTGGAAGCAGCAGCCCACTGAAGTCAGCTCCGTCTATAGGCAGATTCTGCCTCCACAGAGCCCACTGTCTGGGCTGCCTCCTCTGGGGCTTGAGAAGGCTGCTTTGTCCTGCGCACACTCTGTCTGAGCCGAGAAACAGCCTTCTTCTCCATGCCCCAGCCTGCCCCGTTAATTATTCATTGGTCTAAGCACTCACGACCAGCAGGTTCGTCTCTAAGTCACATGAATAGGTAAAGAAGTCCCGTGTCCCCAGGCTGAACCCGAGACTGTATTCACACTGCCTGGACCAGCCTCTCCCCCCGGCTAGAGTGACTGCATTGTTGGCAGGCAAGAGGGGTCCCTAGCACATGATGGCATGGGACACCCCAATAACTCTGGGAGTTGGGCAGGGCCATCAGACCCCCGAATGTCGCACCACAAATCTTCCAGCTAGCGGTCATTACCCACCCTCTGAGACACCTCAATAAGCCTAGGACTTGGGCATCCTCTTCACCCCCTTGCAACCACCCCCACCACCCCCCACCAGTGACTCCGGGAGTGGACATCAGCATCAGTCCCTTCTACAGAGGAGGAAACTGGGACTGGAAATATGTATCCATCTTCCAGTCTGAGGCCATGGATCTGGGTCAGGTCATTAGCCACTCGGTTGCCAGGCTGCACACTCAGGCACTGCTCTGTGAAGGCCTCTGGGGCTGTCCAGAAGGTCTAGAATTTTCTGATGAACGCATCCCTGGCTCCCTTGGTATAACCCCAAACCAGGGCCCCCTCCTGGTCCTTCTAGAAAGAAAAATCCTTATGCAAAAGAGGAATGGGCTCTGGACTCACAGATGACAGGGAGAGGAGGGAGAAGGCCGTCCAGACTTTAGACAGCACTTGCCGATGTCCATGGCCCTCTGATCTGTGGCCACTCTCCAATGGGCATATTTGGATTCCCACCTGATGGTCTGCACCCCGAGTCATGTGGCCCTGATGGCAGGGGGCATCACCTCCTTTCTCCGTGTGCACTCCAATGCTTACTGCACTCCCTTTGGATCTGGGAAGCTGGGGTGCAGGCCCTTGCTCCTGGGCCCCTGTTCCTATAGCCCTTTTGAACCAGACACCCTTGGAAGTCAGGCATCTAGATGTCTACTCAGCCTGTTCCAATTCATGGGCCAAGTCCCACAAGCTAAGCTGTACCCCTGTCAGGGACATTCAGCATCTGTCGCCATAAGGGGAGGGGGGAGGGACACCCCACGTCTCACCATGTGTTTATCAAATGCCCATTGGATGCTCAGCGCCTGAGACACAGATGTGAATCACTCCCTGTCAGCCAATGACAGCCCTGGTCTTAGAGCAAGCACCTGGGCCCAGGTAAATGAGAAACTGGTCTTGGTGGGCAAATGCCATGGTGGAGGTCAGGAGCCAGGAGCGAGGCCAGCCTGGCTATCTCCCTGGGGCTCTGGGAAGGCAGTGGTTGTTCTTGGGTTGGTTGTCACTCGGCTGGGACTTCGGATGAGCCCATGTCTACCAGGACAGAATGTTGCCCATTCCCATGTCATCTCCATGGCCTATGGTGGGTTTGAGCCCACGGTTGATGCTCAATGCATCTAATGGGCTATTTCCCTTTTTTTTTTTTTTGCTAATCCTCTACTTGACTGGCTGAGAGGGTTAGGTGCTGTGTCCATTGGGCAGGGCCAGCAGTCTCTGTCATTTGGCAGGACCTGTGGCCTCTAACGGAAGGGAAACAACACCAGGAAGAGGGGGCAGCAGGCGCAACATCTGGGTACGTAAAAGTGCACAAGTTCTTTGACCAGGAGGACATCTGCCGGCCAGGTGGCCGGATGGCGCAGGGCATGGAACACCGGATTCTGGAGCTTCACCCCTCTCCTGTCGGTGGTGGGAAGGGAGCAGGGGTGGAGCCGCCGCTGTCCAGTTGACCCCAGATCCAGAGGATGCACAAACGTGGCACAGACCAGAATCGCCCTTGAAGGTACTCAAAGCTGGTCTTCTAGAAGCAGATGGCCACACCTGTCATCCAACCTCCAACTTCTCAGCTGGTGGTCCAGTGCTCCGCCATCTGCATGCCCCACGGACTCCATGCAGGCGTTTGTGGTGCGGGGCACTCTCCATTCCACGGACAGGCAGCAGACCACGAGGGAAGTGAACCTGAGAGGGTTAGCGATTGCTGAGTGAGGAGGGGCCACGAGGGGCTCTACCACAGCGTGGTGGAGAGGAAACAGACCTGGTAGGCACAAACATGCTTTTAAATGTGTATCTTTATATTTATTGATTTTTTGTTCTTCACCACTGAAGCAGTACAGAAGAAAACTCAGCAGAAAATCAAACGCTCCCATCATCCCTCCACAAAGCAATAACCACCGGGGGTGTTTTGATGCCCGGCCTTCCGGGGATCCCCGGATAGGAGGCCTGCTTTCAAGCAAGAGGGGTCAAACCGAGCCTGAGTGTAGGCAGCATCGCCTGCTACCACAGGAAGTATGGTAATCAACTTAAACAAGGTACATGCTCTGCTCAGTTTCGAATGCTGTGCTGTGTCCTTGACTCTTGACCTGTGTATCTCTGGGTTTCTCAGAATAGAATGTTCTAGAAGCAGCACTGCATCAGGCCCAGGGTGAAGACATGGGGCACCTTTTGATACCTGCTGCTAAACTGCTGTAAGCAAGGTTGGACCAATTTTCACTCC
>NW_022111357.1:41544671-41553645 GCF_000313985.2 Echinops telfairi
TGGCTCCTCCAGCTCCAGGGCTCTGGCTCCATCACTGTGTCTCCATGTGGCTTGTCAACAGGAACATCTCGCAGGGAGTGGCTGATCTGGCCTCCAGTGAGCTATTTATCACCTTATCGCCTCCAAATGAGGTCATCAAGCTGGGACCTGGTTGACAGGCTAGACTCCACCCCTTCGCAAGTTGACAGATGATGTAACTGCCACTCGTGAAGTTACACTTCACTGACCATTTGTATTTCTAGATTAGAGGATGGTGGTTTTGCTCTCCGGGTCTCTCTCGGGGGCCTCACATCTTCTGTTCCCCTGCCTGGGATGCTGTTCCCTGCCCACCACACTTTCCATCTCAGTGGACCCATCCCAACCATTCTACCTGGATGTGTTACACACACACACACACACACACACACACACTGCTGCCCCTCCCTCCACATCCTCTCTGCTTCTGACACCCCAGCCCCCTGCCCCACAGACTGGAAGTTCCTGGAAGCCTCCCACCCAGGCATAAAACAAGCCTGGTAGATAGTCAGTCATCAGCAAGAACTCGGGAGGGAAAATGATTAAGTGAGGGAATGAATGAAATAGATCTCCATCTCCTTTCTTTCTCATCTCAACCCATGACCCCACCGAGTCACTTCCATTCACAGCAACCTGATGGGTTTCCCGAGGCTGAGACGGAAAGCCCTGCCCTTCTCCTTCCCATTGGCTGGTGGGTTTGAACTGCCAACCTTAAGGTTAGCAGCCCAGCATGTTAGCCACAAGAACTCCTTTGGGATGCTAAAAGGATCTTTACATTGTCTCTGCCTTTTGAAGAGAGCAACTTTCTCATCTATTTGTATTTCTGGAACAAGATTTCAGTTTATCTTTGTACCACCCCAGGTGGGAGCCCCTCTCCCCTACCCAGCCCAGGCTGCCCCCTCTCCCTTCACACACACACTCTCTCTTTATCTCTGTATCTCTGTGTCTGTCTCTGCCTCTGTCTCTCTGTCTCCTGGCCTCTCTTTCCTTCTCTCCCTCTCTCTCTCTCTCAGCGCCCTCTCTCCTCAGCCTTTCCTCTGCGCACTCTTACCCCCATCATCCTTTTCTCCCCACCAGCCCCGTGAAGGTGCCCCTCAGGACTGACCCAGTCCCCCCTTCGGCTCAGCCAAAAGTCTGTGCTGTGAGTCAGGCATCAGATGTCCTATGGCCATCCCTGCCATCCTTGAGACTCACATTTTGCGACTCTGGGTCCCCAAGCTGGAAGGCAGGCCCCTCTTCACACCGTCCTGGCCAGGCCCCTAGCACCCATTCCTGTGTGTCCACTCAGGAAAGCATCAGCCAGCCAGGACTGTCTGGACACCAGGTCCTCCGAAGAGGGAGGGTGCTTAGTGACTTGGCCCAAAGTCCGTAGAATAACTGAGGGCCCAGCATGGTGTAATTATGAAATGGTGGTACATTCATGAGCAATTAATTTTAGTAATTGACTTTGGAACGGGAAGATGAAAATTCCTTGATGCAGGATAAGCAGTCCCGGGGAAGAAGCTCCCCTGTCCCCACACAGCCACAGGGTCCTGGAGGCAGAGCTGGTGCCAGGCCCAGGGGCCTTGAACCTCCGCCAAGATGCCCGGGGAGCCATCTGGATGCCAGACTGTCCCTGTGTGGTCTCAAAAGCATCCTGAATGGAGAAGCCAGCTCCATGGCCTCAGCCGTGCTTGCTCTGTGCCCAGCCCAGCACAGGGGACAATTCGACCCAGACAGACAGGAGGGTGGGCAGCTGGTTCTGGTGATGTCTGTGGAGACACGCCCAGAGCCCAAGCCTGCCAGATAACGGGAGCGAGTGTATCCATGTATTCTCGCTCAGAGCAGTCACCTGCTTGGCCACTTGTTTCCAACAGTCACCAGGGACACTGTGCTCTGGCTTGCTGGTGGAAGCTGGGGGCTGGGAGGACCCATCCCGTGATCAACAGGGCCATCCAAGAGAGGCCAGGGCTGCTTCCGCTCTTTATTCTGGAAAAGTGTCTGCTAGGGGGATGTCAATGTGTTGCCCGCTTATCACCCCCCATCCCACCCCATCCTCCACTGCTCTGTTACTCTCCAAAAGGAAACCAAACCTTCTGCCATCGAGTCTGTTTTGACTTAAGGGGACCCCATAGGGCAGGGTCGAACTGTCCCTCTGGGTTTCTAATGCTGTCGCTCTTTTTTCTTTTTAATCATTTTATCGGGGCCTCGTACGACTCTTATCACAATCCATACATACATCCAATGTGTCGAGCACATCTGTACAGCGTTGCCATCACCGTTCTCAAAGCATTTGCTTTCTACTTGAGCCCTTGGGATCGGCTCATTTTTTCCCTTCCTCCCTGCTGCCCCTCCCTCATGAACCCTTGATGATTTATAAATTACTATTTTTTTGCCATGTCTTACACTGTCCGATGTCTCACTTCACCCACTTTCCTGTTGTCCATTCCCCAGGGAGGGGGTTATATACAGATCATTGTGATCGGTTCCTCCTTTCTACCCCACCCTCCCCAGAGGAGCCATGGTCACGTGGTGATTGCACACAGAGCTGTGATCTGAGAGGTTGGCAGTTCAAAACCACCAGCCGCCCCTCAGGAGAAAGATGGGGCTTTCCACTCCTCTTAACAGTTACAGTCTTGGAACCCCACAGGGGAAGTTCTGCTCGGTCCTACAGCCACGATGAAATGACAGTGAGAGCCCTGCACAGAAGTAGAAAGCCTCATTTTTCTTTCCCGGGACTGCTGGTGGTTTCAAACTGTTGACCTTGAGGTTAGCAGCTATGCCACCAGGCCCCCTGCCATACTGCTTCCACAGAGAAACAAACCCACTGCCATTCCAATGCCGATGCGTACCACCCCGATAGGACAAAGTAGAACTGCCCGCTTTGAGTGTCAGAGGCTGTAAATCTTGATGGGAGCAGAAAGCCTCATCTGTCTCCCAAGAAGCAGCTGATGGGTTCGAACTGCTGACCCTGTGGTTAGCAACATACCTCCTGGAAGGGCTCCTCAGCCCCAAAATAAGTCCCTACAAATGGCCGTACGGGGACAAGCATGCCAGTATTGGAAGGAGAGCTTTATAGATGAATGTCCACCCTGACCCCCAAGCTTGGGTGTTGCAATCCTAACCCCCCCTATGGATGTGACCCCACTTGGGAGCAGCGCTTCTGGTCATGAGGCCCTGGAGGGGAGGATGTGTGGTGGAGGGTGTACCTTAGACCAGACCTTTTTCAGACAGAAAAAGAGCAGATGAAACTCGGAGGGAAGCAAGTGTCTAGGGAAGGGGTGGGGGTGAGGGGAATGGGGATCTTCAGGAGCTGAGACAAGGGCTCCCCCCACCCAGAACCGACAGAGCCCCTTCCTCAGAGCTGGGCCCTGGCTTCTCCCCTCAGACACAGTGGGAAATACATTTCTGTTGGTTAATGTTGCCCACTTGTATTTCTGTTGAGGCAGCGGCAGCTAGCCAAGATGGAGAGGGGTCAACTGGAGTCTACTCTACAGCAGGTCAGCCATGTCCACCCCCAGGGACCCGGAGGCCACCTGCACCCAGCACCACAGCCCAGACTAACAGCAGACATGGGCTCCCGCCCCTCCTGTCCACACCAGACTCGCCCGACCTCCCTGCCCACCCAGAAAAGGCACCCAGGCATCCTTTCTGTCTCAACATGCCCGCTCTGCCAGCTCTCTTCCCCAGCTGTCTCTCTGGGTGACAAGGAGAACACCCAGGTGCTGTTTCCGGCATGGAATCCTGCTCGTGGGCATGCATGTACCCACCCACGCACTCAGACAGCTGCGCCCAGGCTTCTGGCGTTTGTTCTAACTGCACCCTCTCCAATCCTGCTGGGCTCCAGGAGGGCCCGGGGGACGCCGGCTCATTTGCAGCTAGCAAAATGCAATTTCTTGGTTCGGAGACACAAGCCCAGACCCAAACATTCTTTCCTGGGCACCTGGAGGAGCCATGAATGGCTGCGTAGAGCTGAGTGCTTGGTGATCAGGAGGGGCATGGACGAACAGGACTGCCACCTGCGGCCTCTTCACCCCCAAGAGCAGCAGGGCCAGTATGTGAGGCCCTGAGAGCCCACCCTGTCAGGAAGGAGGCAGCCTGGACCCCCACTCTCCACTCTCCGCGGGAAAAGACCCCGGCTGGTTTTACCTGCTGCTCTGTGTTGTGTCTCCTGGTGGGACCCCAGGGGTGTTCATAATCCCGGCATTAGCTTAATTAATAATTAGGAAGACCAACCTGCCATGATGGGATTCCTTTCAAACCCAGGTGTAATGGGCTTTTGTATCCCTGCTGTTGGGAATTAGCTGGCCTTCAGCAGACCTCCTTCAGTGCAGGCTGCTCAGACCCCCAAGGGAAACACACCCCCACCCCCACCACCCACTGGCTCACCTTCTGTGGTGGCCTCTGGGGACCCCCTTCTGGACAGCTGCTCCGAGTTGCACTCTGTCCACTCCTCCCCACATCAGCCCAGCCCTAGACCCCTGTGTCCCCAAGCCAGTACCCCTCAGCCCCACCCTGGAAAAGAGAAACCCCACCATGCAGGAAAAGAGAAACCCAGCGTGAGCCCCCTTAATCCCCCCCCCCAAAGGAAAAGGCATGGGGCCCAACCCCTGCAGACCTACCCATATGGCACACTCTTGCCCAGCTGCCATCCAGTGGACTTCAGCTCTTAGAGGCCCTCCAGGGGGCTTCCGAGGCTGTAAATCTTTAAGGAAGCAGACAGCCTCGTCTTTCTCCTGAGGAGCAGCTGGTGAGTTAGAACTGCAGGCCCTCCGGTGAGCAGTCTGACGCTGACCCGGCACCACCCCCAGGCCAAGGTTGCCGTGAAATAGCATTAACTTTTTGATCAGAACAAGACTTGCCAACCTGGTGAGTGCTGCGAGGGGGGAGTGAGGGAGGCCCACGACTGGTCCACTGGTCCATCTGCAGCTGAGAGAGGATGAACCCTGAGAGATTCCCCCATTCCCATGCCCCGGGGAGGCAGTACAAGAAGCTGATTAGCTGGAGGGGGTGAAGGGAGGTGGGTCCCCAGACGACCTCAGTCCATTGTAATCACTACTACTGCTAGCGTGCAGTTGGGGGTGGTGAGGGGGGCTTATCCTAGCTGTGCCTCAGAAATCACTGGGGTCTCCCCCACCCTGTTCTCATCACGGTCCCCATGGCTGTCTGTTGCCTGAAGTCAGCTCCAGTTCCCGGGGACCCCCACGAGGAACAGAACGAAGCCCTCCCTGCCCGGTCCTGCACCACCTTCATGGCCCTTGATGTTGGTGCCCCTGGTGGTGGTTGGTCACAAGGGGGGGTGGGGGGAGCACCCTCACTTTCACTGACCCTCGACCAACCATGATGCCCTTTTCTGGTGGTGCCTGCAGTGCGTGAGTCACAGTCTCACCCACCACCCTGACTTCCCCACACAGAACTGAGGGTCTAGATCTCGGCCCTGGGCTAGTTCTGTTCCAACCAGGGACCCTAGTCCTGTCCTGTGGGACATCACAGGTACGGACAGAGAATGCTGCAGACAGACAGACCCTCTGCCCGGTGTCCCCGCAGCCAGCCCTGCCCTGGCCAGCAGGAGGAGCGGAAGGCTGGGGGATGGAAGGTCAGGGCCTTCATTGGGAACTAGTGCTCTATGCTGAGGCAGAGATGATTCGACACCCTGGGCTTGTCCTGGACTGCCTGCCACCTATCCATTTGCCCTCTTACACCAGAATGGGGCATACCTCTGCCCTGATCTGCCCTCTGGCTGCTAGGTCATCAGACCCTGCCCGTGTTGGGGGGAGGGGTGCATGGAAGAAAAGGATGCCCCTGTGGTGTGGGGAGGAGCTGGGGTAGCTCAGGGAAGGGGTCCTGTGGTGGGGACAGACATCTGCCAACCTGCCCAGGAGCCCTTGAGTGGATCCTAGTGGAGCCCCACTGGCCACAGGCCACACTGAGGACAGTCTGTCTAAGACATACATTCGCCCATCCACGCGGCGGAGGCTGCTAGTGAGTCCCCCACAAATGGCCGCACATTGAAGCATTGGGACCCTTGGGGCTCTTGATCAGCTGATTTACGAGCGAGATCACCAGGCCTTTCTACCACACCCATCTGGATCTGGATGCCAGGGGTGGGGGGCCCACTCCTCAGCACGGCAGCAGCATGGGCACCTGCACTGACAGTCGGGCCATGGCCGCATCCGAGGTCCACCAGGCGGGGGTCCAACTGGGTCTCTAGTGGGGACAATCCTAAGGCCCTGTTCTTCAGGTAAGTCGCCCTTGGGACTTCCTTGATGGTGTGAGGGTAGAGGGGTGGTTCTCAGACAAAGCAGAGCACTGGGGGCCAGGGGAAGGGCTGGGAATATAATGGGGTGGGGGAGTGTGGGGCAGAAGAGCAGAGGAGGGAACGCCTGACCGCCGCCCGCCAGGCCTCCCATCCCGTTCCCAGCCAGGAAGGAGAAAGCCTCCCTCTGAGATTGGCTCACCGGCTGCTGTTTTCCAACGCTAACTTTTCTGCTCTCCCCAAGGCCAAGTTCGAGTTTGATTAAACTCCTTCCTTTCACTCCCCTCTCTGCCCAAGCCCATCTTGCAGAGGCAACACCATAAAGCACGGTAAGCGGCTTCCGTCACCTCCACGAAAATGATTTTCCCAACAAGAGCCGAGGGCAATTCCAGTGCACCGGGTTCCTGAACCCATTTGCTGGACTTGAGAGGTTTGTGAGAGACGGCTAAAGTATTTCCATCTCCCCGGCTCTGAGGTTCATGGAATTTCAAATATGTGCGTTAGAATAATAAACACACATGTGACAGCTTTCTGTCTCCGAGGGAATGAAAGGCTGGCCTGGCCAATGCCACCTTCCCTCCCCGCCACCCCCTGCCAGCCCCCAGCATTGAAGGAAGACAGCAATAAACAAATGTATAAGCCGCCTGGGGCCCCAGGATGGAAGCACTCAGCCTCTTGCCTGGAGGACAGCTAGGGCCAGAGGCTCAAGCACCAAGGTGGGTGCTCTCCATTGGGAATAATCGCCTGGAGGTATTTCCATTCATTTCAAATGGAATATCACTTCTCCTCCAGGTAAGAGTGAGGGAGAGGGAGCAGAGAGCAGTCCAGACAAACCAAGTGGGAAGCCCTGGACTTGGCTCTGAGGCCCCTGGCCTTCCAGGCCACCCCCTCAGCCTCCTGCAAGGAGCTCATGGCCTGGTGATGCGTCTGCTTAAAAACTCAGGAAGGCCCCATGGCTCCAAGGAAAAGACCAACCCTACATCCATAGTGAACCAGGGACCAACTGTCCTCCATCACCTTGTATACCTACCACCGCCCCCTGTTCTAGACACCCCCTTGAGCTCTGAGGCTGCCACGCACCTCCACTCCCAGCCACGCAGGAGTTCGCACACCACCGGGTGGCCTTGGCATGGGGATGCCTCCTCTCCACCTCCTCCCAAAGCTGCCTGCCACTCTTTAGTCATGGTCTACCTCACCCAACCACCTGCCATTATAAACAGCTACTTCCTTGCCTTCTTTCTTCCCAACGAAACCGGAAGCTCCGTGCCAATGTCTGTGGACCCCCAGTTGTTAGTGTGGACCCCAGGAGTCCGTGGGTGACACAAAGAGTTAATTCCCTGGAGCTGGTGACCAAAAAAGCTGGTGGTTCAAACCCTCCCAGAGATCCCTGCACCAAACTTTTGATTGAAAGGTCCTAACCTTGGAAGCCCTATGGGCCCTTTCTACTGTGCCCACATGAATGTCCCCAGAACGTGGGATCAAGTCCACAGCAACTTAACAACCAGAAAAACTGAAACGGTTGGAAAACGCATATAAGAGACATGATCACTGTGATCCCACCCCCCAGAGTTAGCAGCTGTCAGCAGGGGACATCTCTGCTTCCAGCTACCTTTTTGCATAGCCTTCTCCATTGAGTTGATGGTCCGGTTCCTATTCTTCTTTGTAAAAAGCGCTGGTGGTGAAGGGGGTTCCCGATCTGTTGGTCCTTAAATCCCGTGACGAGTGTCCTTGTAAGAGACGAAGAGACGCAGAGAAGGTGATGTGACAATGGAGGCAGAGACCAGAGCGATGCTGCCACAAGCCCAGCAGCATGTAAGCCTCCAGAAACTGAGGTCCGCAAGGAAGTGTCTTCCCTATAGAGCAGTGTTTCCCAACGTGGGTGATATGCCCCCTGAAGGGTGCTGGGTGATCCAGGGGGGGCTTCAGAAGCAGATGTTAGGCTCTATCCTGGGTGATGAGCTACAGCACAAAAGTTTTTAATTCTCAAGAGGGCATTGAGTAATTTTATTTTATTTTATTTTATTTTTGGAAAAGGGGGTGGTAGGCCAGTTTGGGAACCTATGCCCAAGAGCCTCCAGAGAGACCATGGCCCTCCAGAAGTGTAACAGAATACAAGGGGTAACACCCTCCCCCCCCAGAAAAAACCCAACTTTTTTTCAAAGCTATGTATTTAAACTTTTTTACAAAGCAACCTTATCACCTTCAAAGTACTCTCTTAATACTTAATACATTTGTCCAATCTGCGATTTCATTCTTGGAAACATTTTTCAAACTCATCTGTTTGGATGGCTGACTGCACCTCCCTCATCTTTTCACCTCTTCTACTTAGTCAAATCACTGTCCTTTCATGTCCCTCTGCATTCACAGAAATGAAAAGAAGTCTTACGGAGTGAGGTCAGGTGAGTAAGGTGTGTGGGGCAAGGGAGGCATGCTGGATTTTGCCCAAGACTGGTGCATTGATACAGCTGTGTGAGCAGGTGCGTTGTCATGGTGGCAAAACACGTCCCCCATCTGCCACAAATCAGGCCTTTCCATCTCACACTGTTATGCTATCTTTTCAGAACCTCTAAATAGAAAGCTTGGTTAACAGTCTGACCTGGTGGAATGAACTCCAAATGCACTACAAGTTGACATTTTCATGCAGTCAGGAAGTTGACGGACATTCAGAATGAGATTTGTCATCAATCGACATTTCACCTCTTTTGAAATGAGAAAACCACTTGT
>NW_022111357.1:41553773-41570396 GCF_000313985.2 Echinops telfairi
TAAATCGGCCATCACAAAAAACAAGGTTCGAGCGAAACTGCTTTTACGAAAATATTCACTGTGACCAGAGAACCTTCCCAGGCAACGCCACCAGGTGCACTAACTCAGAGCAAGTTGCTTGATGCTCGCCTAGTGGGGAAAATGCATAGTATGAAAGCTCCGCCCAGTGGAGCTTTTTTCCAGTTTGGAGGGAGGGGGTCGGGGTTGCCCCCTGGTAAACCTCTCTTGGTTTAAGCCACCTTGTTTAAGGCAATATAGGATGGGGGTCCCAGGATGCCCATAATAGGACCAAGCACTGGACTTGGGCCCAGCAGGATGGGCTGTTCAGTCATGTTCATCTTCTTCCCCTGAAGAATTGAAACAGGGGCCCTGATTTGAGCTAAACACAGAGAAGCATCATACAAGAGTTGAGGTTCGTATGTTTTAAATATCTCATTTTAGAGAGCTGAACGAACACACACGCATACACACACACTTTAGTTCCTTGAGGAAACGCAAGAAACTAGATTCCTCCACCCCAGGCCAAAATCAAAACAAAAAATGTGTATGCACATGAATGGCAAAGACTTAATTTGCCCCAGCCTCTTACCGCTCCATCATTTCAGACCATTAAAATGTTTAATCAACGGTTTCGGTTATTAAACCGCCTAAGGTTGGCAAAGGTTTGCTGTTCTCTTCTGTTAAAAATCCATCAAGGTCCAAATAAAATGAAATTAATTTCAGATGCCAAAAGAAACGCAAGCCGACAGAGCATTAATATTTCACGCTGGCTGAGACCGGCATGAGGGCAGGTGCCAGAAGAGGGTCTCCCTCCTCCCTCCTCCAGTCCCCTGGGTCACCTCTCTCAGAGGCCAGGAGAGTCTGCAGGGCCCTGGAGGCCAGGAGCTGGAGAGGCCCAAGGAGACCCAGGGCCAGCTCAGGTTGGCTGCTGCTCCTTCTCCAGCTCAAGTTCACATTCAAATGCCCCAGTGTGCCCTATGCAAAGTGACTTCCCCCCTCCTCTGCGTCCTGGGAGCCTTTCCACTGCCTCCCACTTCCTCCCTGGTTGCTCCGCATCCTAAGGGCTGAATTCTCCTCTCTCTCCTTCAGGCTGGTTCCCCGGGGCTCCATGCTAGCACTCCAGGCTCCCATCGCCTTAATGATGGCCCCAAGCTGGCCTTCCAGGAAGACACTCAGGCATATGGAGGGAAACTGTCCTGAATTCTAAAAGCCCGAAGCTTAACCTTGTCCGTGAGGTTGGAGCTCGCTGCGGCTTCACCAGTTAAACCTGTTGTGGTGATTCTGGCTTATAGAGACCCCTGGGAAGAACAGCGCAGAAGCAGACTGACTGCCACATCTACACCCCCACCCACACCCACACCCACCCCCCATTCCCCCCGCCAAGTGGCAGGTGGGTGCAAACTGCCTACCTTTTGTATAGCAGCTAAGCCTGAGGGCCATAGGACACCTTAGTCACCACATTGTACCCCAACAAACCCCAGGTTTCAGAACCAAAAGGAACTCTCTAGATTAGGGTTTCTTAACCTTGACACAATTGGTACCTGGGCCTGATTGTTCTTGGCTGACCCGTGCATTGGAGCATGTTGAGAGAACCCAGGGCTCCGCCCATAGATACCAGCGGCTCTCCCTCCTCCATACCCAGCGGTGACAACCACAGATGTCTCCAGATGCTGCCAAAGTCTCCCCAGGGTGAAGGTGAGGGGTTTGAGTTGTCCCTGGGAGAGAAGCCCTGCCGAAGGTGCCCTAGAAGGGAGCAGACTGACTGGAATGGAACGAAGTCACAGGAGGCGGAGCAAGAAGGGTGTGGCCAGAGCTCCGGGCCCCACAGACCCACACTGCCCGGCTCCACGCTGCGCAATGTCCCACCAAAGAACACGTCTGGGAAGCTGGAGAGTTTCTGGACGCAGACTGCTACACCCTTCCTCCTGAGCTTGTCTTTCCTCTCCGAAAGAATGTGCTCCCAAAGAGGAAGACAAAATCACATTCACTGTGCTCGTGGGCTTCCATTATGGGCCCTTGGCACCCCAAATTATCGATAGGTAGGTAGGTAGATAGATAGAGCAGTGTGTGTGTGTGTGTGTGTGTGTGTGTGTGTGTGTGTGTGGATTCTCCTGAAGATAAAGCCATTTCTGGAGCAGAAATATAAAGGCACTTCTGAATATAAAGCCATTCTGTGTGTGTAATTACCTGGTGGATTCTCCTGAATATAAAGCCGTTTCTGGTCTCTGATGGGAAGCAACGCGGCTCTATTGGTCACGCCCCAGACAGTGACCTTAGTGGCAGCAACCAAGCAGGAGATAAAGAGGTAATGCAGCAACCAGGTGGTCCTGACACTCCTGGGACGCTGATTATTAGGGGCGGAGTCAGAGTGCTCACAGGGGAGGCCGCTACGACAGAGCCCACAGACCACCTCCCCAGGTCCTGGAGAACATGGTCCTGCTCAACAGGATCTCCTGGATTCCCTCCACATTTCTTCTTTCTCTGCATGGCTCTTGCGTTTTCTTTCTCTCTTTTTTGTAATTATGGTAAATACGCAGGTAGCAAAGGAGCCCCGGTAGCATAGTGGTTATGTGGGGGGCTGCAATTCAAAAAGTCAGCAGTTTGAGACCACTGGCTGCTCTGTAGAAGAAAGGTGGGTCCTTCTACTCCTGTACAGAGTTACAGTCTCAGAAACCCACAGGGGCAGTTCTACCCTGCCCTATAGGGTCGCTATAAGTTGGCATCAACTCAGTAACAGGGAGCTTGGTTTTTCATACGTGTAACAAAACATTTTCCATTTGAACGTTCTTCACCTGCACATGACGTGCGGGTTGTCCAACCATCACCGTTGCTTCCACCATCCTTACAGCAACTCATTGTCCACTGAGCCATGAATCTCCCAGTCTCAGCTTCCATTTGGAAAGAGAGCTGGGATTGGTCCCAACAGACCAGTCCTGGGCTCCGATCCCTTGGACTCCATTGCCCATTTCCTCTAGGAAAGGTGTGTGACGCAGCATGGACAAGGGTCAGCTGTGCCTCAGAGATGCCAGCCTGGCTTCCCAGGACCTGTGGGACATCACCCCCAGGCTGCTGACGCTGGGGCCTTCTCCTTTACCGTTCTTTGTTCCCTGGAAGAGAGCCAGCTCTTGACATGCATTCTCATAAGTGAGCAAATAGAGAGGCAAGAAGGAAAGCCAACATTCCCCTTGGGGCTGAGTTATTCACCCAGTGGCCTCTGGGGAAAACAGACAGAGGTCGTCTGTCTGCATCTCAGGCCCACAGCATCTGTCTCCGGGGAGGGCAGAGCCTGAGTGGGTCTCATGAGAAGTCCCAGCTGAATCAGGAGGTTCAGGAAGCAGACAAACACAAACCCACATCCCTGCATAGACCTGTCCCTGTGCCCATGGCCCTCTATTACTGTTCATGGCCTGTACCCATTCTAGAACATTCAGCTGTCTTCTGAGCCACCCTAGGTCTACATTTCCTGCCTCTGAGATGGGGCAAAGTTTTACTTGCCTGATTCCTCATTCAGCCAGCTGCCTCCCCCTGTCCCCATGCTACCACGCCTGCCAGATCACATGGGATATGAGCAACGTTAGACTGTGAGGAGCCCTATCTGTGTCTTCTAGGCCATCAACAACCCCTCCAATGCCGATCCTGGAAAGAGGGTGATCTCCCACCTGGAGGGCTCTGCTCACATGTCTTGGATGAGGACCCCTAACTCATCAGCCTGCACACCCCAAGATATATTGACCAAACATCTTCAGCTGCAAGACCCTGACAAGGTCTCTACCCTCGAGGAAGTGCATGATGGTATCATTTGCAAGATGGGAAAGGTTGAAGGAAGAACATGTTAAGGGACCAAAGTGGCATTGAGTCTGGTTGGATGGAGGGGGACAGGCTACCCTTTCGCTCTGTTATGCATGAGGTCACCATGAGGTGCAGACAACTCGAGGGCAACGAGCAACCCCCACCACGTGCCCTGGTGTGAAGGGCAAGCCAGCACCTCAACCCCAGAGAGGGGCCCCACAAGAAGGAGCCACCTGGCACAAGGTGCCCACGTAGGAGTTGTCTGAAGACAGATGCACTCAAAGAAAGGCCACAGTGGGAAAGACATGACTCTGACAAGCAAACAACAGAGCAAATAAGTGAAGATACTTCACTCGCTCACTGATGGACAGTTGTGCAAGAGACTTGAGTCATTCAAGCCAAGGGTTTAGATCAAGAAGAGGAGCCCAAGGAGGTGAGATCAGGTGGAGAGAGAACCGAGGGGAGAGGTGGGGCCAGGTAAGCTGGAATGTCACGGAGGGTGGGGCTGCGGGGCAGCGACAGCAGGAAAGGGTCCTGGCCATGTATAGGATGGGTTATGGTGAGAAGGTGTGATCGGATAGACCCTCAGGTGCACCTTTGTGGTAGGGATGGGCCAGAGGGACACACAGAGAGACAGGAAAGATGGACATGTGGGGCAGATGCTCCCCCAGGAGAGAGGGATGCGAACCTGCTCACAGCTGCAGTGGGCAAAGAGTAAGGAGTCAGGATCTGTGTTCCCAGCACTGTCCCACAGGGGCCTGGGGCTGTGTGGCCCATTCCACCTTTGGCCTGACAGCCACGTGGGGTGCCCCAAGGTCTTTGTGCCCTTGGCTTTCTTTTCAGATCCAAGAAGCATTGGACCTACCGGAAGGAAGCCGCTGGCCATCCAAGAAGTGCTTTGGTGTGGTGTGCTGGCTCCCAGTGCCCCACAGCAAACACTCACAGAAGGGAGCTGCCCTTTAGCCAGAGGTAGTGCACTTCAGGAGGAGGAGAACCACACAGGGAGCGCCTCTTCACAGACACCTCTGTTCACCTGCCAGCCAGCCTGTTTCCCGTCGCCGCTCATGGGGAGTGCTATGGGCCAGGACAATGCCCAATTCAGAATCCCAGCGTTGACTGAGATGGCCTCTTGAAAATCAGCACCTATCAGGAAGCAGGTGGCCTTGTGAGCTGGTGGCCTGGCAAGAAGCAGAGATTCATGATATCCTGTAGGCATGGGGGTAGACTTACATACTGTGGGTTTCGGAGACTAACTCTTTAAGGGAGTAGAAAGCCTCGTCTTTCTCCCTCGGAGATTTCAAACTGCTGTCCATTAGCAGCTCGGTTCAGAACTCACGCCGCCACTGGTCTCCTGCTGAAATACTGTTTTTACACGAACCCTATAATTATCTTGCCAATAGCTCAATTATAGAAACTTATCGTTTAAAAAATAAAGATACAAAGATAGACATATAGTGCCCAACTTACGATGGGGTTTTACGCTGATGGCTCTGTTGTAAGTTGGTTCTGATGCCTCATTTGATTTTCGCTTTCATTATATTACCTGTTATTAGCAGCTTCTCTGTCAATCCGATCTTGGACATATGCGGATGGACATCCAAGAATAATAACATCAGCCAAGTACGTGTTTCAACATGGCATGCATACACATGACTGATAAGATGTACCCAAAAGTTAAAGGGTGGGTGTAAGTACATTTCTTCCTAACTGGAATAGGTCATGAGTCAGGTACGACCAGTATGTTAAGTGGAAATATATTTTAAGTTGCTATCCTTTGGATAACTCTGTTCTGCACCATGTCTTTGTTTCCTGGTGCTGCGGTAATGCGGTTTACTACAAGCGAGGGCCTTTGGAGAACAGTTCCTGTCCAGTTCCGGAGGCTGGAAGTCTATAGTGGGGTCTTATTTTTCCTGTGTCTGTCACCCCAGGAATTCCTTGGTTCCTTGGCTTACGGAAAATCCTCACTCAGCATCTGTCTTATGTCTGATCTGCTCTTTGTCCAACACAGAAGTGATTAGATTTAGAGCCCACCCTACTTGGGAATGACCTCATTAACCTAAAGAAGAACACTCTATCCCTAAACAGGATCCCACCCACAAGTATAGGACTTAGGACTCCAACATATATATATATGTCTTAGGGAACATAACTCAATCCATTACAGACTTTCTTTTTGTTTCTTGTTTGTCTGCTTGGGTTGTTTTCTATCCCAGCTGCAGAGGTGGAGAGAATCATATTTTGTTCATATTGCACATAATTTCATCACCGATCTGTGCAAGATCCTCATCTTGTTTCATTGTCCATTTATCTTGTTTTATTCCAACACCCTGCTCCCGTTTTCCTCCTCTGCCCACGGCTTTCTCGGGCTCACTGTGTAGTTGTTTCTGCATATCGACATTCTTGCAAGATCAGCCTCGTGGTCTGATCTGTTTGTATACCTTGTTTGTTTGTCTATCTTGTTTGTGTCACTGATACAGTGCTGTGTGTCTCCTTCTACTCCTGAGTTGTTTTCTCGAACCACTACCCTGTTTCCCCCAAAATAAGACAGTGTCTTATATTAATTTTTGCTCCCAAAGATGCGCTAGGTCTTATTTTCAGGGGATGCCTTATTTTTCCATAAAGAAGACTAGGGTACACATTTATTGTTTATTGTTTTATTATAAGAGACCTCACACTTCCTGTCTGCTCTGGCTGCACTGCAGCCAACAGTGAGCTCCATGGCTGTGCCCACCGTTACGGTCCAGAGTCCAGAGTTACAGTAGCTTCAGGGGTCGTTATTTTCGAGGAGGTCTTATTTTGAGGGGGATGCCTTATATTTCAGTGAGAGGAAAAACTGTAAGTAGGTCTTATTTTCGGGGAAACAGTGTATGTTTTAAGCCCCCTCCATGTTGCTCTGTGCACGTCTAACGTGTGGTTGGAGTCTCCCTCATGGCATTCCACAGTGGGCAGCACCACACTCAATTGATCCACTGTTCCCCTGACCAGGGGCCCTCAGGCTGCTGCAACCCCACCTGCCATAAATACCCCACTGGGGACAGCCTGGGGAAGGTCCTCATGTTTGCATCCCCGTGGGGATGTTGTGAGCTACGCACTGTTAGCTCTGCATTGGGGTTACCGCTGTGTGCACATGCGGAACTTTCTTCCATCACCCAGATCATTGTAGAATGGTCACCGCATCAACCCCCATCAGTTGTCAAATGTATCTTTATAGCCCACACCTGTGCCAACATTTGACCCCAGCAAGAGGTACCACTTCTTGATGGTTGAGCTTTATGAACGTGATCGTGAGTGTTGCTGTTGCAAGTTGCCGTTGAGTTGGTCCCAACCCAGGGTGGCCCCATGCATACACTGCACCCCAGGAGACGTCCAAGGCTGTGTGACCTGTTGGAAACAGATCTATTCTCCAAGACGCCTCTGGGTGGGTTCGAACCACAAACCTTTCGGTGAGTAGTCAAGTTCTCCAGGGATAGATGTAATTGATGTTGCTGTTGCGAGGTGCTCTCACGTCCATTCCAACTCTTAGTGCCCCTACGGACCGCAGAAAAGAGCACCACCTGGTCCTGCAACATGCTCACCATCGCGGTATTTCTGAGCCCATTGTTCAAGTCAGCCCTCCACTGAATTGTCCGCGCAAAAAGATTTTCAATTGAAAAATGTTTCCTTACATATGTATCTACCACAATTTTAAAAATGGTGTTTCAGCACAAAGGCATCGCTTGGCAGCCTGAGGAGGACGGACTGAAGGATGTGAGGTAGGGGTACACAGGTGAGAGCACTGAGAGCAAAGGGCAGTGGGGAGAGAGAGGAGAGGTTGGTGTGAAGCAACCTGAATAAAGCATATGAAAGTGATTGCATTTGGTAGTGGAGAGAGAAAAGTAAGCCTTTTTAAAAAAATAAACCTTAATAATAATGAATATTCACTGTTTTTTTTAAAAAAAGCATAACCTTGTCCAATTCGATACGTGTAAAGTGGTTTCTGGTTCTCATTTCCATTTTGATGAATACTAATGATTCTGAGCTTCTCTTTACAAGCTTATTAACTTTGGGGGTTGTAGTTCTTATCAATTGCTTGTCTATAGGTCATAGATTCTTAAACTTATTAGGCTTATAGCCCCCTTTTCAGGGACAAAAAAAAGCACTCAGTGCCCCTCTGGCAATTAAAACTTGTACTGCAGGCCACACTTTAGGATAAAGGGTAGAAATCTACTTTTTCAGGCCCTCTAGGTGGTTCTGAGGAGCCCTGGTGGTGCATTGTTGCACTTTGGGCTGCTAACCATAAGGTCAGCAGTTCAAAACCACCAGCCTCTCCACAGGAGACAGATGGGGATTTCCACTCCATAAAGAGTTATGGTCTTGGAAACTCACAGGGACAGTTCTACCCTGTCCTGTAGGGGCGCTATGGGGCAGCATCAACTGGATGGCAGTGGGTTTGAGAGTCTAGACTGTTCCAGTGCCCCTCCACCCCCCAGCCCCTCCCAGGGGGCAGCATCGCCCACTTTGGGAAACACTGGTCTGTATCTTCAGCTGGGTTTCTCTGTTGGGGTTCCTCTTCTTGCGTTTTTGAGTTGCAAGACCTCCTTGGAAATCTTGATCCATTTTCAATATTGCAGATAGCTTGTTTCATTGCCTCGGCCATGTATTAACGTTGCCTATGTTGTCTTCCATTGAACAAAAACCCCTGATGCAAATTCATCAATTATTTGCTTTATGAGTTTTGCCACTCGTAATTCATAAAGATTGTCTCGTATCCATTTCATTTTTGCTTTTCCCATTTAGGGCTATAACCCACCTAGAATTCAGCTGGTAGGTAGGTGGCATGCAGATAATAGTTGGAAATAGCAGTTTTATGGGTTGGTTTTTTGTTTGTTTGTTTTGTGCTTAATATTTTATTACAATAGGTGCCAAGCCATATCCAAGGCTTGTTCTCTGCATCAATGGACATGGAAAAGGGTACTTCTCCTTTAAACAGTTACTAAATATAAAGTAAATTGCATTGAGAGATTTTTAAGTTGTGTCTGGGATAAAATTTCCTTTGTCACTTATGATTTTTCTAATACACTTAATGGTTATATTATTTAGTATTTTATACTAAATATAATATATATTTATAAATATAAATATAAAATATATAAAATATAAAATATAAAGATAAAGATAATGGGTCTTCGTTTTGTAAATCCTGTTGTACTTATTCGATTTAGAATCAATGTTGCACTCGGCTTCTCTTTCCCAAAGTGGGCAGTACCACCCCCTAGGAGATGCTGGAACAATTTGGGTGGGGGTGGTCCATGGAGTTCACTGCAAAAGCAGCTACCTATACTTAATCCTGGATTGTGGACAATAATACAAAAGTGTTTAATTTCCAGGGGGGCACTGAGTAATTTTATTTTTCTAAATTTCATTTTTCTAAAGAGGGACCTTTTTCTTAAAAGACGTTGGGGAGCCTACGCACCATCTTCACAAAATAAACCAAGTGGCGTTCATTTGTTTTCTACTTCTCAAATACTTGTATAAATGAGAAATCTGCCGTTCCTAGAAATAACTAGAGAAACCTTCAAAAATACTACCAAGACTCCACATTCTTGGTGACGAAAGCTCTTGGATTATCATTTATAACCTTTTTAAAATACAGTTTTTCTGTTCAAGGGATCTGTTTTGTCTTGCACCAATTTTGTTGCCTTTGGTAAGAATTGAACCATTCCAGCTGAGTTGCAAATTATTCAAGTATACCTGTCCATGGTACTGATTTATTATCTTTTTTTATTTCCATCCTTTATTTTTTTCCTTGATTGGCTTTTTCTGAAGCCTGCCTGTTGTTGTTGTTGTTGTTGTTGTTGTTGTTGTTGTTGTTGTGTGCCATCGGATCCGTTCCAGTCCACCATGACCCTAGTACCACAGAAGGAAGCACCACCCAGCCCTGCACCATCCTCACAATTGGCGCTGTGTTTGAGCCCATCGTTGAACCACCTGAGGGTTTTCCTCTTTGGCACTGCCCCTCGACTTTACCAAGCATGGGGTCCATTTTCCAGTACCAATCTCTCCTGATGACGTGTCCAAAGTACATGAGACAACATACATACAGTCCTTGCTTCTAAAGAGCACACTCGCTATACTTCGTCCAAGACAGATTTGTTTGTTCTTTTGGCAGTCCGCGGTACTTTCAATATCCTTTGCCAGCACCATCATTGAGACGCACGGTTCCTTCTTCAGACTTCCTTATTCAATGTCCGCCTCTCCCATGCATGTGAGGCGACTGACATTACCACGGCCTAGGTCACGTGCACCTGAGTCCTCAAAGTAAAATCCTTCTTTGCAACATTCAAAAGAAGCCTTGTGAAGCAGATCTACTTGATGTGATATGTCCTCTGGTCTCTTGTATGCTGTTTCCATGAGCATTGATTGTGATCGAAGCAAAATGAAATCCTTGCCAATCTCCATCTTTTTTCCGTGTATCATGATGCTACCTACTGACCCAGTTGTGAGGATTTTTATTTTATGTACCCTGCGCTGTATCCAGGCTGAAGGCTGCAATCCTCGGTCTTCTTCTGCGAGTGCTTCAAGTCCTCCTCGTGTCCAGCAAACGGGGTTGCGTCATCTGCATATCGCAGGTTATTAAGTCTTCCTCCAATCTTGATGCTGTATGCTTCTTCATATTATCCAACTTCTCAGATGATTTGCTCAGCACACAGATTGAATAAGTATGGTGAGAGGCTAGAACCTTGACACACACCTTTCTGGATTGTTAACCCATGGCCAACTTTCGCTCCGTCTGAGGCTATCAATTCTCTTGTTGTGCTGACATAACTGCCTCTTGACACATGCACAGGTTCCACATGAACATAAGTAAGTGTTCTGGGAATTCCTGGCTTTCTCAAGGCTATCTATAGTATGTAAGGTTGCATGCAGTTGAATGCCTTGGCATCGCCAATAAAACACAAGGAAGCATTTTGGCATTCTCTGGCATTCTCTGCTTTGAGCCAGGATCCATCTGACATCAGCCATGAGATCCCTTGTTCCACGTCCTCTTCTGAGTCTGACCTGAACTTCTGTCCGTTCCTTTTCAATGGACTGCTACAACCATTGTTCGGTGATCTTCAGCATAATTTTACTTGCATGTGGTATCGATGATACTGTTCTATCGTTTGAGCTTGCTGTGGGGTTACCGTTCTTTGGAATGGGAACAAGCATGTATTTCTTCCAGTCAGTTGGCAAAGTAGCTGTCTTCCAAATTTCCTGGCATAGACCGTGAGTGTTTCCCATGCTTCATCGGCTGGTTGAAACATTTCAAATTGCTATTCCATTCATTGTTGGAGCCTTATTTGGGGCTAATGCCTTCAGTACAGCTTGGACTTCTCTCAGTATCATTCACTATTGCTCATATTCTACCACCTTGGATGGTGGAATGTTGACTAGTTCTTTTTGGTGCAGTGACTCTGTGCATTTGCTCCATCTTCCCTTGATGCTTCCTGCATCCTTCAGTATTTCCCCGTGTTGTTGGGTTAGGTGTCATTGAGCCAGTTCCAACCCAGACCATCCTTCAGCAGAAGGAAACGCTATCTTCACCATTGGTCCTATGCTTGAGTCCATGCTTGCAGCCACAGCGTCAGTCCATCTCCTTGGGGCCTTCCTCTTTGTCGCTGTCCCCCTGCTAAAGCATGATGTCCTTCTCCGGGGACTGATCTCCCCTGACAGCATGTCCAAAGTATGTAAGACCAAGTCTTGCCATCCTTGCCTTTAAGGAGCACTCTGGCCATACTTCTTCCAAGACAGATGGGTTTGCCCTTTCAGCAGTCCATGATACTTACAGTATTCTTATCTAGCACAATTCAAATGCATCCATTCTTCTTTCATCTTCCTTATTCAATATCCAACATTCACATGTATATGAGGCAGTTAAAAATACCATGGCTTGGGTAAGGCACAACTTAGTCCTCTAAGTAACTTCCCTGCGTTTCAATACTCTACAGAGGTCTCCTGTAGTGGATTTACCTAGTGCAACACTCCTTTTGATCTCTTGACTACTGCATCCATGAGCATTGTTTATGGATCCAAGTAAGACAAAATCCTTGACAATTACAATCTTTTCTCCATTCATCAAGCTACATTACCTATTGGTCCAGTTGTGAGGATCTTGGTCTTCTTTACATTGAGTTTCATCTATCCTAGCATATCATTGCTGATGTCAGATAGACTATGGCTCACAGCAGAGAATACTAGAAAGATGTTTCCTTGTGTGTCATTGACTATGCCAAGGCATTCAACTATGAGGATCAGAACACACGATGGTTAACTTGAGAAGAATGAGATTTCCAGAACATTTACTTGTGCTCCTGTAGAACTTGTACGTGGATTCGAGATGTGCTTGTGCAAACAGAAAAAGGTATTCTGAATCAATCTGTATACACAATAAATAATTTTAAAAGCTGGATTCTATGAAGAAGAATGTAGCATCGGGATTGGAGGAAGGCTTAATAACAACCTGTGATATGCAGATGACACAACCTTGCTTGCCGAAGGTGAGGAGGACTTGAAGCCCTTGCTGATGAAGATTAATGATTGCAGCCTCCTTCGGCATGGATCATAACTCAATGTAAAGAGACCAAAGTCCTCACATTTTGCCCATAGAATCTTTCAATATTGCAACTTGAGGCCTGATTTTTTTTTTCAGTTCTTTCCATTTAAAATATGCTGAAGAACTTCCTCCTTTTTAATCTTCTAACTCTGGGTTTTTGCACATGTCGTTACTATAGTTTACTTTGTGCTCTTGAGCTGCCCTTCGACTTTTTCTGTCCATATGTTTGACTCTGTCCTTTCTTCCATTTGCTATAGTTAAGAACACATTTCTAGTCTCTCCTCACATCCCCTTTCATTCCTATCTTCTTCGTGACCTTGTCTTTCGTCATGGATGATGTTCTTGATGCCCTCCTACAGCTCATCAGGTCTCCTGTCAGTAGTGTTCATCAAATCTGTTCCTGAGATGTTCTAGAAATTCAGGTGGAATAGACTCAAAGCCATATTTTGGCTCTCCTGCACTTGTTTTAATTTTCCTCAGTTTCCACTTGAACTTGCATTTGAGTAATTGATGGTCCATTCCACAGTTAGCCCCTGGCTATTAATATTTTTTAAGCCAGCTGTTAATTTTGTTAACACTTTTGGGAGGTTTTATCTGTGTCCCTTGTTCCTGCCCTTCTGTTTTTTTATTCCCTCCCTTATTTTCATTTTTGTTGGTGTTGTGCTTTCCTGTGGTTGTAGTCGTTGGCTTGCTTTGTTCTGTTCTGTTTTGTTTTTGAGGTGAAGAGAGTTGGTTTCTGGCCCTTTTTCCAACAACTTCTTTGTTGATTGCATCATTTGTTTTTAACATGTGTTGCCTCATCATCAAAAATTCATTTTAAACTGTGGCCCTTCGAGGTTAGGCGGTGGGGTCCAAACCACATGATCAGTGGTTCAAATCCACCAGCTCTGGGGAGAAAGTGGAGGTGGTCTGCGGCACTAAAACTATACAGCCGTAGATAGGGTTGCCGTGAGTTGGAACCAACACGATGGCGGGGGGTGGTTGTGGGGGGTGGCGAATAGGGGCAGCATTGGGAAATGCAAGTCACTCTGATCAGTTGCTTGTCTAAAGGTTGGTGGTTTGAATCCCCCAGCAGCTCCAAGGAAGAAAGGCTTGGTGGGGAATACAGTCAAGAAAACCACATCAGCAGTTCCACTCTGTCACACATGAGGTCCCAGGGAGTTCAAATGCACTCAACAGCAATGGGTGTGGGTTTGTTTGCTTCCTTGTTTGTTTTGGTTTAGGTGGGTGGGCAGGCGGGTGGGTGAGTGGGGCAAACAGTTAACAGGCTCCATTGCAACAAAAAGGTTAAAGGTTTGAGCCCACCAGAGGTGAGCCAGAAAAACGGCCTGACAATCTAATTCCACAACATCAGCATTTGCAAATCCTATCGACCGTAGTTCTAGTCTTACATACATGGAGTTACCATGGTTCAAAATCGCTTGATGCCAACTGGTTGGTTCGTGCATTATTATTTGTTCTATATAGTTCTTCCAGCTTTTTAATCCTTTCCAGTGGTTATCCATAAATGTATTATTTAGTTTTCCAAAAGAGATGGGATTCTTAAAAGCTATCTTTTGTTCATTTGAATTTTATTTTGTTGTGGTAAGAGAATGTAGTTTGTTTCATATTAATTCCTTGGAATTCATTAATACTTCTTTTATGGCCCAATATATGACCCATTTTTCTAAACGCGCTTTGTGCATGGGGTGGGGGGGGGAGTGTATTCTGTGTGTGTTAGTTGTAGCATTCTTTACATATTTATACCTCGAGCTTATTCATTGTATTCATCAGTACTGCAGGATCTTTTTTTATCTGCTTGATCTATCATTAAAACTCCAACTACTATTATTGACTTATCTATCCTTCCCTGGACTTCTGTTAATATTGCTTGATACATTTTGAGGCCATGTCATTAGGTACATATAAATTTATGATGGGGATTATTGAGAATTGCACTAAACATCACACACACACACACACACACACACCTTTTTTTTTTTTTACTAACCCTCGTGATTTTTTTTTAATTCTTAAATTCTTCTTCGTACCTTCCTTTTCTCAACTCCAAAACACTGGTAGCAGCTCCACCACCACATTACAGAGTTAACAGGAGGGTTAAATGTGTTTATTCATGTCATGCTCTGGTGGTACAGTGATTACGTGTTGGTCTACAATCTGCATGGTAGGCAGTTCAAAACCACAAGCAGGTCTTTCTCCTCAGGAGAAAGACTGGGCTTTCTACCCCCCCAAAATAGTTACAATCTCAGAAACCCACAGGGTGGGGGGGCCTCACTGAGTCGGCATGGACTGAAGGGCAGTGAGTGTTTATGTCACACAGTTAAAACCAGGCCAAGAATATTGAAGTCCCATTAAGCATTACCACCACCCCTTGTCAGTGTTTGCACTGCAGTGGCCTGCATGTTGCCAGAAGCTATGCCACTACCCATATTTCAAAAACCAGCAGGGTCACCTAGAGGAGACAGGTTTCAGCAGAGCTGCTAGACAGAGACAGACTAGGAAGAAAGGCCTGGTGATCTACTGACTAAAATTAGCCAGGGAAAGCATTATGAGCAACAATAGAATACTGTCTGAAACAGTGCTGGAAGATGGGCCCCTCGATTGGAAGACCCTAAAATGCACAGTGGGCACAACAATGAAATTGACGGTGGGCAATCCTGACGCTGGTACAGGACTGGACGGTGGTTTGTTCTGCCACATATGGGGTCACCATGATTTTCAGGCAACCCAACAGCAACGATGTATTTTCCTGTGTTAATAGAGCAGGAGTCTCTAGTATTAGGAGAGGCCAGGACACTGGTCTCTGAGAGCCCTGTCCCAATCCCCTGAGTAGAAGGTAGCGAGGGCTCAGAGTAAGAAGAGGAGGTGCTAGATGGATGAGCACAGGTCCCCCAGGAGAAGGTAATCCTGGGCTGGAGTTCTTGACACAACAGACACCCAACCAGTGACAAGTGCACAGATGTCAGTCAGTGTGATAAAATGGTAACAGCCAAGGGCCCTGGGGCAGAAGTGGTGGAGGCGTGCCCCTACTCTCCTGTGGACAGAGGCCTCCAGAAAGATTGCCCCGCCTTGCTGGCCAGACAAAGGCAGAGCAGTGGCCCGGTACTCCCTTGGGGCAGCGCCCACTTCCCCAGGGCTCCCAGCATGATGCATGCAGCCACCACGCAGCTGGGACAGCAGTGGGCAGTTGATAGGTCAGAGCCCCCGAGGGGACTTGGGATCTGACATAAATCTCTCTGCTTCGCAGGGACAGCAAAGACTCCGCTGCCGAGGGTGTAAATCAGTTATGGCCGAAAACGCTGGCTACTCAGCCTCTGATATCAATCTGAATTAAATTGAGGGTTTTAATAACACGCTCCTACCAGGATGCATCCCTCCCCAGATCTATCATCTCTAGCACCAAGTCACATTCAGAAGAAAAAATTAAGCCAGCGGGGATAATAAGCAATAATAAGAGAAAGTGTGCTGTTCCTGGTGGTTTACATGGAAGAGGACCAGCATGCTGGACAAGACTCCCTGGGCGGCCTCCTGGGACTCTCAGGATCCCGGGGCTGAGGTAGAGCCTGGTTTCAACAGATGCTGCCCCAGCAGGTCCTACCCAGGGATTTCCAAGCCCCAAAGACTGCAGGGAGCCTGCTAAGGCATGCAGCTCCCCGACTTCCGCTAGCCTTGCTAAACCCAAATGCCCCAGAGGCTCTGGGACTCTGCATTCTAAAGAATGGCTCATATTGCCCAGAGGCAGCCAGAATAGGCGGCTCTAACACAGTTCAGCTCTAACACACAGTGTCCCTGTGAGTGGCCATTGTTGTTGCAGACGGTTGAGCCCATTCCAATTCACAGGAACACCTGAGGCCACCAGGTCCTCATCACCTGTCAGGAGCAGGCCCTCCAGGTATTCTCACCTATCAGCCTTGCTTCAAGTTTCTGCCCATCACCTACCACATTCCTGTCCCACATGTGCACTCCGAGTTCTCTTTCCCCATAGGCTTTGCACGAGGAGGGCTTCCAAAGCCCGGTGTATTGAGGGGTTCAGTTCAGACTAATCGGTTCTCCACTCCCCAGGCAGCCTGGCTGGACCCCACTTCTCAGAAACCCCATCGCCAAAAACATATGGAATGGAGACTCGCATCCAAGGAACTGCAATCCCATTTGTCATTTTCAGAAGATTAAAATCAGCAAAGACCGCTGTGTTAGTCTGGGTACTTTAGAGAAACAAATCCACAGAAACTCATCTACAAGAGAGAGTTTTATATAAAGGTTAA
>NW_022111357.1:41571129-41587828 GCF_000313985.2 Echinops telfairi
GCCTCCCAGCATCTAGCATTCCCCTGGGGCTGCAGAGAAAGCAGAGGAGGCAGCACTAGGGGGAGGTGATGGAATGCGTGACTAGCGGCCTCCATCTGCACTAGAGCAGACATGACGGTGCCAGGCTACCCTTACCGATCCTTGTGATCATAGAGACTATACAAGAAACCTGATCAAAGGGGGAGAGGGGACTAGCACATCCTTTCACATTCTCATGGAATCCAGGTTTTCTGGGACCATGGAAGCTGGATGAACTCTGAAACTATTGCCCTGGGTTTGTCTTTAACCCTAAAACTCAAACTATCCCCGGCAATCTTCTCAACACCAAACAATAGCTTCATCTAACTGGTAGAGAATGTCTGCTCTGAGCATTGTGCTCTTTAAGCATCTCTATTGGATGCAATTGACAAGAGCAATGTGGAAGATTAAATAGGAACCTTAGGGGACAGTGAGTTGGTACGAATGAGGGGAGAGTGGTGCAGAAAAGGAGGCTGCGCTGGTTGTACAGCTGAGATAATAACATCAACGGTGCCAAATTATCCAGGGAGAAACCACTTCATTGCCGTATGCTTTGCTGACATCACCCTCTTCAAGAGAAGAAATGGTTTGGCCTCAGTGCAACAGATCATTGTAGAATACCCTGAGCAGCACAGCAGGGCCAAAAGCCCCTGGCATGGAACAGCGTTGCCCGCCCACCACTCACCACCCCAAGTTATGGAAAACTGGGGGCCTGCCACTTGGCCATCAGATTGGAGCAAGCCGGACTCGAACCACCCACCACATGAACAATCTGCAGCAGGAGCCCCCCAGATGGGGACACAGCCATCTTATCTTTTAGTTAAATGTCATCAGGCTCTCAAACATGTAACGGACTTTATAAACCTATCGGGGTTGTGGTAGGGATTTTCCTTTTTTTTTCTTTCTTCCTTTTTTTTCAATTTCCTCCATTCTTGTGAGAGAAGTGAAATGTGCTAATGGTTTTCTTCAGGTTTAATAAGAAGAACAAATATTTATCCCTTTAAGAAAACAAAGATGTCAGTTTGAGTATTATTGCCACAGCAACATATTATTAATTAAGATGCCTGGTCGGAATCCCAGACCGTTTCTACGATGAAGGTGACTTTCTTGAGACACAGCAACCCTCTCGAGCAGCCAGGCATCTTCGAAGATGCCTTTGCCAGCGGTGACATTTCCAAGGACACGCTGTGCAGCTGGCAGGGAACATTCGCTTCCTCTTGCCTTTCTAGGGCATCCTTCCCCTTCCCACCACTCCACGCCCTCCCCAACCCCCCCCCACACACACACACACACATTCCCCAAAGCATGAAGGGGCTAGTGTTTCCAAACTAAGCCTCAGAAGTGCTAAACTCACCACATACAAAATCAAGGGGCAGAAGTTTATCAAACAGAAGTAGAGAGGTAGCATCGACACCTTTAAGGTACTCTTTCTGACAATCACCTGGCCGCACCAGGTCAGTTCAGTAAAATCACACTGCAAAGGAGGGAGTGCAATTCTTCTAGAACACTCCTCATCTCCCAAGGCTGCGATGGAAATTACGGACCAAGAAGTTGAAGATTTCAGGTGAAGACTCCCTCTCCACTTACTCACCTATGCCCACGACACCTGGGACTTTGGGGACATGTCAGTCCTCTCTCCACATGAACCCAGGGGGGCTCCCTCTGTCATCTGCCCCTCACCTTGTAGGCATAGAGTTGTAACTGTCAGGAGGAGGTCAAAAGACCCATTACCCTCAACATAGGGATGGGTTCAGGGTGGGCCTGTGTAGTAACCAGCCCCCCAAGATGGCCTTCGAGATCTCACCCCTGCATTCACATCATCGAGGTAGCTTCCTTCTCCACTGTGCTAGTAGTAGTCATGTGGCCAAGAGAATTTGGAAAAACTGGTAAGGTTTTAGGGACAGAACAGGGAAACTGGAAAATTCCACTGAAAAATGCCCTAAGAATGAGGGCGTGTCAAGAAGAATTCAGCTGATAAAATACAATAAAACTTCCTAACTCCAGGACCCTGCGATTAGAGAGCGCCCTCTCATCTTGAGCAGGCACGCTGGGGGAGGAAATGGCCTAAAAACACCTTGCTGCTCATTATAATACTAAAAACCACGCCCACTAGCTCCGTGGCAGTTTAGCATCGCCTAGGAGACCGCCATGACGCTTCCGACCTGACCAAATACGGGAAAGCGGGGGAGGGCCCTCAGACTGATCAGCTGTTCCCCCCACTCACCTGAGCAATCATGAGTACTCCTCCCCTTCGTTATCCTACATTGTGGAACTAGAACAAATATCTCTGCAGTGGGCCACACTCGCGTCACCACGCTGCCGAGACTGGCCCGCTCCGCCTCTGGAAGATGCTTTGCTTTGAAATCAGTGCTTGCCTGAGTGAGACGTCGTGCCATGTGATGCTCTCCACTGTGGGTGCGCCGCTGAGTCTCCCCTTTCTTCGGTGGAAATGGGACGGGAGGCCGGGGACAAATGGAGAGGACAGCAAGGTCACTTTCAAGGTCAGGTTATGAAAGGCTGAAGGTCATATATTATAGGAGTCGTACTAGAGGAGAATTCAAGAACAGGCAAGCCCATAGAGACAGAGGTGGACTAGCCATGGGGTAGGGAGAGAGAGTGGGGAGAAACTGCTCATCGGGGAACATGAAGTTTTCTGGGGAGACGAAAGCATTTGAAACTAGATGAGTGATAAATGCCCCTGAGATGCATGTTTTCAAAGGGCTAGCTGCATATCATGTAAAACTTTGGGGAATTAAAAAAGAGACAACGCTATGGCTTCCAGCTTAGCTGCTTTCCCAGATCTCTTGCCTTCTGGGCGGGAGAGCAGGATGCCACGCTGTCCGCAGCCTCGTGGAAAGGCCATGAGGTGAGGTATTGAAGCCTCAGCCTGCAGCCGGCAAGGAGCTGGGCCCCCAGCCCCCTGCGTGAGCTCAGCAGTGGCTCCTCCAGCCCCACTCAGGCCTGCAGATGAGGCAGCCCAGCCAGCAGCTCAGCTGCAGACTCGTGAAAGGCCCTGAGCCAGCTCCACCCCACTAAGCAATTCTAGATTCCTGGCCTGCAGAAACTGAGAGAAGCAAGAAGAGTTGGTTATTTAAGCAGCTAAATGGTGGGGTAATTTGAGAGCAGCCATAGGTAACTACACCCGTCCCTCCCTTTATCCACATTGTTAGAGTCCACAAGGCAAGGTCATTGTGTAAGAAGTGGTGTCAGGAGGAAAACGAACCATGCCCACATCAGATCACCAAATGGAGAATGGTTAGATCATGACCTAACCGAGCCCTGGTGGCACAGTGGTTACGCCTTGGGCTGCTAACGGCAAGGTCAGCAGTTTGAAACCACCAGCCGATCCACAGAAGAAAGACCGGCCTTTTTACTCCCACAGAGTGACAGTCTCGGAAACTCACAGGGGCAGTTCTACCCTGTCCTACAGGGTCAGAATGAGTCAGCATCAACTCAGTGACAGTGAGTTTGGCTTGGTTTGGTTTGGTTTGGTTTGGTTTGGTTTGGTTTGGTTTGGTTTGGTTTGGTTTGGTTTGGGGGGCCTCTCTGGTGCTGGGAGAGTGTGGGTCCCGAAGGAGTGCATGAGCCCTGAGCCAAGTCTTCCAAAAAAAACGGTGAGTCTACTCATGGCTTGTGTGGTACGCCAGGTTGACTAGAGAAACAAATCCAGTGACAGTCATATATGTATAAGAAAGAGCCATGTTTGGCACACACACACATGCACACACACAAACCCACCCCTAACTATCACAGCGTGTATAGTAACAAACAGTTCGTGTATTGACTGGTGAGACAAGCCCCTCCAGGCGTGCCTGGGGAGATAGACCTGGCAATCTACTTCTGAGAACTCGGCCATCGGCCCCGTGGAGCGCGGTTCAGCTCTAACACACAGTGTCCCTGTGAGTGGCCGTTGTTGTTGCAGATGGTTGAGCCCATTCCAATTCACAGGAATGTACAGGACACCGCGGAGCGGCTCCCAGAGGGTTTCCTAGACTGTGGACTTTGCAGGAGCGGATTGTCAGGCCTTTTCTACTGTGAAGCCTCTGGGGGCTTGAAGCCACTAATCTTTTGCTTAGCAGCTGGAGCGTAACCCTGGGGCCCAGGGGCCCCCGAGACAGAAAGGAATGGCGGGCCAAATTCAAAGAAACCCACTGTAAGGCTGCGCCAGAAACCCAAAACCAAACTCATTGCTGTCAAAGCAACGCTGGCTGATAGCACCCCGATAGGACAGGGTCAGATGCCGTGGGGGCTCTTCAGGGAGGTCCCAAAGAGAGGGTATGTGGAATAGCCCTGCACCAAGACCCACACCACCCATGCCTTTGTGGGTACTATCGGGAGTGAGGGAAGTTCTAGGGATTTCCTTCTGATCAGGGGTCTGCCCACAGCCCCACGCCTCTGTAAAGAACAAGGACAGCCAGTTCCGACACCCCCAGCAGCACCCCTCAACACCAGGCTCTACGGTCTTTGTCTCTGACTGGGTCTCAGAGTGGAACTGTGCTCTGGGGCAGCGGTTCTCAACCTGCCTAACGCTGCGACCCTGTCACACCAGTCCTCAGGTGGTGGTGACCCCCCACAACCATAACATTATTTTCCTTGCTACTTCATCACTGTCATTTTGCTACTGTTATGAATCGGGTGACCTCTGTAAAAAGGTCGTTCGACCCCCCACCAAGGGGGCCACGACCCACGGGTTGAGAACCGATGCTCTAGAGGGTTTTCCGTGGTTGGTGATTTTAAAGCAGATCTCGCACCCTCTCGTCTGAGGGGCCTCTGGGTGATCTCAAACCTGGGATCTTTGGGTTAGCAACTAAAGGACTAATGTGTGCACCTCTCAGGGACGATTAACCGGGAGCTGTTAGAATTCTCCTCCCCAACTCAGACCCGGCTCACTCTCCTGTCCTCAGGTCTCTGCTGAAACTCCTACGTCCCCCACCACCCCCTGCCCTTGGATTGTGACCTTCTTCACCCCTGCGACCTTATAAGGTGGTTGTGACCTTATAAAGTGGTTAGAAGAACAAAGTGAGCTGGCACATGGAGCTGTGCCTGGCCCACGGTGACTGCTATGTTAGTTGGATTTCTTTTAACTTGGAATGTTTCATTGAATTAAGATGTCATCTGTGGAAAAAATATGCCGTTATATTGCACGCCAAGGAAGGAAGGAAAAAATGCTGCCCATTAGACTGACAGGCCACCTCCCTAGTAGTTATAGTTCTTATTTTATACTTATCAAGAGAGTTCTAGATTTACTTAGACGTGGGCTTTTTATTGGCTCTCCCTCTTGTGCATACAACATAAACAAGGTAAGTTGGTGTCGATATTTCTAAACCTTTTGCCACATGCGGTTCCAGATAGCCCAGTGTGAGCCTCGGGTGGTTCTACACAGCACCCTCGGAGCCTCAGAGACACAGGTCCTCCGAGAGCTCTTCTCCCCCTCCCACTGAACAGCTGGCCCTCCTCCGCCAGCCAGCACCCCCAGCCCTTTGTCTCTCAGGAGGGGTCCCACTCCCCAGCAAGAATCCAGGATTTTCCTCCTGGCCCACACTTATTGGCAAGCTTTGGGCCAAAGTTGTTTCCGGTCTTGGACAGATCTGGCGACATCTACCAGGTGGCAACCCTGATGGGACAACCCAATGATGAGACACAGAACCTCAACTCAGAGAGGTTCAAGCAGTGGGGGCCGAGCATCTCCTAATGGATGAGAGATGGCCTGCCCCTCATGCTAATTTAACCGATAGCATCTTTAGAGACACTATGTCCCAACCAGGTCAAGTTCACGGGCACCTGGGTTGGGATTTCAGTACCCATTAGCCGGGACACCATTCAACTCTTCACACCAAAGCCATGAGCTTTCTCTACACTGTGTCTGACACATGCCAGCTAACCCAACAAACCCTCCCTGGTGGCCCTAGCAAGCACCGGCAGTCACTCTGTGGTCATTCAGGACAGAGACCCAGGGGATTGCAGAGGACTCCCCAGCTTGGTCTGGTGGGATATGGGGCCCACCCCAATCAGAACACCTGTACAGCCCACCTCTAGCTTCCCAGTTCCCCTCCCTGCCTCAGATCTTCACCTCCTCAAGGACCCAAAACCTCCTGACTAGGCCCCCACCACAACCCTCAGAGGGGACCCCAACATTATCATCTCCCCAGGGCTAGCAGGCAGGCACATTGGTCCCCTCTCTCGCCAACAGGGACTCTCAGGTGTGTTGGTGGAGGTTTCCCCACTTCTAGATCCAGACCGATTGAGACTAGTAGACCGAGCAGCTCCCACTGGAGGGGTGGCTCATGCTTCCAGGGTCGGGGTGTGGCATGTGTTCCCCTAAGCTGTACGAAAGCACCAGCGAACCCCGACTAGCTTCACGTCAGCAATGGCAGGCCAAGAGAATGATTGTTGACCCGCTATGACTGCAGACAGTGTCATTTTCAGTCCCCGCACCTACCTATCCCAAGAGGTAGAGCCTCTGAGCCTGGAGATCTGTGGGTGGGACTCCTGGGGCAGGATCCGGCTCAGTATTTGTGGGTGTCTGCAGCATCCTGGCTGTCCTTTCCCAGGTCGCATACAGAGCCTGCCCTTCCTCTCTGAGCTTCCTGTTAAAGACAAGTTGGGAGGGTCTGCATAGGGGCAGCGCCAGGCCCCAGAGCTGCCTCTACAGTATTGTACATCAGTATTGTTCATGTGATGACAGGGGTCCCCTCTGGTTGCAACACAACCCCACACCCTCACCCAGGTCCCACCTCTCCTTGGGATTCGTGCCCTCCTCTTCATGAGATAGTTCTTTGTGGGGCAGATAGAAAGGTATATGAAACAAGCATGCTTGAGAGTACCACCCGGCCCAGAGGCACATACTCCCCGATCCATCCACGGATGGAGCACATGTTTCTTAAGCATTTACTGTATGCCCAGGCGTAGGACCTGACCGCTCCACCCCCCACCCAAGGTCTGCACAGGGACCGTGGGGACCAGAGGGGGGTCCCTGTGGGGAACCAGACCCTGGCACAGAAGGTGGCATCTAAGGTCACTCTAGAAGTATCAATCGAGGTAAAAGGGTGTGGGAAGAGAAATGTAAGTAGAAGGAGAAGCAAAGAGAGAGACAGAAAGACGAAGAGGAGAGACGGAAAGAGGCAGGGCTGCCCAGCTTGGGGCCGTCCTCCACCACTGGCACGCTTCAGTCCAATCCTGCAGCCACGGGTGAGAGCCTCGCAGCCCAGAGGCTCATCCGCCAGCACCCCAACAGGCAGGGCTCCGCTGTGACCCACAGGGGTTCCCCTGGTTCATTTTCAAAAGTTGGTCATCAGCCTTCTCTTCCTAGACCGTCTTAGCCCGGAAGCTCCGCCAGAAGCTGCCCACCATCCGTGACCCTGCTGGTGTTGGAAACATGGGCAGGGGTAGAGCTTCTAGCGCCCCAGCAACTCGCAGGCCAGCCATCACAGCGGGACAAAGAGACAGACCAATGGTGGGCCTCAGCCTCCAAGAACAGTCGTTTCCATAACAGGCAACCTCAAGATAGTCTCTCAGACTGGGCCCAGATTTGTGTTGGATGCTGAAGATCTTCCGACGCTGAAAGAGGCTCCTTTTCCCAAGTAACTGTATCTAAGTCCACAAGCATCTTGGAAGGACAAGAACAAACAGGGGACACAGTCCTAAGTACAGAGTCTCCAAATAGCTACTTCTTAAGTATCTAGATTTTTCCCAAGCAAATTTAGAGTTAGTTATCTATCGGGGTAATATAATTATCATTTATTTTTTTACTTAAGTGAATAAGTTTACAAATGTAATACATTGTTAAAAATTGAGAAGAGTAGACTTATTGTAAAGTCAAAGACAATGAGAGGTTATAAGGAAAAGCATGTGGCAGTCTTAGAGAGGAGTGAGTAGATGGACAGATGGATGAGTAGATGAATGGTCCCCCTTTGCCAAGAGTCAGTCCCCCCACCCCCCTCAGCACATGTGGGGCCCTGGGCCTGTGGAAAGAGCTGGTCTCCCAAGGCTCTGGGCCCAGGCTTCTCTCTCAGGAGGCTCTTCCTGCTGAGCAGTGCAGACGGTGAGGTGCATTCTGCAGACACACTCGTGTGTTTGTAAATATCTTCCCGGTGAGGGATCTGATTCTTCGGTGCCAGCTAAGCTGTCTGAGCAAAATTCCACTATGGTCCCGATAGTCGCTGTGATGTTGCAGTTGGCATAGCGTGGGCTTGAAGAAGGAGGTCTATTTTCCTGCTTAATAAGGTTTATTTTTACTGTGGCTGAATAAGACATGATCAGTGTCAAAATAAATTAAAATCTTTCCATTATCCACCACTTGGCTGTCCTACGCGCCCCGTCTCCTGGCTTCTGCTCCCAGATGGGCACCCTTCCCTCGCTGCCTCGGCTCTGCCATTCATTCTCGCTGTGGCAGAACAAAATATAAATTGGGTGCCTGGGGGGCCTACGAAATTTAAGAGTGTGTTACATTAGGAATCGGCTTGGTGGCCATAAATTGTGAAACAACTCCAATACCGAAGCAAGCAGGTATTCACACGGATGGTGTAAATAAAAACATTAAATGATTTTTCTAAGCATTTGAATTTTGATCTGCAGGTTATTCCCCTACTAAATTCTTGTAAAGACCCACTTATTCCTCTTCAGAGGGAAATCCATTAAGCAGTTGTCCACTGGGCAGCCAAGGTAGGAGCCAGGGAGGGTGGGAATAGGTGTCCCTCCACCTCTGCCTTGTGGGGGGATGGCTGGAACCTCCCCCCAAACCTCCCAGACTCCGTTTCCCCACCAAAACGCCTTGAAGCAAACAACCGCCGCCTTCGGGAAAGTCTCCTTTCCGAATTGAACACAAGGAAACCGGAGAGGACAAAACCGAGCAATCCCATCGCTCTGGTGTTTGACATTTATGAAAAGTCAACAGCCATAACATCGATACAAGCTGGTCCGCGACACCAAGACATTACATAACTGTAGTGAGAATCGCACCCACAAAGGCGGTTACGTGCAGACCCCAAAGAAAAAAGCATTCCATGTTGAAGGTCAAAGGAGTTTTTCTTTCCTTTTATGTCCCAGAGAAAGAACCTTGCCCAGAAGAAGTCTTTGGCCAGTTCTCGAAGCCTTCCTGGGTGGTGTCCCATCTCTCGTCCTGCAGGCTGCCCTGGCCCACACTCAGCATCCCTCCTGGGAAGACTGGCTCCAGGTGGGGCTTCCAGGTAGCCTGACAAACAGAGGACAGACGGGCTGGGTGCAGGGCTGGGCTCTGAAACGTACTAGCTGTCATCTCTCCAAACCCCAGTTCGTTATACAGGTTCGCTGGTCGCTCTCAGTTCCCACTGAGTCCGCTCTGACTCACAACCACCTGTGTGTAAGAGAGGGAAGCGCAGCCCAGCCCTGCACCGTCCTTCCGTATTGATATGTCTGATTCATAGGAGGCAATAGAGTTAGCCTGCTGGTAATCAATCCTGGGAAGGGGACGTGGTTTGAGATCTGGTCTGTTTAAGGTTTGGCTTGCAGAAAGACTCAAAATGAAACAGCCCACCTCCACCCTTAACCCTGTTGCAGTTAAATTCCCTTTTAAACTTGAGAATGTTCTAATTCAGCAAAGACAGACAAGCAAAGCCATGTGGCCAAGGAAGGTCATTGGGATGGAGCAATGGAGCCTGAGACCTGGAGGGAAGGACGGGACGCCTCTTGTTTCTGGGACCCAGGCCTCCTTTGCCCTGTTGCTGGAAACCTGTGTTCCTTGTAACAAACTGGGTAAATGCTTGTTCGACATGCCATACGGCTTGGGGTATACAACTTGCTGGTTTTCCACTGAATTTCTGAGGTAGTTTTGGAAGGTTTCAATGCTACTTTTTCCTTCGGCCAAGCACTGGCAGAAATAAACTTAGAATTTCTTGAATCAGCCCGGTCTCTGTATTTGGCCAAAACTGTGACAGGCTTCCTGGGCCTCATCAGGTGGTATCAGTGATGTTGGCTATTCTGTTGATCCATCTCATGAAGGGCTTCCCCTATTTTCACCAACCCTCTACTAACCCTGATGTCCTTTTCTAGACCTTGGTCTTTCCTGATAACCAAGGAACCAAAGGAGCCAAGTCCAAGGCTTGCCATCCTCTTTTCTAAGTCAGAACAAATCGAAGACTGATTTGTTCATCAGGCACAGCTGCTACAGAAAGCCTTGTGTTAGGCTGAGTTGACTAGAGAAACAAATCCAGGGACATGCATATATGTGTAAGAGAAAGCTGTATATCAAGAAGGGCTTCTACATCAAGCAAACATCCCAGCCCAGTGCGGATCAAGTCTATTCGTTTGATACTAGTTCATAGACCTTCTACTGACTTACAACGCCACATGCAATGATGCAAAATGCAGGAAGATCGCAGGCCGGTGGGTGAAAAGTCTTGTGGATTCAATGGCGGTGGAAGCATCACAGGGCTCTGGAAGGTCTGTGTGGCTCTCCAATAGGAAGGTAAAAGCAGAAAGAGAGTGCGGCGGGCAGTTCCCAGGACCCTCCTTATGAGAAGGCCACACCCACAAGGATGTACCATCAGGCTATGACCTGATTGACAGGCTAGACTCCACCCCTACACTATTAGAGCTTCAAGTTGACGTGAAATTATGTAACTACCACAGACCTCATCAAAGTCTTAAAAAGCAATGATGTCACTTTGAGCACGAAGGGGTACCTGACCCAATCACCTAGCGTGCATAATGAAGCTGAGCAATGAGAAGGGAAGGTGACAATAAGGAGGTTGAATGAACATCTGAACTGCGCTCCTTGATGGTAGAGTAGGTTGATCAAGGGTCTAGCTCTTGGGGCTGTGCAGGACTCAGTGTGAGCCTGGTTCAAGGGGTCAGTCTCCAGATGCCTGCCATTGCAATCCATGGACCAAGCCCTACCTTCTTAGGGAGGCCCTGAACTCCCCTTCCTGCCTGTTGAGCCCATGAGCCTTGTGAGAACAGGAGCCTGATGCCCCCTTCTGGAATCTGCACTGGCTCAGGATCTATCCCCAGGAGACGCTTGAAGGCGTCTACCCCTGGGAAGAAACGCGTGCTTGGAGGATATTACTCAACAAATGAACAGGTGATGATGAGACACAGCCAGACAGAGATGTCACACAAAAAACTCACAGAAGAGACAAAGGTTCCAGTCAGGGCCCATGCATTGTCTTCCCAAAACTCAGGGCAGTTCAGACAAATACCGACAAGGTGTTCAACTGCTGGAAGCCCCACAATCTCATTCTCCCATCAGAAACTCCCAGGAGACTTGGCAGAAACAGGCCCCTGTTACACCTCCTTGTATACTGCTTCCTGGTTTCTGGTGTTGCAATCCAGCAAGAATCTGAACTTGGCATGCGAGAACCAGGGGTGTCTTCTAGTGAAAGGTTATCTGCTTTCTCTTGCACAAGGCACAGATGTTCCTGGCTAGATTCAGACTGTGTTGGTGCCCAACCATTGAGTGGCCTCTAACTCATGACAGCCCATGTGTGTCGGAGTCCAACGGTGCTCCATCGGGTTTTCAATGGCCGGTTTGGGGGAATAGACCACCAGACGTTTCTGGGTGCACTGGGACTACTAATCTTTTAGTTACCATTAAGCATTCTCACCACCCAGGAATTCCTGGGCAGAATTGGGTTGTGGAAATCCCTGATGATATCAAGTAGGACTATTTGGTCATGGCTGATCTTACATGTGTGACCTGACCCCCAACAAACAGGCCTGCCACCACCATCGTCACAGCAGAAGCCTGGGGTTCAAATGTCCCTGTCTCTCCCTGCTGTCTTCACTCTGGCCTGTGCTGCACGCAAGGCCTGTGTCCCAACTCACAATCCTTTGTTTCCAACTTTCACATTCTAATCGCCAATAATCATCAGTGTATCTTGATAGCATAGTTGGTCATTTTCAGGTCAGTAGAAGTTGGTCAAAATCTTCAATTCCATCCCCTGTGGCATTAATGACTGATGCTTCACTTTAAACAATGGTTATTTCCTGGTCTTCCTTGTAGGTAAATAGACATTATCCTCTCACTGACTGTAAGAACTTCAGAATAGGCCTTATATGTCTATAATATCTTTAATCGTGCATTACGTGGCAGTTTACATTTCAGATCATCAATTGGTGGTGTCAACAGTTCAAATTACGAATCAAACCCCCAATAATGTATCCTTCATCCAGTCCTTGATTTCTCTCCTCGCTCTTGTGGACTACTCCTTTCCATCTCACCTAAGTTAACCCCCCTCAGCAGTCCAGCCCAGTGCTTTATCGCCCCTCTGACCCCATTATCCTCCCAGTGGTCTCATGTAATCTTTGTCCTTTTGTGATTGGCTCATTTCACTCAGCATGATGCTCTCCAGGCCCATCCATGTCGTGATGGGTTCTCTGGTTTCATCATAGCTTGGGAGCAATGCATAGTATTCCACTGTGTGTATGTCCCATGGGGTGAGGGGAAACCTGACAATGAACAAGTGATTCATCTCTAAAATCTGTAGAAAGCTGCAACACTTCAATAAGAAAAAGATGCAAACCCAAGTAAAAAATGGACAGGGTAAATGTTGAATTGTTCTTTTTCATGATGAATGTGGCACCTTTCCTCTTCATCATTCCTGGGATAGTAGACCATAGGATGATAGGATTCAAGGATTCCATTTCAGCCTTGATGTCTTCCAATGCTTCTCCAGTCATAGTTCATGCATTCCATTATCTGATGATTAAAAGGTGGTTACCGTGCTTTTTGCTTGTTTTGAATCATGTCACATCAGTAAATGTCGGCCTTAAAAGCTTTCCTCCATCCAGGGAATTAAGGTTGACTCTGCTTTGAGGAGGTAGTTCTTCCCAAATCATATTTTGAGTGCATTCCAGCCTGAAGAACTCACCTTCCATCACTACATTAGACAATGTTCCACTGTTATTCAGAAGGTTTAAATTGGCCAGGAAAATGCCTCCCGAATTTCTTGGAAGACCGCCACGTGTTTGCTATATTGTGGTTGCCTGCATGTTGCTGTTATGTTGAAAGCTATTTCAAGTACCAACAGGGTCACCCATGGTGGTTAAGTTTCAAGACTGATACAGACTTGGAAAAAGGACCCTGCTGGCATTTCCCTGGCCAACCCAATGGGACTTTTGTGCCCACTTCAAAGAAAGGTGATCCAACAAAATACAGAAATTATTAAACAATATCCTTATTATCACACACAAGTAAAATTGGCTGAAGATAATTCAAAAATGGTTGCGGCAATAAATTGACAGGGAACCACCAGAACTTCAAATCGGATTCAGAAGAGGAGGTAGAAGAAGAGATAACATCATTGATGTCAGATGAATCTTGATCAAAAATAAAAAATACCAGAGAGATGTTTGCCTGTGTTTAACTGCTTGTCCAAAGGCATTCAACTGAGTGAGTCATAAAAGATTATGGATACAGTTCTTACATACAATCAAAGATGATATCCAAATGGACAACAAACATATAAAGAAATACACCCCCTGTGGAACCATTTGAAAGTTCTCTCAGTTTAAAAAAAAAAGTGAAGGGGAAATACACGTAGATTAGACCTCTGGTGAGACCCCCTGAACACAGGCCCGGGGAAAGTGGGTCATGGCAGATGTGGTTAGGTTAAACTCCGCCCTTCTCATTTGATCTCACTTCTGGCCCTTTGTAGAGTTGTTCTAGTTTTCAGTATTTTCTGTTTTCTTTTCCGACTGGAGTTTTTCTACATTTTATTTTGTGATTGTTGTTTGCACTCTCGATCTTTAGTTTTTTGTTTCTGCATGTTTTCCAGGATATAAAATCCAGGATGGTGAATCTTGAAACAGTAACTGGATTAATAATTCCTTGGGGTACAGCAGGGGAGGCTGAGGGGAAATGGGCACCTAATGACAGTTAGTACAAAGAAAAAAAGGAAATGTTCTCAAATTGATTGTGGGAAAGATTATACAATTCTTCTTGATATGGTTGAACTGTATATTGAACAGTGTGATATTTGCATTATATCCTAATAAAGCTGTTTATGAAAAAAAATAAATCATTACTCATGATCACTAGCCATCCAGGAGATGCAAATCAAAAGAAAGATGAAACCCCTCCTTATGCCACCATTGACAGCCAAGCTCAATAACACAAAAGATAACAAATGTGGAGAGGCTGCCAAGGTGTTGGAGCCCTCGTCCACTGCTGGTGGGACACTGAATATATACCACCACGATGGACAGTGATTTGGTGCCACCTCAAACAACCAGGAATAGAAATTCAATAGAACCCATCAAGCCCTCTGTTGGGTCTATGTCCTAAGAAATCATAATTCAAGCACATAGGCACACCCATGATCAGTGCAGCATGGTGCACAAAACCAAGAAGATGGAAACAACCTAAATGCTCGTCAGCAGAATAGCTAGAGAAACTCTGGTACAGGCACAAGACGGAATACTATGCATCCCTGAACACAACAACAAAACCATGCCGCACCTCATGACATGAATGACCCTGGAGAAGAGCAGGCTGAGTGAAATGACTCAATCGCCAAGGGACAAATCTTGTATGAGATGACTATGGTAAGTGGGAAACAAACACAGGAGTAAAACAATACTACCCAAAGGAACAGACTTTGCAGAATGCCCAGGGTGGAAGGCCAAGGGAGGGAAGAGAAAGTAAAGGACCAGACAGGGAAGGGGTGCAAACGTGGTGTGATGGACAACAGTCCCCACGAGTGGCGGAAGAGTAATCGAGGAAAAGGTGAAGAGTAAACGTCTGGGGGTGTTGATTAGCAATTTAAACTTTTGAATACAAAGTTGATGATTCAAACACCCTGTTAATTTATAACTTTATTTTTTTATTTAAAGAAAAGAAATTATAGATGGCATTGTGAAAAATGGGGATTCCAGGACTCAACTGTACTTGTACAGAACATGTACATAACCAAGAGGCAGTCATCAGAACAGAACAAGGGGAGACTTCAAGGTTTAAAATCAGAAAGCATGTGCATCAGAGATATATCCTTCTGCTGTGCTTATTCAATCTATGTACTGTGCAAATAATGTAAGAAGCTGGACTACCTGCGCAAAGACATCGCATCAGGGTTAGAAGAACATTCATCCTCAACCTGAGACCAACAGATGACCCAACCTTGCTTGCTGAAAAGGAAGAGGAATTGAAGCACTTACCAATGAAAATCAAAGCCTACAACCTTCTGTGTGGATTACCTTTCAACATTTAAAAAATCCTCACAATTGTACCAAGAAACAATATCATAATAGATGAAAAAATATTGAAATTGTCAAGGATTTCATTTTACTTAGATTCACAATCGATGCCCATGGAAGCAAACTCATGTCTATGGAGTTGATGCCAACGCATGGCAATGCTAAATAGGATTTGTGAGGCCTTGTGACTCTTTATGGAACATATAGCCTTGCCTTTCCCCCAAGGAGGGGTCGGAGCAGTTCAAAGCTTTCCAGACATCACCGCTGGGCCCCTGGAAGCAGTAATCTAGATACCAAGTGACCTACATAATAAATGCTTTGAGGACTAAGGTAGACCTGACCCAAGTCATAGTATTTGTAATTGCCTCATATTCATATGAAAGCTGAACCATGAATAAAGTTGACCAATGAGGAATTGATGCCGTTGGGCTACAGTATTGGTGAAGAGTGTTGAACATACCATATACTTCCAGAAGAACAAACAATTCTGTCTGGGACAAGTGCATCCCGGCGCTCCTTAGATGTGAGTAAGCATCTTCTCTCAGTAAATAAGCAAGACCTTGTCTCATCTGCTTTGGAAATGTGATCAGTAAGGACCAGCTCCTGGAGAAAGAGAGTAGAGAGTTGGGTAGAGAGTCAATACGAAGGAAGAGTACCCTAGTTGTGACATAGACTGACACAGTGGCTGCAACAATGGGCTCAACTGTAGGAACGATGATGAAGATGGCACAGGACCAGTACTCCATTCTATTGAACGTGGGACCTTTACTATGAGTCAGAGCCAACTGGATGGCATTTCAGGGAAAAACAACATGCCACACTAATTAAAAATCTTAAAAAGATTATTAAAAGTTCCTCTACGCCAGAAAGGAAATGAGGAAGCTGTTGCCAAGGACAGAGAGGACAGACTCACTCTCCACCTCACCTTGTCCACCCCCTGCCAAGAGAAAGCGCCCATCCATAAGGTAATAAAAGTACAAAGGAGGAAATCTCAGCCAGCCACTCTTATATAATGCAGGCTTGATTCATGTGGCAAGTCAAAACACTCTTCCGAGATTAGAATAATCTTATTTCTTTGGAACTAAGTTAATGTCTCACAGAGAGAAAACTTTCCATTCTGAGCTCACCAGGAGGAAGAGTAGAGATTGGAAAGGAAGTCCGGGTCTCTATGATCAAGGCTCAGTTTACTGCAAGGGACCCACTGGTCCCAGAGTTCACTGTGATCAAGGCTCAGTGTACTACAAAGAATCTGCCATTCCCAGAGCTCACAGGCAGGGGCACCAAAATCAAGGCTCAGTTGAGACTGCAAAGGACACACCACTCCGCATACAAATCAAGTTTGAGTCCAAGTGTGAGGTTGCTGAGCTCTGTCCATGTAGGAGCATCCTAGTTTCTATAGTTGATAACCTTTTCTTTTATATGTACAGCTAGAAAGTTCTATCTGCTACAGACTTGAGACCTACCCCAAGGCCAGGAAGCCCCAGGTGGTCCCAGAATTACCCTGTAGAAGGAC
>NW_022111357.1:41587928-41592750 GCF_000313985.2 Echinops telfairi
CTGGGGGCTTGTCTATCCATCCCACGAGAACTACACAGTCATCAGAACCCTGGGCGTGACCACACGGTCAGTGCTTCACAAATGTGTGAGTGGCAGCTGTCACAACTAGAATTACACCAAACGTGATTGAATGGGTGGGGGTGGAGGGGGGGGGCAGGTGGCAATCTGGAGTCTTACAACTCAGCACTCTCTATTGGAGGGCCCGGAGGACCATGGAGACAGCTCATTATCCTCACTGTTGCTGCCAGGAAATGCAACGGAAGTGTGAGGACCTCCAGCAAATAGAACAGCTTCTTAGCCCACTGTTTGTCTCCTCTCGCATCTGTGCTCGACCATCTGCTCTGATGGGGACTTCTCCTTGTTCTGATGATCATGTAGTGGACCCTCAGAAGGATGTGCAGGTGCCTGCGGTAGCTCCCTTGAAGCCTTTGTGGAATGGAGCAGGTCAAGAATCGGTCAGGGGAAAGATGAGAGCCAGGAGCCAAATTCTTCCCACCTCAGGGGACATCTTGTTGCCATCACTCCATCTTCCACACACTCTCAAGGACATGGGTCAGACTCAGGACACAGGAGATGCTTTACATTGTCTGGTGAGAGAGTTGGTACAACCATGAGGTCAGTAGGGCCACTGTCCCCATGAAGACTTGGAGAGAATGACCACCGAGTACATTACTCACCTGAAGCCACAAGTCCAGAAGCACCTGCCCAGTGGTCCCTCTGAAATGGCGAGTGTCTCCCTGGAGCACACATCAGCATGGAAAGAGGTCTCGTAAGCACAGGATCATGTGCTGCTTCCCATGACCTCATCTCATCAACTCCCTTCATGGCATCACCACTCCCAGGAGTTTACCTCCCCTCACCAACGGCAACAGCCCATAATGTAATGTAACCACCTCTATGGAATCACCAGTCCCATGGCATCACCACCATGGTATCACCTCACCCTATGACATCACCAGCCCCATGATGTCACCATCCCATTGCATCACGTGCCTCCATAGCCTGGGTCCCCCTTTGACATGTACACACACACACACACACACACACACACACACACACACTGCATCACACGCCTCCCTGGCATCATCATCTGATGGCATGACTGCCCAACACCAGCCTCTCCAGCAAAAGAAAGGGAAATGGGGCTTATTAAGGATCGTTTTTATCCATCACTCCTCTGAGGTCTGCATTTTCCCCATTTTGTGGATGAGAAATCTGCAGCAGCCGTGCATAGCAGCACAGATAATAGGTAACGCCACCATATCGGTTTCTTGTGTCCACCCTAACAAAAGACCGCCAACGGAGTGGTTTAAAACAATCAGTGCACCAGCAGGGCCATGCTCTCCGAAGGCTCCAGGAAGGGTCCTGCCTTCTCTCTCCTACATCAGGCAGCTCCAGGTAGTCCTTGGCTTGTGGCCACATCACTCCATCTCAGCCTCAGCTTCCCCAAGGTCCTTCCTCTGCATCTCTGCTTTGCTTCTCTTTTGTAGGGACACCATGCTCCTCCAGAATGACCTCATGCTAACCTAACAGACGACTTCTCCAAAGACCACCTTTCCAAACAAGGACTCCAGAGCAACATGGAGAGTGGGGACTTTGGGGTATGTATATGTATAACAAACATCAATGCTCAGCGTCAGGTGTGGTCAGTATCCTTCCAGGGGAGCTGACAACAGAGCACCCAGAGGCATCCCCAGGCAGGAGTCGAGGGCCCTGGGTGTGGTGTGGAGGCCTGGACACAAGCTAAATAAAGGAGATGACTTCCCAGCTCATTGACAACCGCCCCTGTAGCCTGCCCAGGACACTGACCGATGACCTCCTGGTTAAGCACTCACTGCCTCTTCCCATGGAGGACCTTAGGGCTTCCGGCTCCTTTAACCCCTGTTACAAATCAAATAGTATCTGGGATGCTCGGCTGGGAGGGTCAGACGTTTGGTTAATGAGTTCTCACAGCGATGGAAACAGAAGTTTCTGTGTCTCAGTTTTCAGCCAGACCACAGGCCGGGCTCTGCGGGAAACTGTATCAAGAGCCAGGTACAACGCACCTTAGGATAATCAGCCCCTTGAGGTTGAAGGGCTACATTTACCCTTTCAGGACAACGTTCAGAAGGCTTAGGAGAGCAGGGGTGATGGACAGAGCAAACACAGGGTGGAAGCGGGGTTAGTGATGCTACATCGCGGGGTTGGTAATCAGGAACATGAAGCTAAGTGTGTGTGAGGCACTGAGCGGAAAATACCTGGTCTTCTCTGTAAACGCGGACTCGGTTGACAACCAGAAGCTGCTTTGGTTTTGTTCTGTTTGGAATTCCTGAGGCCAGAAGAGAGGTCTTCAGGGCCTGAGGCTGTGACTACGTGGTACAAACACAGAGAACAGACACGGACAGGCCTGGGCCCCCTGCATCCCAGCCGAGGAGAGAGATGAAACAGGCGCTTGCAAAGGCATCGTCTTAAAATTTAATCAGCACTCTTTATTCAGACGTGTGCACCTACTGCTGTTAAAATTTTAAAAAAGGATTGGAGTCAATAGACCTTTATCATATCTGTGCTTCTCTTTGTCACCTCCAACAAGAAATCCACTTTTGAGCAGAGGCGTCACCGACTACAGTGACTCAGGCCGTCACAGCCCACCCCCTGGGCTTCCTCCCATCCCAGACCAAACAGAATCCTTGGGAGCATTTATCATCAATCTCAGTCATAGGTGGCCAGCACCGCTGCAAATTTCCTCAGTGTGCTATTTCTTAGATCATATGAATACTAACAACCGAATCATCTTATAAAATCTTTCCACGTGGAAAGACATTATCGGTTAACAATGTTATTTGTAACTGGCCGGAAGCCTTTCTTTATCTCCTCCTTTTCCTTGAATGGTAATAGAATGCTTATGAGCTGGGCTGTGGTCAGCAGTTCCAAACCACCAGCAGCTCCTCCAGAGAAAGACTGGGCGTTCTCCTCGGGTAAACATTAACCCTCTCAAACCCACAGGGGATCGTAAGGAGTCAGCCGCAACTCGATGGCAGGGAGTCTGGCTTGGGGTAAGATACTCGCATGGATCACCACCGTATTGTTGCTAAAATCCTAGAAAATGTGACGAAATCGGTGACTCTAAAAACAGCAGCAGCAGCAGCACAAAGCGAGCGGTGTAGTGAGTGCAGGCAGAAGCCACCAGCAGATGACAGCAGGTGGCTAATCGCAGCAGCACACGCAAAGATGAAGACCTTCAACCTGATGCATTGAGCCGGGGCAGCAGCAATAGGCTCAAACACAAAATCAGTTGGGAGAACGGCACCAGACCAGCAGGGTTTCCTTGTGTGGTCCACAGCGTCGCCAGGAGTAGGACCCGACCCCAACATGCCTTACCAAAAAAAAGGGGGGGGGGGTTTGTTTTTCTCACTACAAATCATGCATTGCTGCTGAAACACTGCACACACACAAAATGTATAGGCAGTCATGTCATCGTCACCCCCTTGGAGAGTGTCAGTCAGCGTGGTCCAACCGCACACCCACCGCGACCCCCACAACCCCCACCAGCACCACCACCACCCCGCCTCCCTGGAGAGGCTGCTGCTTCAAAATCCGCAAGACAAACCGACCTCAGGACAGAGAGAATACACAGTGGGGCCGCTTCCATTCCGCAGGCTGCGGCTGAGACTAAGGGAGAATCTCCACTTGTACTGTGTTTTGTTTTTGGAGGGGGGTGGAGGTGGGGGGAAAGCGCCCGGGGAGCGGCGGTCGGTCCCTCGGCCCAGAGCGACCTGCGGGTAATGTGCAGATTTCCTCCAAGCACGAGCTGCTGCAAGCCTCAGCGCAGCAGTCATCGAGGGCCACCGTTAAGATGACACGGTGATGGATGTGGCTGATGAGTCCCTTTATGAGACAAACCGCAGCGTTCTCGGTTTTACAGCCGTCGTCTTTCTGAAGCTTGCTTTGTTTGGGTCTTTAGAGCCAGCGGGTTTCCTATGAGCGCTGTGCGCTGCCTCCAGAGAAACCCAGGAGGTAAAAGCGGCGCTTTCTGGGTGGAGGGTGAGGAGGAGTGGGTGGGCAGTGACTTCTAATGATAAGCCATCTGCTGTCCCGCGCTCCCTGGGGTACGCAGCAGCCGGTCTGGGGAGAGGAGACTGCCAGCCCTTTATTCGGAGCCACATCTGGTGGACTGGAACTGCCAAGCTTTCTGCTAGCAGCCGATGTGTTTAACCATTTGCGCCACCCGAGGACTGCCCCTCTGGTTGCTGTCGTTATTAGGTGCCCTCTAGCAGGTTCTGACAGTAGCAGCCCGCTGCACACCAGAACAGGACCCACCCCCGCCCGGCGCCATCCGCACCCTTGCTGCACCCAGTGTTGCAGCCGCTGGGTCAATGCATCTCTTGAGAGCCTTCCTCTTTTCCACGGACTTTCTACTTTACCTACCCAAACGTCCTCTCCGGGGATTGGGCTCTCCTGACCGCATATCCAAAGTACACGAGAGGAAGTCCCACCATCTTCACTTCGAAGGGACTTTCTCACTGCACTTCTTCCCAAACAGGTACCACCAGATCAACTCCGGTTCCAAGCATGATCGCCTTTGCCAGGGACTGGTCGCTTCTAATGACAGGTATTCCAGGAACATGGAGAAGCCCGGAGGTAGAAGCCCCGGTGGTGTAGCGGTTACATGTTGGGCTGTTTACTGCCATTCAGCAGTTCAAAACCACCAGCCGTTCAGCAGGAGAAAGATGAGCTTTTTCCCCTCCTATAAAGAGTAAAGAGTTACAGTCTCAGAAACCCACAGAGCAGTCCTACCCTATCCTGAGGGCCTCGCTGTGGGTCAGAATGGACTCAATGGGAGGGA
>NW_022111357.1:41594416-41595645 GCF_000313985.2 Echinops telfairi
AGGCAAGGAAGTACATGGGCGCTGGGATGGGAGCAAAGGCAATGTGACGCATGTTGTGCAGAAAAATGACATAGACCAGCAATGAGAGTCAACACCTAGCATCCATTCCATAAACTGAAAAAGAAGGAAGGAAGGAAGGAAGGAAGGAAGGAAGGAAGGAAGGAAGGAAGGAAGGAAGGAAAAAAAATCCGTTCGGTGACACTGAGGAGCTTGCCACTCCCAGCTTCCTTCAACGAAGAATCTTAACCAGAGTTCCGGTTGCCAGAACAGGCCTCAGCTGCCAAGTCTCCCTCAAAACCACAGCCCCACCCTGCCAGGTAACCCTCCCCAGCCTTGTAACCAGGCAGGCATCACGCTTCCTTGGCAGTTCAGGCTGCAGAGGCCAAGAGACTCTATTGTGCCTGTCTTAGAGTTGGATCCAGGTCCCAGGATCCCAAGCGGCAGTGGAACTCCAGAAGAGAAGCAAGCATCTCTGAAGTCCATTTTCAAGAGTGAAGTAAGACTGGATTCCTAATCAAGGATATGCACTATATATGGTGTTTCCTTAGGGGTCCCTCAGTGGGATGGTCACACAGATTGTCTCTTACACAACCGACAGCTAACCGAGAAGTTGGGGACTCGTATCCACTCAGAGGTGGCTCAGAAGAAAGGTCGGGTGATCTACTGGCAAAAGATCGGCTACTGAAACCCTGAGGAGCACAGTTCTATTCTGAGGCATGTGGTGGGCTCCCACTGCGCCAAAGTCAATTCGACAGCAACTGATTTTTTGTTTTAACTCTTCTTGCACAGAAATAATAATAAAAAATACACTCAGGTAGAAAGAAAATGTTTTGAAAATGATGATGGCAACAAAAGTACAGATGTGCTTGACGCAATGGATGGATGGATGGATTGTGATAAGAGGTGTATGAGCCCCCAATACAATGACTTAAATTTTTAAAAAAAACAACACTATAAACAGTGCTTAGGAGCTCTGGTGACATCGTGAGTCACTGAGCTGCTAGCCACAAGGGCAGTGTTTCAAACCCACCAGCCCTGCTGCAGGAGACGAACAAGGGCGTCTACGCCTGTAAGCATCTGAAGTCTCAGAAACCGACAGGGCAGGTCTGCTCTGTCCTCAGGGGCTGCTATGAGCCTGAATCAACTCGGTGGCAATGAGGGAGCTTGAGAAACAACACCTGCCACGTGTGCACTCCGTGCCAGGTGCTGCATGACTACGAGTTCATTTT
>NW_022111357.1:41597034-41597907 GCF_000313985.2 Echinops telfairi
ATGGCACTGTGACCTTGGAGGGGGCAGGAGGAGGAGAGGGGCCCTGGCTGGGCAGGCTTCCTGATGGAAACCAGGGACCCAGGAAGCCCCAGGGTTTCTCAGTTTTTTCGGGGAGCTTCACCGGAGGCTGACCAAATGCCCAGAGAAGACTTCCTGCAGGACCCACTGCCATGGCCAGCTCTGCCCAGCCAAGGGGCTCATGCCACCAGGGACATTGTAGCACCCACCCCCCAGCTTCTTTTGGTTTCAGGTCATAGAAGCCCACCCAGCTCGGCTGGTTTGAGGAGGGGAGGGTTCATGGAGAGACACGGGGCTCAGATGCTGCAGTGGAGCAGTGTGAGGGCAGAAAGCCAGCTCTTCCCCATACACCTGCCTCGCTTTTCCTCCCCTGGTAAGCCATCTGTCTGTGCCACTGTGCCCAGAGCCACACGCTCTTCTCCACAGAAAGAGAGCAGACTCGTTTGGGTGTCCCTGTCCATAGAGAGAGAATACCATGGGCCCAACCTTGGGGGAATGGGCACTTCTGAGCCAGTCCACAACCGTGGGGGGCTTCTAGGTAACCCATCCTGGGATCTTGGGAGGGGTACGGGTAAGGGTTGTTGCTGTTGTTGTTGTTGTTGTTGTTGTTGTTGTTGTTAGGTGCCATAGAGTCACTTTCAACCACGATGGCCTTACGCACAGCAGACACAGCCTGGTCCTGCACCATCTTCGCCATCGTTCCTGTGCGTGAGCCCATTGTTGCAGCCATGGTGCCCATCCTGCAGGGCCTTCCCCTTTTTTCCTTGGGTGAATTTTAGGGGCTGAGGAAAGGGTTGTAAGTAACAGACACTCACAGAGGCTCTGCCTCAAACATGCCTTAGAATCACCACCATC
>NW_022111357.1:41599375-41600879 GCF_000313985.2 Echinops telfairi
CATCCCCTGAAAATAAGACCTAGCGCATCTTTGGGAGCAAAAATTAATATAAGACACTGTCTTATTTTCGGGGAAACAGGGTAGAGAGTTCTTTATAAATCACAACGCTCAAGGCAGACCAATTAGGTGAGACTATTGTTTGGTTTTTAAGAAGACCTGGGAGGATATTTTAGGCTTCAGATTCAAAGATTATCTCAGGGCAATAGTTTCATAGAATTCACTCAGCCTCCAGGGGACCAGAAATTCTAGATTGCATGTGAATTTAAAATTCTAGTCTTCATTATCCCCCATTTCGTTTGCGATTCTTCTATGGAAAGTTAGATCAAAACTTTCAATCAGGGTAGCCAGGCCCAATCCAGCTCTTTTGACTACCAAGACAAACTCCCTGCCATCGAGCTGATTCTAAATCATAGAGACCCTAGAGGAGAGAGTAGACCTTCCCCTGTGGGTTTCTGAAACTCTAACTCCTTGTAAGAGTAGAAAGTCTACTCTTTCTCACTTGGAGCAGCTGGTGGCTCGAACAGCTGACCTTGTAGTTAGCAGCCTAAAGCATAAGCACTACACCACCAGGGTTCCTTCTGCTGACCTAGGGGGTCGTTATTATCCCCTGGATTTAACTAAGAGAATGTCAGGAACGTTTCTAGCACAATGCCTGGCCGAAAGTGGATTCCCTCTCCTCCAGCAGCATCTGAGCTTGAGCCCGGGACACCATTTGGTCCAGCCTCTCGCTCTGGTCACTGTCACTCTGATCTTCCCAGGAGGCATGAGGAGGAAGGCCCCTCCCCAGCAGGCAGCCTGGGGCAGAAGTGAGAGCTCTGTATGGCGGGGCAGGACTTTGGGGTTCTCATCCCCCTTCAGCCACGGATGACTTGAATCCGCCCCTCTGTCTAGGTTTCCATTTGTCCTCCTGCAGAAGATGGAGCCTTGCGTCCAGTAGCCGCTCCCAGCACAGAAGCGAAATGTTAAGCCCTGGCCTATTGGGAACGGCCCAATGGCCTGCAGCCACCTGGAAGTGCCCACAGCAGCCAGCCATCTGCAGACCATTTTTACACAAACCTCATTCAAAAACCAGACTCCTTGGGGGCCTGGCCGAGCCCACTGCACTTTCTCCCTGGCTCAGGTAGCGTGCAGGGAGAGAGCTTCCTCGCCCGGCAGTGTAGGAGTGTCAGCCGTGCTCCCCGTCTTCACTCACGAGCTCGGCCCTAGGCATGTCAACCCAAGCCACCTCTCCAGACAGTCCGCAGTGTCCCCAGAGAAGAAGATGCCAGGGACAGCCTCCGACATCATCCAGGATCGAGAACCACCATGTGTATTCTAAAGGAAAAGAGAGCCCATTCAGAGAGCCGAGGCATGCCCCCCGCCCAGGTCCCCCACCCTCACAGGGCACAGGGGAAAGGCACACGCTGGCACAGGCCACTTGGCCATGTAGGTGACTCATGCTTGGCCGGTCCCTTCCCACCCTGTAAGGAAATCTTGATAAGTGGATCCTGCTGTGCTTGGGGGG
>NW_022111357.1:41601559-41603324 GCF_000313985.2 Echinops telfairi
GCTGTGGCCAGACCCAAGGGCCACTCTCTTTCCATGCTGGGCCAGGTAGCCCTCTCTGCTTGGCTTGGCGGGATATTCCCTCCTCCTTGTCACTGACTGCCTGATTCCCTGGGATGATGGCTGCACCTCTGGTTGCTGGCTGGACTGTGGGTTTTCTTCTATGGATTTCCACAGCTCAGGGAGGGAGGAGGTTAAATGGAGCACAGTTCCCACGCTGTGTCTCCAGTGCTGTCCCCCGGAGCACTGTGAGTCAGTGAGGGTGCATTGTGTCTCCTGGTGGGGGCTGGTCCTACAGTCCTCTCTGTGCCTTGGCTGTTCTGAGCAGGAATGCCAACTGATACATTTCTAAACCTTTGTGAGGGCATTGCCCACTAGTTTTTAAGGAGGGTCTTCAGGGGAGCCCTGTGTTGTAGTGGTTAGACATTGGGCTGGGATCCGCATGGCCAGCTGTTCAAAATCAGCAGCAGCTCCTCAGGAGAAAGATGGGGCTTTCTGCTCCCATAAACAGTTACAGTCTCAGAAACCCACAGGTGGTCATTATGGGTCAGCATGGACTCAGTGACCACGCTGTTTGGGAGTTTTAGATCCCCTGCCGCAGGTTTACCTGGCTGTGTGTGTACAATGCTGGTTCTGGGCTCACCCATCACAGACGCACTCGTCTCAATCTCCTGGGGCTGATGTAACAAAGTGTCACACACTTGAAACAACAGAAATGTGTCATCTGATCATTCTGGAGACTGGAAGTCCAAAACCTATTTTGGCACGGAGTCAAAACCAATTTGCACGGAGTCCAAATCAAGGTGTGAGCGGTGTCACCCTCCTCCTATGGCTGTAAGGGAGAATCCCTTCCTTCCCTCTTCTGGTTTCCAGTGCCCATGACCTTCCTTGGTCTGTGGCCACCCTCCTCCAATCACTGGCCCCTGTGGTTACATCACCTTCTCCTCTTCTGTGTGTGGGTCAAGTCTCCCTCTGCCTCCTTCTTATAAAGATACACGGGACTGCCCTTGGGGGTCCATGAAAGCTCATCATCCCGAGGTCCTCCCTCACACCCACAACGTCCCCACTCTGTCCTGGGAGGCTGTTAGACATTCTGCCAAAGAGACACTAGGAGTGGAGTTCAACCTGACGATCAAGTGGTAACTTGATGACACCTCTGTGGTCGGGGGAGGTGGTGGGGGAGGGGTTGGACCTTTGTATAAGAGCAAGATCTAGCAGAGACAATTCCTCTCTGCTGTTGCACCTTCCTCCTGTCTGGGACTCCACTAGATTTCTGTGTCTGCCTCCAGGGGCGGCCCTGTGTGGGCTACCCAACCCTAAGAGCCGTCAGCATCCTGTCATGCTTCCACCAACCTTGGCTCCACATGACGGCACTCACAGGCCTGTGATCACCTGGCTTCCCACCTCACCTTTCAGCATCATTGACCTGAAGCTGCGTGAGTCTGAAGAGGCCCTACTAGCATTGGGTCTGTGGGCTTGAGTGGGACTGGGATGGGATACCTTCTTGATGTAAGGTTCTCTCTTGTACAGAGATGAGAGCCGCTGGTTTGTTTCTCTAGAAACCTAGCAGCCTAACACACCGTCAAGCGGCCTTGACTGGCTCCGGAGCTTTGGATGTGGATGCCTTTGCAAACGCATTATTCAGGAGACCACATGACTGAAGCAGAGGCATTAAGGATGGGTCCTGGAAATACTTTTTTTTTTAACATTGTATTGAGGGCTGTTCCAGGTCTTGTAACAATCAGACATCCATTGTATCAAGTATATG
>NW_022111357.1:41605330-41609002 GCF_000313985.2 Echinops telfairi
AGCATTTAGGAACTAGAGGAAAGTTATATTTTCCATCGTTGTTACATCGCACCCTGACTGGCTCGTCTCCTCCCCGAGACCCCTCTGCAAGGGGATCTCCAGGAAATACTTTTACAAGCACCTCCAGATTATTCTCATGCACTTTCATGTTTGAGAACTGACCAACAATTCCCCAAGGGAAAGAGGTCTTCCCTCAGCCCTGGCCTAAAAGGATTCTGCCCCTTAACCACTTAGAACCTCCTTCCTCCATCTATAAAGTAGGAGTAATGATAACAGCAGGTATACAGTAAAGAAAAGTGGATAGAGGCTGTCGACAGGCACTGCCTATCCCCTGCTGGGTGCTGTTCCATCGTCCAGGCTCTGTTTCAAGAGCCTGTCCGTGTGGTCACACGGACTTGGTTAGATGTCACATGGCTCTTGCTTGACATACTCATGTCCAGTTAGCTGCTTCTGCTGGGTCATGGACTGTGGGCACAAGAAGAGTAAGAAGTGCCCGGCACGGGCAGGTTTCACGTTCATCATCTCCTGTACCCTCACCCCCATTCTATGGCGTATCTCATCATGATAGTTCTGTTGTTATTCCTATGGATTAGGAAGCAGACTGGGGAGCTAAGAAGCGAGCGTGGTTGAGCGCCCCTGATGGTGGTATGCGGTACTAGTTCAGATGGCCGTAGCTGGGGGCTGGGACTAGGAGACAAAGCGGAGAAAAGCGGGTCCTGACGCCAGTTATTGGATCTCAAGTGAATGCCAAGGAGCTCAGACTGTGATCATCATTACTGCACACCCTGAGCTTTCCCCAGATCTGCCGAAAATCACAGGCAAGGTGCTGGCTCGGTGGTGCTGATGTGTGGAGTTGGGCAAAGCCATGATGGTCCTCCGGCCCATCTCCCTCACAATCCCGCAGGCCTAGAGGAGGAGCCACCCTGGGGCCAATGTCACACTCTGAGTTGGCCCCTAAAGCAGAACTAGAAGGAGGTCCCCTGGATCCCAGCCTGGGACTCCCCAGACCGTACTCTTGGATGGACACATAGCCTGCATAGATCCTTCCTCTCCTGGTGGGCACGCCCGCCAGCTGGGCAGCAGGGCCAGAGCTGCCTGGACTCTGGAGAAGACTTCCTCAGCAGAAGAACTCTGCAAGTCCCCACCTACGGCTGAGCCATTCCTGGGCCCCAAAGGAGCAGCATCCTGCCTTGCCCAGGCATGTCAACCTAGCCAGCTGCTCTAATGCCAGGACAAAGTTATCGTCCATGTCACCCTAGGCTCCCAGTCCAAAATATTTCAGGAGGCAAGAAGGGAAAGGAAGTTCCATGTCCCTTGCCCTATGTCCCCTGGGGCCACTGTGACCCACTGCCAACCTCCCTGCTCCTCCTGGAGGTTGGGGCCTGTGCAGAGCCAGGGCAGGCCCTTCCTGTCCAGGACATCTGCAGGGCACCTCACCTCCTGCTCCTGTGGGGGCTCCCTTCTCGGGCCACTCTGCCTGGATGGTGGAAGAGGCGAGGGAAATTTAATTTGAGACTGAATTCCGAGAGGAAGATAATGAAAATGCCCCAGGTGGAAAGGAATAAGGAAAGAGCCACGAGTGGTGAGTGAAATTAATGCCAGGGTGGGAGGCCTTCTTGCCCCCTGACCCACAGTCCCTCTGAGTATCTGGGTAGAGAGACACGACAAAGTTTGCCGCTGGTGACGTGACGTCCATGTTCCTGTTCGCAGTTGCCAGACTGTGAAAGCTCACACCCCATCGAGGCTGAGGCTGCACGGCTGGGTCCCAGGCACGTTGGGCTGTGCCAGAGACGGGCTCCCTGGTGCAGGGCTCCCTGGTGCATGGGACTTCCGTTCCCAAAGGTACAAGCCAGATATGTAAAACCATGTGACTTCACACCTGAGGCACAACAGAAATTCACTCCATCTCTCCCTCTCAGTCCTGTTCAGCTGGTTTGTTTGGGAGTGTGCTGTGTTTCTGTGGGTCCTTCAGCTTCACCATTAGGTCATCTGGAAATTTGCTCTAGAAAGATTGCAAACTCACTCCAGAACCACTTGAAATCCTGGGTTTCAAGTCAGCCTATCTTGTGGGTCTCAGTAAACACAAAATGTTACCCTTGCTGGAGGGCATCAGATTTCAAGGCTACCCAAAGGTGTCCCCGAAGAAAATCCTAATGATATGCTTCGTACAAAGCAGCCCTGGAAACCCTATGGGACACAGTTCTACACTGACACACCTGGGGTCACCATACATCATCGTCAACTCAACAGAAGCAAAATCAGTGAAGCTTATAGAGAGAGATCAAGAGAATTACATCAAAGAAATGGCTCAAACACTTGTGGAGGCAAGCAAGTTTCAAACCCATGGGTCACATAGCAGGCTGGAGGCGTATCCTGACTCAAATTGTTGCAGGGACCATTGAAGTCAAGGTTGGAAGGTCAGATGGCAGGGTGCTGGTGATTCCCAGGGTTGACAATCAATATGGCAAACTACTAATCCAGCAAAAAGCAAGTAAGCGTTTCAGCAGCAGTCACTTATATGGGGAGCAGGCCACATCCTGTAGGATATCTCTTCATGGGTGTTTCTTAAGCCTTAACTGCCAAACCACTGAGAATCCTGGCCCAGTCAAGTTGACACACACATTCACTATCACCAAAGTCAAGCTAAAAACGTTTATTTAGTAGAATAAAACAGAGACCCTAGGAATGTGCTCCTTCAGAATTCACAGAGAAACCTGAAAGAGGATATGACTTTGCCGTGCCTGCCTTCTTTCCACCTGAGATGTTTGGGCAAGCGCTGGAAGCATCACAGCTACGGTGCAGCCGTGCATAGGAAAGCCGTCCGTGATGGATGACGGAACAGGAAAACGGAGGGGGCCTCGGTCCTATCCCAGCCCTGCCTTCCTCTGGACATGTGGTCGCAAAGCAGTAGAGACAAAGGGGAGGACAGACCAGTCTGGAAATAAAGGTGACACCAGAGGCAGGAGAGCAGAATGCATCCAGAAGGAAGGGGTAGTTGGCAGGGCCCACAATGGTCTTCTGGGATGTGAGCCAAGATGAACCCACTGTGTTTGTTCTGTTTTTCAAATAACTCATTTCTTCTCAGTCTTCAGATGTCAGAACCAGTCACTTGATTGGACAGGACCACCCTGGGCCCCCAGGATAAGGTACATGTGGGTCATCAACCTCCCTCTGATCTCCTGTGTAATTTATAAGACACCTGCATCAGTATTACACCCCTATCCTGAATGAATGAATACATAGATGAATATATGACTGATTGAATACATGCCGCATGAGCAAATAGCAGCTGGATAAATGAATCAGTAGATGGATAGCGGAATGAATGGGTGAGGATGAGGCTGAATGGTGAAGACGGGCACAACCAAAGGCCTCAGCTGTAGAGGAATCGATCCACAAACTCCGGTACATCCACACAACCGGATATTGTGCATCCGTAGAAACATGACACCTCACGACACAGACAAAATTGGAGGACATTACACTTAGCAAAGTCAGCCAATCTCATAAAGACAAAGATTTTATGATACTATTATCAAAAAGAAAACATGTTTTTCACACCAAACAAAAAGAAAGAATACATGGATGAATGGCTGGATGAATACATGAGCAGATGGATGAATGAATACATGGCTACATGAATTAATAAATACATGGATAAATAAATGGATA
>NW_022111357.1:41609480-41625410 GCF_000313985.2 Echinops telfairi
TGGATGGATGGATGGATGGATGGATGGATGCATACACGAATGGGTAAATACATAAATCATCTTCATGTGCCATGCTGCCCATCAAATACAAACTTGTTTAAATGAAATATGATTGTTTCATATGGAGGAGCAAAGTTCCCACAGAGAAAGGGGCACCAGAGAATTCTTGAACATTGAAGCAGAGCTTGGATAAGTCAGTGGTCCTAACTGAGGACCAGTTTCCAGACTGCTCTCAGGAGACATTTCCAGCTGGCCGGCTGGGCTATAAAATCGCTTGTATCGACAGTCATGTGAAAGGAAGTGGCAGCTTCCAAAGCCAGGGGCTCGGAAGGACTGTTCACTTGGGAATGGCAAGTCCTGCCCACAGGTCCTGCAGGCATTGGTAAGAAATGGCATTAGGCCGCTGGGGGCTTCCTTTGCCCTCTGGGTTCCGGGATTCTGAAGGGTTATCAGCGTGACTGCAGAGCAAAAGAGGCAATTGGACTAAAGCTTGGGTCAGGCTCCCTCTAGGAGAGGAAGCCTCAGTCCCCAGAAATGTGGTGTGATGCTCCAGGCCTCTGCCAACCACTGGACCAGTGCAGCTCTGTCTCAGCCCAGGGCCTCCCCCTCCTTGGATTAAATGCCTCCTCAATGGCACTCAGGGGGAAAGGAACTTCATTACACCAAATTAATAAAACATAACTATGGTCGCAGAAATCTAATCATGGGCTGATTTACATGCTAACAACCCTGTGAGGCAGCAAGTTCAAGGTCTCTGTGCTTTGGAGCTGAGCCAGAAGGACCTGGCAGCTCCAGCAGTCCATTCATGTTCTCTTGGGTCCGTCCTCTCCCTGCCCTGATAGCCTGTACCTCTTGGGACAGAAAACTTGGGCACGAGGAGGACTCCTGCTAAGTGAGCCAGGTTCTCTTTCTTTTTTAAAAAAAATTTTTTCATTGTGAATTTGGTGGCTGACAGAGCAGATGGTTGGTTTGTACAATTCATGCACACTTTGTTTCATCTCCTTCCCCGCCACCCCTTCCACATACCATCACATCTCCCTCGTCTTTCCTGTGCTTCCTGCTTCCACCCCTCCTTCTGAACTCTGTCCTTGGAAAGGGTTGCCCTTTGGATCTTACATGGCTGTCTGATTCTCTTTTGACCTTCATAAATAAAATGGACATGTGCCCATAAAGAGGGGGATCCGCGATGACCGGCGGTGGCCAAAAGGAACCCCAGGGGCACTGTGAGTCGGCGCCCGGCTGCTAACTGCAAGGTTGGCAGTTCAAACCCACCAATCCCTCCAAAGGAGAAAGATGAGGCTGTCCGCTCCCATAAACATTTACAGTCTCAGAAACCCTAAGGAGCAGGTCCACTCTGCCCTGTAGTGTTGCTATGATTCAGAATTGATTCTCTGACAGTGAGTTTGGTAGTTGGCTGGTGGTCAAGTGCTAGAAGAAACAGCTTGGCTTTCAGCTTGGTGAGTCTATTGGCCTGAAAGTGTTTTTGGGACAGGCACAGCTTCACAGACTCATATAAGACCCGTGGCCTGTGCCCCCCAGCAACTGGCCCTGAGCCTTGTACCCCGTAAGGTCTCAGTTGTCCAGAATGAATTGCGTCCCCTGCAAATATATGTTGAAGTCCTAACTCTGGTACCTGTGAGCATCACTCTGCTTGAAAACGAGGTAGTTGATGCTGTCATCCATTAGCAAGAGGTTACAGTAGAATAAGCGGATCTTACTCCCATCTGAGTGGTGTCCCATACAGAGGAGAAGAGGCACTAGGGGAAGGAGGCATGTTAACCGCATGAAGATGCATGCAGCTATACGCCAAGAAAGCCCAGGGCTACCAGAAACTAGGAGAGGCAAGGAAGACTCTCGCCCTAAAGGCTTAGGAGGCAACATGGCTCTGTTAACACGTTGATTCGGGTTTCTGGTTTCCAGATTGTGGGGGAAGGTCCCTCTGTTCTAATAAAGTCAGACATCTGCAGTACTTTGTTACAGCAGCCCCAGGAAATAAAGACATCGGTGTTTGTTTGATTGAATTGGATTGAATCATAAATAATCATAACTAATCGCACCACAGGGAGCCCGCAGAAAACTCCTGCGTGCTCCTGCCTGGGGTGGGGGGTTGGGGAGGCTTTGCTCTGGCTGTGCCCCGCACCTGGAGTGCTTCCCCCAGATTGCTGCAGGGCCACCCCCTCGCCTTCCAGACTCGCCTCCATGGCCATCATCGGTCCCTCCACCAGAATGCCAACCTCTTGAGAGGAGGAACTTGTTGGTTTAATCTGTTTCAACGCCACCTTTTTTCTATGTTCAGTGAGCATATCAATGACTAACCCATTGCGGCAGAGTCTAGTAGTCGTCGCTCTGGGACAGGGGACAACTGCTCCATCGGATTCCCAAGGCTGTCCATCTTCACCAGAGCAGGCAGCCTCATCTTCCTCCCTTGGAACAGCTGGTGGGTTTGAACTTCCAGTGCATGGTTAGCTTAACCCACTCATTACTAGAATTCCTTTAGCAAGGGATAGTGGTTCTAAAAGTGAGCTGAGCATTCCTCCCACCCTTTCAGACATGGCCACCTCCAGTGGCCACCATTCACCAGCTTAGAGCTCTGGGAACAGCAGGGCAGGCGACCTTCTGAAGGCAGTGGACACTCAGTCCCTTCTCCCCAGTCTGCATCCTGAACCATGTTGCCATCGCTTGAGCAAGGACGCCAAAATTCAAAAGAAAACACCAGAACTATTCCTGCCTCAGGCGGGGGAGTCTGGACCCAGGGGGAGAGTGTATGTGTGCGTGTGCATTTATACACTGTGCATGGTGTATGCACATGTGTGCATATGTGCATGTGTGTGTTGCCTGTGAATGTGTATTGTGTGGGCCTATGTAAGTATGGGGTTACATATATGTGAGTGCATTGTTGAAATGTGTACACGTGTGTACTTTGTGCACTATGTGTGCAAGTGTGTAGGTTAGTGGGTGTGTATGTGTGTGCATATTGCAAGTGTCGTGTGCATGGAGGTGTATAAGATGTTCATGCACATATTGTGTGTGCGCACAGGCCCATGTGTGCTTATGTGAATATTTTATTATGCATCTGTGTGTGCATAAATGGGTGCAGGTGTGTGTGCTCATGTGTGGTTCATTGTATTGCCCATGTGTATGCACATATATGTGCACTGGTGTGCATTTGAGAGTGTGCATGTGTGCTGATGACAAGTGGCTTGCTCCTCGTTCCTTTTCATCTGTAGCTTCATGCTGTCCCCATGCCACCTTGCAGTCCCGAGCAAGGAGGGGAGATCTGGCTGTCCTTGTCCTGAAGCGGATCTGGAAGGCCCCTGGATCTCCAGGGCTGAGAACAAGCCTGCAGTGGCCACACTACCCAGCATACAACACACAGCCCACTGTCAGTACAGTCCTTTCCCATGAGCAATGCTCCTTCTAAAACCAAGATTTGCTGCCTTTGTTACTGGTGATGTTTCCCCACATCCACACCAAAGCATGTCCATGTTTGTCCCTCCCCCCCACCACTGGAAACGGACACTGGGGTTCCGGGCCACAAATCTGTGCCCTTCTCTTAAGGTCAGAGAAACCTATGTTTAACCTGTAACTGGCTCTGGGCTGAATCAGCAAGCAGGTATTATCTGCCTTATCCGAGTGTAAATCACAGTGGGAAACCAGTCCCATGGCTACTACTGGCCTGGGTGCTGAACGTTACCGGTGCTCCATGACCCCAGTCTCCCCTGCATGTTGTGAGGAATGTGACCCTTATAAATGTGCTGGGAACCCCAAAAGCCCTATCAGCACGGGGGTTCAAGGCATGTTCTTTGCCAAAGGAGTTGTTCTGGACTCTACAGAGCAAGGACTTCCTTTAGTGAAGTCCAGGATGGTAGAGACAAGAGGTCCGCGCATGGGCTCTGGATCCACAACCTCACTGCTGCCCCTTTCTTGATGAGTACCCTTAAGCAAGTGCTTTCCCCTCTCCACCTCTCAGCTTCCCACGCTGTAAAATGACTGCAATAGGAATGTCGAGTTGGTGGATCTTACTCCCATCTGAGTGGGCCCACCGTCTGTCCGTCTCTCATACGGGGCTGGCTTGTGTGTTATTATGTAGTTAGAATCTGTGTCACCAGCTTTTCAAATACTCGCAGGGTCACCCTCAGTGGACAGGTCTCCGAGTAACACTAGGAAGAAAAGCCTGGCAACCTAGTTTGAAAATGAGCCAGGGAAAAGCTACGGATTCCGACAGAACAGTGTCTGCCTCGTTTTCTTCCGGCACATCAGTGGAGGGATCCATTCCTGGAAGAAAGCATTATGTTTGCAAAGCAGAGAGCCAGCCAGGGCAAGGGGACCCTTGGCAAGCTGGACTGGGCACCATAGCCACAGCAATGGGCTTGAACCTTGGGTGACCAGATGTAGCCGTTACATAATCTCCCATCAACTTGTGAAGGGGTGGAGTCTAGCCTGTCAATCGGGTCACAGTTTGATGACCACATTTGGAGGCACGATGGACCTAAATAGCTCACTGGAGACCTGACACACTTTCTCTGCTACCCAGTCCTGCTGACAAACAGCATGGAGCTATGCTGATGGAGCCACAGCCCTAGAGCTGGAGAAGCCACGTGGAGACTCACACCAGTGCTGAGATGCTTCCGCCACCACTGGATCCACACAACTTTCCACCCACTGGCCTGTAACCTTCCTGCATTCTGCATCATTGAAAGTGTTTTGTGAGTCTGGTATTGCACATAGTCTAATATCAGACTTATGGACTTGATCTGGATTGGGCTGGGATGTTTTCTTGATATACAATTACTCTTTTATATAAAATCCTCCCTTACACATATATGAGTGTCTCTGGATTTGTTCCTCTAGTCTACCTGGACTAACACACCTGAGGAAGACACAGGACTGGGCAACACTTTGTTTTGTTTTGTTTTGTTTTGTTTTGTTGCCATGAATTGGGGAGTCAACTTGATGTCAGCTAGCAGAAACAAGCTCATTGGCTAATGTGAGGAGCCCATCAATTAATCTGTATAAAGCACGTGGGATTCTGTGTGGTACAGGACAAGTCATTGTTGCTATTATTTGGGAAACTCAGGAAGAAGACCAGGGATTGGACCAGGTACCTGGAAACTGAGTTCCCTGTTAGCGAGGAGCCCCAGTCGAGAAGTTTCCATTTGCAAAGCCCTTGCAGTGGGATTTTCAACCCAGAGTGGTGACCAGCAGGAGAAAGAAGAAACTGTCAAGAACTGGCTCCTTTTTAATCTTTATTTAAAGGGGGATTAGGAAACCCAGCAGAACCTAATGCTTAAAGCCAGGCTACTGTAAGGATAGGATTTTTTTAAGCAGGCACATCAAAGAGGTAGCTCGTGGTGCTTCCAACCTCTGAAGCCACCCTTTTCATCACTCTCTAGACTGCACTGGGGGTCAGTGGGATGGAGGCGTGGCCCACGGGCTTGCCAGCCTATGGATCTACGAGGCTCATTTATTTTTCCCTACAAGCCCAGAAAGGGTGGAGGAGCCTACTCCTTGAGCACTGAGTTGGGTCTCCTGTACAGTGCCTGGGGACCCCCCAATCATAAAATATTTTCGTTCAACTTCATCACTGACATTTTGCTACTGTTGTGAATCAGGCGACCCCTATGAAAGGGTCATTCGACCCCCCAAAGGGGTCACTACCCACAGGTTGAAAACCGCTGCTATAAGGGAAGGGGGTGGGGGATATTAAATCTTCATTTCAGCTGTGTCCCAGGAGGACACAAAACGTTTGCTCTTAGCTGTTCACGAGCCCAAAAGGTAGGTGGTTCAAACCCACTAGCAGCACCGCGGAGGCAAGGCCTGGAGATGTGTTTCCACTAAAATGACAGGCTGAGAACCCCGTGGAGAAGCTCTACTCGGCAACACGTGGGGTCGCCATGAGTTGGAATTATTTCACAGCACCACCCAGCCCGGCTTGGTTTTCCAAATGGACAATCCAGGGGATAGAAAGGCTGAATCAGTTACTGAAGGTGCTGCCCCTTGAAATATGAGCAGCAAAGACTCAAATCCAGGTCTTCCTCCAACACAGCCCCTTCCTGCAGCTGCAGGGGGAAATAGCCTTGCACCCCGAGCTCTAGAAAAAGCAGACAGTGGTGGAATTCTTACCGCCCCTAGCCTGCCTCATGTCCTTTCCTTGTTCTGTATGCGGGGCTCCGCTGTAAAGAGGGCATCCCACACTGCCTTGTGCAGGAACCTGCCGGGTTCAGCACCGCGGCCACGGACAGCTCCTGCATTTGGCCAGTGCGCGGGAACCCCATCTCCAGGGACCATCACTCCCTCTGCCCACTTGGCCTCTGTACCTTCCACCTGGAGCTGCTCGGTTCCCTTCCAGCATGGGCGCCCGCCAGACCCGCGTCCGTTTGTCAGAAAGTCACGCGCAGTCCCTGGCAAGCGCCCCTGGGGTCCTCATTCATGAAGGGTGAACACTCCGTCTCTCTTATGGCTGGGGGGACCAGTCACTCGAGGGGGCTGCTAGCGGAAGGGAAGACCAGGGCAGACTTTTCAGACAGGAAAGAAGAAATCACCCTTCACAGGTGAGCTGTTTAAACGGTCCCACGGGGGAGCACTTTGTTTCTGATGAAACAGCCCACGTTTGTCTCCAGGAGCCCAAACGGAGAATGGGGCAGGCACTATTTATCACAGCCAGAGATGATGGCGTCCTGACCCAACACCCCCCGAGGTCCCGGCAGACTGCTCGACCGAAATACCAAAGCAGGAGTCTGGGGGGTGTTGTCTCCACACGCGGCACACAGCTGGCTGTCTGGTTTGAGGGGATTTTCCCTCCTGCACAAAGGGGAGTTGACAAACAAGTTACAAACAGACGCCCAGCTGGTGCCTTGCCTTCTCACCTACTGGTAGGTACAGCTTCTGCGGGCCCCCATTCATGCAAAGCCATGGGGAGGACACCCTGGATTGTGTGGGCTGCAGCACCTGGACGGAGGTTGATGAAAGCAGGTCTCACAGGCAAGTGCATGTGCACAGAAGGCGAAGCTGCAGACAAATGACAAGAAGGTGAGCATTCTGGAAGCGTCACAGATCCAAATCTGCCTGCTGGAAGTAGCAGGTGCGGATGGCATTCAACACGCAGCCCCTAGGAACCAGCTGACTGCAGCAGCACCACCACCACCGTGGACAGCGCCTTGCACACCGCCAGCCTCTCCCTCTCTCCTGCCTCACACAGAAGTTTTCTCTGAAGCAGGGAAAGTCTCCTGGCCCTTGCGTTCAGCATGGCGGAGTTAACAAGCCCAGAGGCAACCCTGAAGCAATGAGGGGTGGGGGTCCATGAATAAATGGCTCTGCCTCAGTTCCTTTAGAGCGGTGGTTCTCAACCTGTGGGTCTCGAGCCCTTTGGGGGTCGAACAACCCTTTCACAGGGGTCGCCTAAGACCATAGGAAAACATCTATTTCCGATGGTCTTGGGAACCTAGACACAACCACGCTATCATCTCCAGGCAGGTCTGCCCACATGCAGATACGCCCACATAGACGAACCCGGCGTTAAGACTTACCCATGCTACACCATGGTTCTAGACAAAATTTCATTTATTTGTCATTGGAAATAAATATTTCACAATATATAATTGCATATTGTTTTGTGATTAATCACTGTACTTTAATTATGTCCAATTTGTAACAATGAAAATACATCCTGCATATCAGATATTTATATGATGACTCACAACAGTAGCAAAATGACAGTGATGAAGTAGCAACGAAAATCATTCTATGGTTGGGGGTCACCCCCACACGAGGAACTGTCTGAAAGGGCCTCAGCCTTTAGAAGGTGGAGGACCGCTGCTTTCGAGGTACAATAATGAGAGGCACTTTACACCGCGCTTAGTGGGTCCCCTTGGGAATGAAGCTCCTTTGCGCAAAACAGTGATCAAGTCAGCCTTTCCAGTGACTTCTCTTCCCCTACCCCCCCTCACCGCACTGTGATACCCCCCCCAAAAAAAACACGACCTATCACAGCCTCTGCCTGCACAGGGCCATGCTGGAGGAGGTCATGGAAAGTAGGCCCCCGGGTCACTCACCAGTAAGACAGCGGCAGGCACCTGGTTCCTGGGTGATAAGTCATTGTATTGCCGGCTGCCATCAAGCCAGTACCAACGCAGGATGACCCCGTGCACCATGGAACAAAATGCTTCCCCGGTCCTGCCCCATCCCCGTGAATCATTGGCATATGAGATCATTGCAAGATTAAATGCTCCTGGGAAAATTCCATTAGAATTGATCACCAGGCCTTTCTCCCGAGTCTGCCTTAGTCCGGAAGCTCCACAGAAATCGTTCCCGCATCACAGCAAAAAGCTGGTCCTGGCTGAGGGAGGTGGTGATGGTGTATGAGTTCTTTGGACAGGAATCCAGTTTGGATCTCCAGCATGGAAGGTGAAGGTTCTACCACTAAACCACCACTGCCCCCAGAAGGTGAGTGTTGATGTTGTTGTTGCTGTTGTTGTTGTTGTTAAGTGCTGTTCAGTCGGTTCTGACCCATAGCGACACTATGCACAAGAGAACAAAACACGGCCTGGTGCTGCACCATCCTCACAATTGGTCTGATGTTTGAACCCATCGTTGCAGCCCCTGTGTTCATGCATCTCATCGAGGGCCCTCCCCTTTATCAGTGCCCCCCACTTTACCGAGCAGGACGTCCTTCCCCGGGCGGGGACTGGTCTCTCCGGACAACATGTCCAAAGTACATGAGATCAAGTCTTGCCATCCTTGCCTCTTGCTGTACTTCTTCCAAGACAGATTTAGAAAATGAGTGTTGTTGTTGTTAGGTACCGCCCAGTTGCCTCCAACCCATAGCAACCCTGTGCACAATAGAATGAAACACTGCACCGTCCTGGGCCATCCTCACAATCGTCCCCAGGCATGAGCCTATTGTTGCAGCCACTGTGTCAATCCACCTCATTGAGGGGCTTCCTTTTTTTTTTTTTTCACTGCCCCTCCACTTTACCAAGCATGATGTCCTTCCCCGGGGACTGGTCTCTCCTGACAATATGTCTAAAGTCTGTAAGAAGAAGTCTTGCTATCCCTTTCTCTAAGGAACACTCTGGCCATACTTAGGAAGTGAGGATCACCTCTAATGTGCAATAGCATTGTAACGAGCAATGTGTGTGGTGAATTGGGATCAGGTGCAGACTTGATGCACTTGGGACAGCGCTTGGACTGTATGGGAGTAATTGTCATTAGAAGAATGGAAGGTGGGCTGGCTTTTGTTAGCTGCCTTAGCCTGTGGCTTTCAGGAGAACCAAGTATCAATTCAGGGCTATGAAAAAGCCAGAAATCCTCCCTAGCAACACTGAAAAAGAAGCTTCTTTCCTGCCGACCACGCTGTACACCAGGCCTGAAAATCTAGGCGAGAGTGGCAGAACTATAAAAGAGACTGGCCGCATAGCCTCGCCAGGTCTCCTAGGCTAGCTTCAGGACCGTGGTATAGAAGGAGTGGGATCCTGAGTCCTGGGGTGGATAACTGCACCTGATAAATTTGAACTCTGTCCTCTGAATCCTCCAGGCCTGAGGAAGAATCCTTCTCCTTATTTTCAGAACAAAGAAACCTCCCTTGATGAGTGACCATCTTAAAGACCAGGCTTCATCTTATGTGGATGTCTCATAAGAAAATGCTTGTTCTCTTCAAGATCCACTCATTCTGTCCTCATTGCCTCCCTCCAAACCAGTAAACTCACAGCAGTGATCAGCATGGTCCCTGCAGACTGGTATTTCCAGAGTGAGCGGTGGAGGTAAGCGGTGCAAGATTTCAGGAATGACCTGAGGCTTGTAGCTTTGCTTCACAAATGTCTTGGACTGCATTCTCTTCTTATTGGAGACTTCAACCAGCCACCACTCGAAGATGCAGCGATGGAGTGGGCATACTGTGAGTCATAGGTCAAGCTGGAGAGTCAAGGGGTGGACTGTCGTAGGCACTGGTGTTGTCACACCCCCTTCGCTCTTGAAGACAGTTTCATGCATATTGATAGTGCCTCGTCTGCAATAAAGATTACTGCGTGTTTTATAGTTATTTGTGAATTGTGTGCTATTCCTCCTACGATCAGTAATATTTGCCAGCCAACCATGTGCTCAACATTACCAACACACCACTTCTTCCTGACCCTGGGACCCTTAACCTTTCCTGTGTCTTCAACCCTTGAGGCTGCAGCTTGCCTTTGAGCTGACAAAATGTAACTACCACTGACCTTGACCACTAGGTCCTCAACTGTGGGCAGCCACATTGACAAAAGCCCATGTATTCACACACACACACACACACACACACACACACACGCCCTTGAAGGAGGACAAGGGGCTTCCTTTCCTGAGCACGAGGAGGAGAGAAATCACATCCTGAGCATCACAAGACCTATTCCTTTGGAAGGTTCTTTGTAAAAAATAAAATTCTGGGACAGTCCAGCTTAAGAAGAGATGGGTTCTCTGAAGTTAAAAGTTGTCATGGAAGTTTCAAAGAGGGCTTAATGGGGCAGATCATGAGAGGAATAAGCTGGGAAGTCCCACTTCTACCTCTACTTCCCCCTTCCCCACTTCTACCTCTACCTCCCCCTTTACTGAGATCATGCCACATAATGGTGGGGGGCGGAGGACGCTGACCCTAATCCTACTCCCAGACTCTCCCCACCCCAGTGGAAGGGACTGAAGATCCATTTGTATTCAAAAGACCATTGTTCAGAAGATTAATTAAAAGGCTGGCATATTTTTAACCATCTGTACTAATTTAGAGGAAGAATTTAGAAACATAATTGTATTATCTGTAACTGAGGAATTCACTCAGATCCCTTCTGGAATCAGAATATTAATAAATCTCTCGAAGAGACTCAGCAACTTGAACAAATCAATGCTTTCGTGCCTCCAAAATTAGCCAAATTACATGAAGATCATTTAAAGTGTTTGGCTTCGGAGTGAGGGGTGGCACTAACACAGCAGGGAAGAGAACACAGGGATCCCCAACCCCAGTTTCTGGGGTCCGCATCCCCAGGGAGTAGGCAAGAGGGACAAAGGCTTCAGGCCCCACCCCCACATAAATGGGAGGGTATGGGGAGGTGTCCTCACTGTAGATGGTACAGCAGGGGGCTCCAGGTCACAGGGAGTGAAGAGGAGAGACTCTGATTGGCTCAGCCCAAAGCCAGCCCTCTGTGGAGACATAGAATTGGTGACTCCAAACCTCAGAGCCCATGGGTCCTGGAAAGTGAGAACAAACAATTTCCTACAAAAGGATTAAAAAGAAAAAATGACCTCATGGGGTTGGCAGAAGAGGAAGCATTTTTCTATGCATCCCTGGGGAGGGAAGAGGAGTCCCTGGCAGATGTCCCTGTGGGATGGGTGCCTACAGAGGGTCCAGGTCTCCAGATGCTGCCCGGCCTGTGCCTCCTCTCCATCTCTGGGTGGTGGTGGACACAAGGACTAAAGACAGAGCCTTGCAGTAGCCCAGGCCATGGAAGGGTCGGGGAGGAGCCTAGAGTGAGGAGGAGAAAGAAGGGAGAAGGGCAGTAAATGAGCGGAGCATTTCCCTGAAGGGCTGCCCCAAACGTTTCTCAGGCCTCCCACCTGGAAGCCTCCTCTCAGAACTCAGGAGGATTCCTTGAATTTCCTAGCCCTGGTGTGTAAATAAGAAGCCAGGTCATCTGCTCATGGAGGTGTGCCGTGCTGTGAAAGGCAGTGATTCAAATGCACAAGTACACACACACACACACACATACACACACACACATATGTCTGGGCTTCAAAGACTTGGTGAAAAGTGGAATTAAAAGATAATGGACTATTCCCACCAACTGTTTGAAGCCCCCTATGCCTGCTTGCCCCATACTCACATGTGCTCATACACACAAATACATGCTCATATGTGAGTTCACACATGCCAACACATGCTCACCAACGTGCACACAGAAGCATGCATGCACACAGGAATCACACGCTCATGCACGTGTATGCATTTACATATTATGAGGACATGAACATGCACACGTACTCATTCTTTGAAGAGAGAGTTCCCTTCCTGGTGCTGCTGTGTGACGTGGGCACAGTGCAAAGCCTTCCCCCAGCCTCGGGTTCCTCAACAGTAAAACATGGTGTGATAGGTAGTTTATTGTGCCAACCTGGCCAATAGGAACATGTGGGAGTAATCAGATCACAGTTTGATTGGAAAGCAAAAAGATAAATGGTTCTCCAAGCCCCGCCCCCACGCCTCTTGCTCTCTGGTGATCAGTGCTAGAGCATGCTGCTGTTTTAGGTAGTTCTCTGCCTCAACCTGTGAGCTACACTACCTGTGGACCAAGCCAACCCATGGATCATGTAACTAGAGCTTGCAGCTCCTTCCAGACCTGCTTCACCAGACTGCTGCTGTGTACATCACTTGAGCTTGAGGCTGGTGGATCCTGTCACCTTACATTGCTTGCATTCCATGTGTCAGCTGGGCCTGCTTCACTAAACTCCAGCGTCACTGACTGCTGGTGACCCACCCTGCTGCTTGTTGCCTGTGGGCAGACTCTGCCTGCCTTGTCCCAGGGAGGACTCTAATGTCTGCTCCCTTGGCCTTGGACCCAGCAGCCCACAAGAGATGAAGGACTTCCAGTATATTAACTGTTCCACAGAAGTGAGTTGAACTGAACCCTCAGGACTGCTGTGTGTATTAATTAACTGTTATGTTAATTACTATATATTATGTATTCATAAGTGTCCTGGTTTTGTTTCTCTAGAGAACCCTGCCTAACACACACAGGCAACTTCCTTACTGCTCAGGGCTGTGATGGGAACAGAGTGGATTCTAGTGGCTGAGCCAACAGCCCTCTCTCGTTGTGCTCCACAGTCCTCCTGGCCCAGGGCAGATGCACACCCCACCACCAGCTCCACAGTAAATCACAGCACTCTTCTCTTTGCAGAAACATGGCTGGGGTCTGGTAAGCATCTGAATACCAAGTTGTTTCCCTAAAGGACTGCACTCCTATCATCCTTACAAGCTAGAAGGAGCTCAGACGCCATGATGCAAGTGGTGTGGGTAACACCCACCCCAGGTAAAGCACACCAAGGCCCCGGCAAAGGTGAGCCCTCCCCCAGAGATGCTTCGCCCAGTCTCCCTGAGGTACATATTCTGTGTGGAGAAAATGAGGCAACCAATCACATTTAGGGTTTTGTGTTACTGCTATTATCATTATTATTGTAGTTTGGGTGAAAGTTAGTTTTCCATTCAACAAGTTATACACATTTTGTTTCATCACCTTGGTTGTAATCCCCTCAATGTGACAGCTTTCTTCTCTGTCCCGCGTGGAGTTCCCCACCTCCATCCATCCTTCTCTCCTGCCCCGTTCCTGCCTTCCAAACATCGCTCTGAGGCAAACGCTGCCCCTTGGGTCTCCTGTGGGTAATTTTAGGGAACGAATTCCTCCCGGGAGTTCTCGTTCACTGTTATAGGCCTCAAGTCTGTCATTTGTTTGAGGGATGATCCTCGGGGATGGGTTCAGTTCCAGGTTCGAAGTGTGTCCAAGGGACACGGCCCTGGGATTTCCACCAGTCTCTGTCAGATGAGTCAACCTGGTCTTCTTTCTGATTTGGGATCTTGTTCCACGTTTGGGGAACAGGCTGCAAGAATATTGAGCATAGGAGAAGGATTGGGGCAATGGATGCTGCTTCTCGACTCCTGTGTCCAGAATTAGGTCTTCCCAAAGTGCCTTTACTCCCCTGCCTCTGCCTTAGCACTGAGCTTCTGTGGACTTCTCCTCAAGATGCCTCGCCAGAGATACAGGTGCGCCCTCCCTGAGGCTTGACCCACCTTCACTCAAGGTGGAGCAGACACAGCGAACACACACACTTTGGTCCGGGGGGGTTGTGGATTTGTTTGTTTGCTTGCTTGTTTGTTTGTTTGTTTGTTTGTTTTTCTTTTGGGTGAAATGACAGACAGCCAAAGACCTACCGTGGCAATCGTTGCCTTCTTTGGGTTGACGTGAGTCCGTGCACACCATCCCTTGGGAAAAATAACGTGTAAGATAATACGCAGGCTCTTGAAGTGTCTACTCAGAAAGAGAACACTGCACTTCCACACACGGTCTTGGTTAAAAACAAGTCACATAGCCATCCCAGACTTCAAAAAGGTCCCAGGAGGCACACGCCGCTATGTGTCCAGGCGACAGAGAGCACGAGTGTTGATGATCAGGCCTGATGACTGTCACAATACAAAGTCATTACGTGAGTCAATGAGTCCAGAGCTCCGGGGAGAAGTCAAGGATGGACACTAGCCATTGCAGTTCCCTTTGGACATGTCATCAGGAAAGGCCAATTGCTTGAATAGGACATTGTGTCCAGTGGCTCAAAAGTGAGACAGACCTCCTCCATGAGATGTGTTGACATCGTAGCTGAAACAATGCACTCAGACATACCGATGACCCTGAAACAAATACAGGGCCAGGCACTGTTTTATCCAGTTCCACATAATGGTTCTGCAAGTCAGCAATGGCTCAATGGCAGCCAGCAACCACAAAAGCAAATTTTCAGGTTGTTATTTGGGGCTGTGGAGGATATGCAATACCGGTCAGCAAGAGAGAGAAATTGGAGAAATGATATGAGTGAAAGGCAGTGCTGTGGCCAGTTGTCCAGCCTGATAAGAAGACCAGCCCATGGTTCAGGCAGGCAGGGCATCATTAATAACCATGGCCCTTAAAACAGCCCATTGTGGGGCTGGAATTTTTCTGCTGGCTCCTGCTCACCTTCTGCTTCTCATTGGTCAATATTAACCTCCAAGAACATCAATGGCCCCACATTTCCTGGAGTTATTACCTGATGCCTGGTCCATCATTGGAGAAGCCAAGCCAATGTCAAACTGGATAGCTGGGTCCTGAAGCTGCAGAAGCCCAGCCCTGCTCTCCTGAGGGTTAGGTTTAGAATATGAGGCAATGCAGTGATACCCAAGTTTCCCTCCTGAGCATCAGACAAGTCCTGGGAAGTGGATGGGGTCAAAGGAGGCCATGCAAATCTGAAGAGGTTCACAGCTGAGCCTGGTACACAGGTAAGCACTTGGAGTCATCGGCATGGCTTGAGTAAGATCACCCAGGAGTCAGTGTGGGGGAGAGAACTGAGGATGGAGCCCCAGGATTCTTAACATGCATGTTGGAGAGAGGAGAGGGGTGCAGCCAAGGACCCTGGGAAGGTGCAGCCAGCAAGGTAGGAGAAAAACCAGGGATGAGGTGGGAGGGCCTAAGAGCCCCAAAATGAAAGGAGGGTAAAGTGTACCCAACGTGATTAACAGGTCAAGTAAGAATATTGAAGATACCATGGGGGTCAGGGGAATGAATAGACCAGTGTTGAAAGACGTACAGGCAGAATGCTCCTGAGAGACACAGATACAGGGATTTCCTCGGCCCTGCTTGGTGCACATGGTCAGGAGCAAAGAGTCGCCAGAAAAGGACATCCTGTGTGGTTAAGTAGAGGGTCAGCGAAGACAAGGGAAGCCCGTGAAACCCTCCACGTCATGGCTTGATACAGCTGCGGCAGCAAGGGCTCAACCCCACCACTCTGACAACAGGGCGCGGCCAGGGGGCGTGGCGTTCTGTGACACGGAGTGTGCTCCCAGCCGGAGTTCACAGCATGCAAGGACCCACAGGAGGAGGGCAGAGAACTGGCAGTGAGTATGGCGGTTGGGGGCGGAGCACCCGTGGTGAAGCTGATCAGAGACATCGTAGAGGAAGGGAAGAGAGCCAGGCTGTGGGGGGTTCACGGAAGAGGCTCTGTCAAGGATTTTTGCAGGGAGAGGAGCAGAGAATAGGGCAGGAGCCGGCAGGGGAGTGGGGGGTCAAGGGAGGTCCTCTCAGATTGGATATTACAGCCTGGATGGATGCTGAGCGGGGCGAGCCAGCAGAGAGGAGATAACTGATGGGGCAGGAGATGCGGGTTCATTGCTAAAGGAAAGTCCTT
>NW_022111357.1:41626402-41627780 GCF_000313985.2 Echinops telfairi
CACCACATTTGCTATGTACCTATGTACCCACTTTGTCTTCAGTGATTGTGTCAGGAAGGTGAGCATCATGGAATGCCAGTTTAATAGAACAAATTGTTCTTGCATTGAGGGAGTACCTGAGTAGAGCCCCAATGTCCATCTGCTGCCTTAATACTAAACCTATAAATATATGCACATAAATCTATTTCCCCATCATCATATATAGATATATTTACAAATGTACATCCCAGGCTGTAATTTTTATGGAAGCAGGTCACTAGGTCTTTGTCCCGTGAGCCATTGGGTGGGTTTGAACCTCCAACCTTCTGTTTATTGGCCTTGCACTAAACCATTATGCCACCATGGCTCCATAAGAGGCAAATGTTATCTGAGAAAGAAGAGGAATCATTTTTGTTTTGAAATACTTTGTTTTTAATAAACTCTGCTTAACCAGTCACTCTGCGGGCTGAGGGCACCGAAGACAGGCTGGTGCCAAGAGTTGTCTGTCTTGAATTCAGGCTTACCCTTAGTGCCTCCACCTTCTCCTTTGCCACCCAGATCCCTTCCCCCATGGGGCTCCAGGCTAGATTCTGCCGATGAGAGGCTCGGTGTGAGAAGCAGGGTAGAAGGGTAGCCTTCCTTTGTCTCTGGTGACATCAGCAGGTAGGTGGCTGGCTTCCTGGGTGTGGTCTCCAGGGGGTCTTCTGAGCTCCTTCGTGTCAACTTAGAGCAACTCCCTGAGTCCTTCTGCAAATCTCCCACTTCTGGAATGCAGGCAGCCAGGGTGAACTTCCCTGCCCTTCTGGGTTTCCTAATAACACCCTTCCTGACAGTAAAATGCCATGACGGGCGAGTCTGGCCGCCAACTTCACGAGAAGGAAGGAGAGTCAGCCTGAGCACCAGCCCAGAGCGGATTCCAGGGAGGCGGAGGTCACAACGGCCTCCTTTCTCCAAACCTTTCACCACTTTGACCCCAACTCTCTCTCCCTTGGTACGCTCCACTTCTCGGCCGGGTTCATTAACGTGTTGCAATGGCCAAAGAGAACGCACAGGCAATAGTCATGATTGGGGGGTGGGGGGGTTCTTAAGGAAGTAACTGCTCCCATTGAGTGGATTTCAACGGACAGTGATCCTGCAGAGGGCTTCCGAGGCTGTGAATCATTACGGGAATCATCTTTCTCCCTACGAGCCGCTGGAGGGTTTGAGCCACCAACCGTGTTCACTCAACAGAACTTCCAGGGCTTCATCAGCAGGTCACCATTCAGTATTAGGAAGGTCTCTGAACACACTTGAGTTTTTTGTGGGGAAGGGCCGGTGTTGGGCCAGGTGGGGCGGGTGGAAGGTGGGGTGCTGTCAGGAGAGCTTCTTGGCTATGCCCATAGACAGGCTGCTGTCTCTG
>NW_022111357.1:41647529-41648460 GCF_000313985.2 Echinops telfairi
AAAAGTGGGCCTGCTTTAGGCCAGGTCTTTTCAATCGCCTCCTGTGCGTGTGAAAGTTGGACAATGGATGAGGAAGGCGGTGGATGCGTTCTTGCATTTGAAGGATGGTGTTAATGAAGAATACTGAAAGTGCTGTGGATATCAGAAGAAGAAACAAAATCCGTCTTGGGGGATGTAGAGCCAGGATGCTGCTTAGAAGCCAGGGTGGTGCTTCATCTCGTGTCCTTTGGACATATTCTCAGGAGGGACTCGTCTGTGGTAAAAGACCTCATGTTTGGTAAAGTAAAGGTTCAGAGACAAGAGGAAGACTCTCGAGGAGGTGAGTTGATACGGTGGCTACAACAAGGCCCTCCAACAGAACCGCTGGGCGGGGCAAGGTCAGACAGTGTGTGGTTCTGTTGCATAAGGTCACTGTGGTAGTTACATAATTTCATGTCAACTTGAAGAGATATCAAAGTGAAGGGGTGGAGTGTAGCCTGTCATGAGGTTGTAGCCTGATGACCTCACTTGGAGGCGTGGCCCCGCTCTATAGCTCTCTGGAAACCAGCCTCTCTCTTTCTCGGCTTTGACCTTCCTGCCTGCTGCCGACCCAGAGAGCTTCTGGACTCCTGCCATTTTTTCCACTGACCTCAGATCCACAGGACTTTACAGCCACATCTTGATCTTCCCGCATTCTGCATCATTGCATATGACTGCATGTATCGGAAGGCCTGGTGGACTAGTATCGGACTTACGGGCTTGAGTTGGACTGGGCTGGGATGTTTTCTTGATATATCATTACTTCTTGATGTAAAGCTTTTTCGTAAACATATATGAGTCTCACTGGATTTGTTTCTCTAGTCAACCCAGCCTAACACAGTCCCTGTAAGTCAGAACCAAGTTTGTGGCACCTAGCATCATGTACACAAATTCCATGAGAGAGGGATGGAGG
>NW_022111357.1:41648560-41649441 GCF_000313985.2 Echinops telfairi
TCCAAGATCAAATGATCCTCTGTGGATTGCTGAACATGTTCCGCATAAATTCAATCAATTTCACCAAGAATTTTCTTAATGCGCTGTTTATTTCTCCTGAAGAGAAAAGATGTGATTACTAATGCTAAAAAATAAAATGGGAAATGGGAACTCCATAAAAGATCATTTGCAAGGCACTTGCAGGCCTGTGGGGCCAGCTGGACTTGAACTGGACATGGGCAGTGGCCTCATATGAGGAGAGAATTCCCAGACTGCTCCTCTGAGTGTCCCTGACCTTCTGCTCCTGTAAAAGCTGCCCTCCCACCTGGGGGCCCTTGAGGACAGACCAACCTATCCATCAGGTGGGGCATGGGGCACTAAGGCTCTGACACTGGGACAAATCAACCATGCCTGGTCTTCACCCTTAGAGGCTAGAAGGCCCTAGAACCTTCCCTGGGAGTGTCCCAATCCTTCCTCTCAAAGCACAAGAGCACACTTCCGCTTCTCCAGGCAGCTCACCTGGGCCTCACAGCCCATCCCGAAACTGCCCCCAGACTCCTGATACAGGAATATAGCGAGTCACAATCATCAGACATACAGGCCTGCTTGTGGCATGGGTACTTGAGTGTCCTGAACAAGTGGGCTGGATTAGCTTCTTCATCCATCCATCCTTTTGAACGTAATCTCACCAACATCTACAGAATGATGGAGCGATGATCACAGCCTCAGCTGCTAACCGAAAGCTTGGAGGTCCAAATCCACACAAGACCTGTTCATCTGCTCCCCCAGGCGTTACAATCCAGGAAACCCTCCAACGCAGCTCTCCTCTCTCTCACGTGGGGTCACAAGGAGCAGGCACCGGCTGGACGGCATCCAGCAACAGCCAGATTTACGGAGAGTTT
>NW_022111357.1:41650185-41651795 GCF_000313985.2 Echinops telfairi
TGAGGGGAAGGTGAGTTGATCCATAGCAGGTAGCAGGGAGGATGTTGGCAGGGTGCCCGTCTCCGAGGTAAGGTCTTCGGGCTACTTTGTAAGGTTGCTTGTCATTCCTCCCCCTGAAAGACCCACGAGTGGCACAGACAGTTGGCTTGCCCTCTTCTAACCTGAAAGTTGGTGGTTTTAACCCACCCAGCAGCAGCACAGGAGACACGCGTGGAGACCTGCCTCCATACGCGTTATCGCCAGAGAAGCATGTGGAGCAGTTGCTACTCAAGGACACGTGGTGTCACAGGTGTGGGCTGGTTTGGGTTGGTGAGAGCCACCACACGCTGGACTGCTACGGCCAAGGGTTCAAATCCCACACCAGTACTTCTGAGTGTTTGCAAGTCACTTAATCTTCTAGCCTCAACTTTCAAAAAGCAGACATCATGACACCTTCTCCCGGAGCAGACAAGAGGTTGGGGCTCAAGAAGAAGGGACCCTGTGAGCTGCCTGTCACCACTTCCTCTTCCCCCTCTGCTTCCTCCTCCTCCTTCTTCTTTTAACTTAAAGAATTCCTCAAGATGAGCTGCCAGTTTTTTACATTTTAATCATACATTTCATTTTTGCTGTTGTGATTGCTGAACATACCTGCAGCAAATCACAGAAGGGTTCAACTATCTCTACCTGTCCCGGTCAGGGACATCCAATCCCATTTTTCCAGCTGTGCATAGATCCTCGCCCTCCTTTTCCAAATTGCCCCTCCCCCATTCACAGACACTCACTGGACCCAGGAGTCCCGCCTGAGCTCTTGGCTGCTCTTGTCCCCTCCATCCACGTGGATAGCCCTCGAAATCGCCCAGGGCTCAAGGCCGAGATTCTTCCATAATTCAGTTACGCTATCGTTTGCTTGGTAGAGCAGAGGGGCAGCGAAAGAGAAGGCCCCTGACAAGACGGATGGACAAGCAGCCGCCACACTGGGCTCGAGCATAAGAACAGTTGTGAGGGGTCACCGGAGGTGGCGGTCCTTCGCTCCCTTGTACATCAGGTCGCTGAATCAGATCCAACTCAGAGACACTAGCAACATCATTTGCTTTATTGGGGACATCAAGTGATATTTTGGGCTGAGGTTTAAGAAATGGTCTGCCACTGGGGGCGTGGAACAGAGCAGCAAGGGGAGCAAAGCAATGAAGTCCCCAGGGAACCGCAAAAATAGACTGTGGGGTCAGGGCATGGCGCCCCATCGGACTCAACTGGAAAACACTCATAAAGGCCAACAAATAGACCTTGAATTATTTAGAGGCTTTTCATTGTGTCGTTGGTTTTTTTGGTTGTTGTTGTTATTGTTGTTGTAGCTATTGTTTCATTTTCTATTGTTGCTTTGTTTTGATCGGTCTTGTGTTTGTGCATATCGTTGTCTCTGCATGTCTATCTGGATGGAATAGGCGGGTTAAACAAGCCAGAAGAAAAAAAAACAACAGGATGGGACAACAGTTCTGGGGGAACATGGGAGAGAGAAGCAGGGGAAAGGAAGTGGGTGTTAACAAACCCAAGGACAAGGGAACAACAAGTGACTGAAAATCGATGGCAAGGAGGGTGTGGGAGATCTGGTAGGGCTTGATCAAGGGCAATGT
>NW_022111357.1:41652507-41655033 GCF_000313985.2 Echinops telfairi
CTCCCCCCACTATCATGACCCTAATTCTACCTTACAAATCTGGCTAGACCAGAGCATGTACATGGGTACAGATAAGAGCTGGAAACACAGGGAATCCAGGACAGATAAACCCCTCAGGACCCATATTAAGAGTAGTGATACCAGGAGGGTAAGAGGAAAGTGGGGGGAGAAAGGGGGAAGCGATCACAATGACCTATATATAACCCCCTCCCAGGGGGTGGACAACAGACAAGGCGGTAAAGGGAGACATTGGACAGTGTAAGACATGAAAAATTAATAATAATTTATAAATTATCAAGGGTTTATGAGGGAGGGAGGGGGAAAATGAGGAGCTGATACCCAGGGCTCAAGTAGATAGAACATGCTTTGAAAACGATGATGGCAACATATATACAAATGTGCTTGACACGATGGATGGATGGATAGATTGTGATAAGAGTTGTATGTGCCCTCAATAAAATGATTTTAAACAGAAGAAAGAAAGAACGAAAGAACGAACGAAAGAACGAAAGAGTCTGCATGCGAGGCAAAGTTTCAGGAGTCCGGCTACCACTGAGTCAATGGTAGCACGATGTTGTCTAGTGGACCCCTTGCGGTGATTTTGTACTTCCTTATGTCATAGGAACCCTCTAGGACAGGGCCGAGCTGCCCCCGTGGGTTTCCAAAGCTGCTACTCTTTACAGGAGCAGAAAGTCTCATCTTTCTCCCAAGAAGCCCCTAGTGGATTCAAACTGCTGAATCCAAGGCAGGGAGCAAGTGTGACAGGGACACAGGTTCCCAGCACCCTCAGAAAACCACGGCTCCAGGCCAGGTTTCCACACGTTTGCGGCCAAGAAAAGTCTTTGAGACCAGCTGGAGACACATGAACACAAGGTCAGACCCTCTGAACCAGACCAATCCGTCCTCCACCACTAATTATGCCGCCTGTCTGACTGACGGCATTGGATGCTAACTGAGGCTAGCTCTTCAGAGGTAATAAAAATTAAAATTACACACACACACACAAAAGGCAGTCCCTTGGTGGGAGGGTTTTTGGCATTTCATCTGAATTCCGTGATGAATAATTTATATAAAAGCTTTACTGGAGCCCCGAGCACCACATGAGGGTTCTGTGAGAGCAGGCCCACGTATTTTAACACTGGAATCTCTCTGGTGGGTCCAGCTGACAGCCCAAACCAGATTTGAGTGGCTACATTGCTTATTTACAAAAAATATCATCTCACTTTCATTTGCATTTTCCCAGGCTTCCGTGAAGTCATGACTTGGAGAGGCCCAGACACAGGCAGCTGCTTCTGTTGGCGGGAAGGGAGCGTCTGAATTTGGGATCAGGAAGTGATGAGTTGCCTACAAAATAGCAATTAGGAGCAGGGTGGGAAGGGAGCGAGCTGCTTGGCCTCGGGAGCAGTGGAAGCCATAGGCAGCCCTGTGTCCTACGCTGGGCTGTCCTGGGTCAGAGGGAGAGGGACTGAGTCCCCATGCGCTGCACAAAGGATCTTCACTATGAGTCAGAATTGACTTGATGCTACTATTTAGTTTTGTTTTGTTTTGTTTTGGGGGAGTGGAGTGGGGGTTCAACTATTCTGTTTAAGGAGAAGGGGTCAGAAAGAGGTTTGGGGAGGACAGGAGACCTGATTTCGGCTGCCTTTCCCAGCTGGGCTATTTGACCCCTCTGAGCTTCCAGTTTCTACATTTGTATAAAGGAGAGAAGAGCCACCCCCGCAGCCCCCAGCTCCCGAAAGCATCCTGAGGATCTAATTAAAGAGAACAAACAGACCCGGTTGGCCTACCCGTCGCTACCCTTGTCTCCCTCAATGAATGATCCTGTACCAGACACCCCCCAGCGGGATTCAACACAAAAAAATTGTATTTCCCCCACAGTTCCAGCAGCTAGGAGTCTGAACTGGGGGAACCAGCTCTCCAACACTTCTGAAAGTGTGGGCCACAGCCCCCTGGAGGATCTTGTAACTGAATGTGGGGGGACTCAAACACTTTGGCAACCGCAGAAGGCTTCTGAATGTACAACAACCAAAAAGTCATTCAAAAGCAAACGTGTAATGAATCCTGTGTAATGTTTCCCGCAGCAATGGTTCGCATTGCAATTTCTCAGGCAAAAGGGGGTCTCTAGTGGAGCAAGTTTAAGAAGCCCCTCCTCGGGAAAGGCTCCCTCGCGCTGTTGGTGGGCCCTGGAGAGGGGAAGCCCTTGTAGCCACAGTGTTACTGCTTCCTCGGTAGCCCCGTGTGGCATCAACGACACCCCACCCCACCCCAGTCTGTGCTTGCTGCTCTGTCTGATCTTCATGGCACTCAGGGCCTTCCTTCTAAGGAACATTCTGGGGGTACAACTTCCAAGACATATTTTTAAATGTACTTTCAAGATCACCACCACCACAATTCAGAGTCAGCAGTTCTTCTACGGTCTTTCTTATTTAGTGTCCAGCTTTCACATATATATGGAGCAGTGAAAATACCGTGGCCTTACACTGGTACAGATAGGAACTGGAAACACAGGGAATCCAGGGTGGATGA
>NW_022111357.1:41655780-41657761 GCF_000313985.2 Echinops telfairi
GCAGGTTTACGAAGCGTCCTCCGATTCTGATGCTGGCCTCTTCTTTATGGGGTCCGGCTTCCGAAATTACTTGCTCAACGCATTGATTGAATACGTAGGATGCAAGATACAACCGTGACACACACTCTTCTCGATTTTAAACCATGTAGTGTCCCCTTGCTCTGTTCAAATGACTGCCTCTTGGTCTATGGACACGTCCTGCATGAGGACAATGAAGTGTTCTACAATATTACTCATAATTTGTTATGATCCACGCAGTCAACTACATTTGTACCGTCAATAGAAAACTGGGAAATTCCTTGTCATATAGTCCAACTTCTCTGATGGTTTGCTCAGTATGCAGATGGGAGAAGTATGGTGAAAGGATACCACACAAACGCATACCTTTCCTGATTTAAAGCCATGTTCACCCATAGAATTCTTCACGATCGCAACCCAAGGCTTAATTTTTTTCTGTAGGTCTTCCATCTTGAGAAATGTTTTTCCCTTTGGGTTGGTGGACGTTGTTAATGTTGAATTCTAGACCTCAAATCAAAAGAATGTTTTAGAAATCTAAGACCTTAATGCATTTTATTGTGGTGCAAATAAAGTACCATAAAGTATTTGGCAACAGTCTGCATGGATAATTTAATCAGATTGATTGCTCTCTTAATATTGGAGTAACCTTTACAGGGATAAACTGTATCTCTAACCTTTTCCTACTTTGTGTGCCCCTTAAAACTCAGCGCCTCACCAGCATAAGTTCTCCCTTTTCCCTCCCTCTCATTCCTGCTAATCACTAAAAATCTTTGTGTTGAAAGATTTCCTTATTTCAGGTAAATGAGATCATACACAGTTTGTCTTTCTGTGACTGAACTCTTTTACCCAGCATTGTATTTTCAAGGTTTATGTTTGGGGATAGGTGTTAGGCTGGGTTGACTAGAGAAACAAATTCAGGGACATGCATATGTATAAAAAAGAGTTTATATCAAAGAGTAATTGTATATTAAGAAAGCATCCCAGCCCTGTCCAGATCAAGTCCATAAGTCCGATATTAGCCCATGAGTCTGATACTAGTCCATAAGTCCCTCTTCAGACTCACACAGTCACATGCAATGATGCAGCATGCAGGAAGATCACAGCCCGGCGGGTGCCGTCTTGTGGGTCCAATTGCAGTGGAAGCATCTCAGCGCTGGTGCCGGTCTCCACATGGTGCCTCCAGCTCTCCGAGTGTGGCTCTTCAACAGGAAGGTGAAGCAGAGAGAGCGTGTGGCCCACCTCCAGGGAGAAAGAGAAATTTCCCAGAATCCTCGTGAAAAGGTCACGCCCACCAGGAGGCATCATCAGGCTGTGACCTGATTGACAGGCTAGACTTCACCCTTACGCTGATCAAGTTGACATGAAATTATGAAACTACCACAACACGTATCAGAACATCATCTCTTTGTGGCTGAGTAAGATTTCACTGGATGAATGTACACATTTCATTTACCTATTGATCTATTGAGAGGCTTTGGTGGCACTGTGGGTTAAGCATCTGGTTCTGTGAATGGGGTTAGACCAGGGCAGGGTGGGTCCTTAACATCCCTTCTGTATTATAAAAAGAGCAGAATAGGAACAAAGACACTCACAGGGTGAAGATGCCATCCTGGAAGACATTCAGAGCAGCTGCATCTTCAAACCCAAGAGTGCCATAGATTGCTGGTAGCTCCTATAAACTAGCCAAGGGGGAATCGCCCCCCTAGAGCTAGGCCCTGAGCTCAGACTTCAAGCTTCCTGTACAGTGAAAAGATACATTCCTGTCCTTGAAAGCTTGTGGTCTTTCCTGTCACCGCAACACTAGTGACTAAGATAAGGTGACCCGATGTCCCGCTTTTGGCGGGACAGTCTGATTTTTAATCATTTGTCTTGTGTCCTGCGGCGTTTTTAAAAAGTCCCGATTTTTGGAAAGAATGCACGACAAGCTAGGGTATATGGTTTTCGGCTGCCATGTGGCTATTTC
>NW_022111357.1:41658780-41669682 GCF_000313985.2 Echinops telfairi
AGATGGAGGAGGACTTTGTGGATTGGTGTCAGACATATGGGTTAATGTTGGACTTGTGGGTTTGGGCAGTATTGGGTTGGGGTGTTTTCTTGATGCACACTTAACCTTTATATAAAACACTCTCGTATACATGAGTTTCTGTGGATTTGTTTCTCTAAAATGCCCAGACTAACACACACCCTCATCAGTCCCTGCTCACTGCATTGGTCTCCAGGTCCTGGTAATTTCCCACTTTCCTGCCAGTGCCATCCTAGGGCAGCCCCAGCACCTGGAGGCTAACCACTGGGCCCAAGATCATGCCAAAGAATCTAGCAGACCACCTGGCACCTCAACTAGCTCAGACCAGGGTTCCCCATCCGCCTCCCAGCTGACACCTCTCAGAGCCCTTCGGAGAGGTCCCCAACTAACCAGGCAGGCCTCCTGTTGGCGGGAACTTAATAAACTGTGGCGTGAAATATTTATCCGCTTACAGGAGCTTAAGGAATTTAAGTTTGCTGGAAAGCAGCCTCGCGTTTCCATTTTTAATGAGCCTTCTGTCTCCGTCAGGTGGCAGCGCAGGAGTTTCCACTGAGCTGCCCACTTTTAATCTCCCTCCACAAACAATGCTGAATAATGTAGCACTGTTTGCAAACATGGTGCCTGGGGCAGGAGGTAAGGCTGGGCCTTTTGAGCTAAACAAGTTTGAAATGCAGTGCCAGGCCTGCCCCTCACCCACTTCTCCACCAAGGAAGGACACTGAGTACTTTTTAAACCCAGAGAGTCTGTGGATCAAACCAAACCATAGTCAAACCTGTTGCCATCAAGTAGATCCCAGCTCCTGGAGCCCCTGCATGGTAGAGAACAGAGAGGACTGTTCCACAGGGGTCCCCTGACTGCATTCTTGACAGAAGTTAATTGTCAGACTTTCCTTTTGAGATGTCCGTGGGTAGGTTTGAACTGCCAACACCCACTGCACCACCCAGGGACCTAAGTCAGCTGGATAATGGTCCCCCCAAAATGTACACATGCTAACCCCAGAAGCAGTAATGTGTGACCTTCTACGTCAAAGGAGACTTTGCAGATGTAATTAAACTAAGAATACTGAGCTGAGCCTGCATTGTTCAGATGGGCCCAACGTAATCACAAGGGTCCGGGTACGGGGAAGGCAGGTGACCAGAGTCAGAGATGTCAGAGGAGAGAGAAGATGCCACATGGCTGACGTTGAAGATGGAGGGAGGGACCAAGAGCCAGGGAATGCAGGCGGCTTCTGCTGCTATTGATGGTAGTCGGTGCCGTCAAGTCAGCTCCGAAGCATGGCAAGCCTGCGACAACAGAATGGATGGAACACCACCTGGTCCTCTGTCGTCTTCCGCATTGTTGTGTCGGAGCCCATTGTTGTAGCCGCTGTATCAGTCCAACCACTGAAGGCCTTCCTCTTTTTTCCAAGGCCCCCTGCCTTGCCGAGCATGGTGTCCTTCTCTAGGGACTGGTCTCTCCTGATCTCACAGCCCTAGAATCAGTGCCGACTCACAACCGCCCCCTGGGAGTGTCTGTGACCATTACTATTTACGGGAGTAGAAATCCCCATCTTTCGGCCAAGGAGTGCCGGTGGTTTCAAACCATGGACCTTGCAGATGACAGCCCAACGTGTAACTCCAGCAGCACTATGGATCGCAACTGGGACATTTTCTTTGTTTGCAAAGTTTGCTCCCACCCAGCAGCTGGGTCTGAGACTCATGTCCGTCTCCCTGCTACAGGTGCGGCTGGTTCAAGGTGATGAAAGACTCAAGCAGAATGATACTCGGGATCTATCCTGTCTGAAAGATTGTAACCGACTCCACTCCCCGCACAGGAATAAAAACACTGGAATTTTCTTTGTGCTCTATCCCCCCTATTCTCTCTCTCTCTCTCTCTCTCTCTCTCTCTCTCTCTCTCTTGCCCTTGCTGAACTCCCAGCCCCTTTTTCCTCAGCTGCTACCCTGGGGTCCTCTCTCACCCTTCTGTCCCCCACCAGCTGCTGGCAACCACATCATTAACCCTATCTTTGCCAAACTCCATTGCAGTTTGGTCATGCATCCATATTAACCTTCGCTTTTTTCTGGTGGCAGTGGTGGCTCTTGTGACCTCTGCACCTTTTAAGACAGCTCCATTTCTCTCACCCAGCTCTAATCTTCCTCTATGTGACTATCCTAAAGTCCTTTCATCTCACCTCCTTGGATCTCCCGTTCTCTATAAATCTCATTTCCCTATTAATCAAAAGTCTCGCTCCGTCTCTGAGGCACTATGCCACCAGGGCTCCCTGGTCCCTCCTGATGATATGTTCAAATTACATGAGACTAAATCTCACCATCCTGGCTTCTAAGGAGCATTCTGGCTGCACTTCCTCCAAGACAGATTTGTTGGTTCTTCTGGCAGACCATGGTATGTTCAATAGTCTTCATCAACACCATAATTCAAATGCATCCATTTTTCTCCAGCCTCCTCTTTCAATTCTTACAGCCTCAGGCACCTAGCTACAGACTGCCAGGGACTTTAGGCGACCTCTAAACAAAGACCCTATCCATTGGCATCAATTCAAGTCCCATTCATAGCAACCCTAGAGGAGAGGGGAGAACTGCTCCTGAGGGTTTTCAAGACAGTAAATCTTCACAGGAGGAGCACCCTCATCTCACTGCTGGTGAGCTGCTGGTGGATTCCAACTGCTAGCTCCATATGTCGCAGCGCAAAAGCGGTCCCTGTACAAGGCAAGGAGGCCAGTCCTCCCCTGGAGCCTTCAGAGAGCCAGTGCATGCTCTTTTCAGACTTCTGACCTGGAGGGTATTTGGCAATAAAGCTCCGTTACTTGGAGCCTCAGAGTTGGTGGCAATGTGTGGACAGTAAGGCAGGAAACAGAGGGACCTTCTCCCTCCCAACTTCTTCCCATCAATCCATGGGTCCTGGACGCAGGCACTCCCCTGTGGGGATTGACCCCTCCTCCCCCAGTGGTTTGTCCTGTCCCCTGTAGCTCCTCGGGATCAGGATAGTATTTTAGTGCCTGGGAAGCGGACATCACTCACGAGTGGCCCTCCCTGGAGTTGGTCATGGCATGGCCCCGCCCATTCTTCCAAGCTATCGGGAAGAGCATTAAACCTAATGCCACAGAGTCAATACCAACTCGTGACACCCCCAAGGGGGTCGGAGCAGAACTGTGCTCCAGAGGGCACCCAATGCCTGGGGTTCTTTTGGAGCAAGATCACCGGGCCCTTCTTCCAAGGCACCTGTAGGTGGGCTTGAACTTCCAACCTTTCAGTCAGCAGCTAAGAATGTAACTGTTTGCAGTTCCTCTATTGGAAGGATGACAGGAGTTAATATAGGGTAAGCCGGCACATGGTCAATTCCTTATAAAATGGAATCTTCTAGCTTCAATTTTGGAACTTCAGGCAGGGAGTAATGACCACCAGGGCAAGGGGATTAGAAGGGCAGACAGGAGTGAGGCTTGTTTGAAGAGGCAGGCAGACAGGACAGGGACTTGGTCAGGGAGGGCGTGGAAAGGGAAGGGAGCCAGTGGGACTCAGGCAGGCCTGGTCTGGGGTGGGAGGGCAGGGCACCTTTGGCCTAGCAGAGGGGCCAGCCCAAGATGCAAGCTGGGAACAGAGAGCAGGAACTTGGCTAGGGCTGAGAACTCTGCTGTCCTGAAGGGCAGCTGTGTGCACCAAGGTGGGGTGTGCTCAGGGGCCAGCCAACAGTCAAAGGAAAGCAGACAGAGGCTACTTATGGTCCAGAAGGATGTGTGTGTGTCCGCTCTCTTCTCTCTGTCCCCCTCTCTCTTTTCTTTCCTCCCCCGTCCCCCGACCTTCTCACGCTCTCTGTCTCTCTCACACCCAGCTGCTGACAGCTGGGGGAGTTACCTGTCACTCTCCACGCCCACACTGACAGGGCAGTGCCAGCATAGCTTAGAGGCACTGCAGAAGCACCGTCCAGAGAATATGTGAGGGCTACTTCCCCGCGGCAGGCGGTGGGGGGAGGTTGGGAGGGGGGGCAGCGGGTGAGACTTCAAGCCAGCCCAAAGCAGGAGGATGAGCCAGAGGTGGGCATCCTGCCCACTGGGCAGTGGGGTCAGTCTGGCTCCTTCCATACAGCTGCCTGAGGTTAGCCTCCCCAGCAAAACTCCCAGGAAGAGAACATTCAAAAAAGGCCTAATCAGAAGCCCGGCCAGGCCCAGCCAGCAGCTGTCAGAATGTCTGTAATTACTTCAAACTTTCTTAATCCCTCAACTTGGGCAAGTGTCTTATGTAACCCATCCGTCCATCAGCCAGCAGGCAGGGGTGCAATGAGCAGGCATGTCCTCAAGTGATCCCAATGTGTCTGGGCCACAGGCTGGCTGGGAGGAGCCCCCATTCTCCAGACCCCAGCTTCCTGTAGATTCTACCCAGGTCAGGGGACTGTGTGCCCCATGACCCAAGGGCTTCCAGACCCGGCCGGTGGGCCGTGGGGGTTTCCATAGCATTGACCCTGCCTCATGGGCCCCCAGGAGTGCAGAGCAGAGCTGTGCTTCCCAGGGTTATTAAGGCTTGACCTCTCAGAAGCAGGTCGCCAAGCCTTTCTTCCTAGGCACTTCCAGGTGGGTTCAAAGCACCTGTCTTTCAGCTAATGGCCAAGCACTTAACTGTGTCCACCACCAGGGACTCCGGGAAACACCCAGGGACAACCAGACATCAAGGCTGACTTCCCTCATGTCACCCTCTCCCGGGTCACTGGCCGAGCACACATTCTCTCTTGTGGGGGACTCTCCTTCCTCCATTGTCTATCCCTAAAACCTACTCCGTGATATCAAAGAATTTGACCTGGCCCATCTGCAGGTGTGTGACCCAAAAAAGGAGGTGCCCCGGGTGACAACTAAGGGCGTCGATACTGGTACCTGAGAGCCCAGGTCCTGACTCCAGGGTGGTGTGGCCTTGCCCCAGTTAGCTAAGCCCTTCCAAGCCTCACGTGCCTTATCCATGCAGCGGAGACAGCCGACGAGCTTGTTGCTGCCTGATGTGGGCCACAGTGACCCTGTGTGGCACAGTCGACCTGCCCCATATGTTTTCTCGATGATAATCTTTATGGGAGCAAATCACCGGGTCTTTCTCTCAAAGCACAGCTGGTTGGGCTCAAACCGCCAATCTGTCAGTTGGCAGGCAATCACTTCAGCGTTGCATGGCCAAGGCTCCTTACTGAGAAGACGAAAGGAGGTTATCCCATCAAGAGTCTCAAACCGTATCCACCTACAACAAGTTCTAGATCAAGCCTTACGACTTACACCCATGGGGTAGCCGAGGATGCCTCCTGGTAGATTATTCCAGCAAAGACATAACTCTTGGCACCTCCCAGAGATTCCCATCTGGCTGCATCTCTCCCCAGGAGTGGGCCAAAGCCAGGTCACCATCTCCCAGGCCCAAAGAACATCAATGCATGGTGTTACCTCAAAACCTGCAAAACGGGGCCAGAGAGCACCTGAGGGGGCAGGGTAACTGAGGGTGGATTGTAAGGACCTCTCGCCTTCAGCTGAGCAGAGTTTACCCAGCCCCGCTGTGTTCACCAAGACAGCTCCAAGCAATCCAAACTCACTCAAGTCCATTCTGCCCCATAACAACCCTACAGGGCAGGGTAGAAGTGCCCCTGTGAGATTCTGAGACTGCAACTCTTTACAGGAATAGAAAGCTCCGTCTTTCGCCTGTGGGGTGGTGGGTGGTTTTGAAATGCTGATCTTTTGGATCACAGCCCAACGCATAACCACTGTGCCCCCAGAGCGCCAGCCTCTGAGCAATAGGCTGAGCCATAGCAATAGGCGGGGATGATGTGGTGCCATTTCTGGAAGTGGGGGTAGGAGATGAGAGAGCAGCCCCTGAGTGGTTAAGAGGACCCCTGGGATGAAACAGCCCCAGGCTTTCCTCTCTCCGGATACATGCTGAAGCTCTGGCCCTTGAACCTGTGGTTGAGATCCTGTTTGGAAAGAGGGGTTTTCTTTTGTTTGGTTAGTGTAGCCTTGCCAGCAAAGAGTGGGGCCTACCCGTAATCCCCTCTGCATTATAAAGAGAGCCAAAAGGACTCAGAAGAGCAGGAGTCGGACACGATTCCCTGTGAAGACCCCGTCTCCAAGCTCGGGAACACCAAGGATCTGGGCCAACACCAGAAACCAGGAGAGAGGCTCACGGAAGGCCTCGGCATGGCTGAGATTGGGATTCTGGGCCTTCAGAAGAGTGAGAAAATAGTGTCTGTTCTGTACAGCCACCCAATGTGGTAGCTGTGTTACAGCAGCCACAGGAGACTAACCACCACCCCATTGGTGGGCAGAAGAGCAGCCGGTCACCTATGGGTGGAGCATGAAAGAACATTCCCCTGGGGGCTCTCTCCAATCAGCCCAGCAAAGGGAACCTAGGATAGGAGCGGGTGCACTGCGCCAGCAGTCATCCCTGCTCCCCCGGGCCAGCCAGCCTTCCTGCCAACACCGGCCTTGGTCTCCAGGTCAAGTGAACAAAGAGAATGTGGGGGTCCCCCGATAAGCCCACTGGACACACATCCCCATCCAGGCCCACTCACAAAGCGTCGGTGCATTGTCTCCTCGAGCATCACAAGCCACTGCCAAGGTTCTGGAGAAAGAGAGGGGTCCCGGATGCAGCAGCTGTCTTTTTGTCCCTCTTTGGAAAGGTATAATGCCTGTCCTTGTGAGAGCAGCTGGTGTCTATGAGCTGGGATTCAATGGCGGACGGAGGAGGTCTCGCCGCTGGCCTTCCTGGCGCACAAAGGCGTCCTTTGAGCCGAGTAGGACACCCACGTGAGCCTCGGAGCCACAAATAGCACCGGAGAGGGCGAGCCCTTTGTGACTGGTGAATCGCCTGATAGGGGTCCAGAGGCGGAAGGAGCAATCAGGGCATCTTGCTGCGAGGAGAAGGAGGCTCCGCACTGTCTTCTGCGCCGGCTGCTCCGGCCCCTCCTTGCCAAGACTCAGTGCCGGGGAAATCTAGAAATAAACACTTGAGCCCACTAACAGTCGCTGCCACCCCACCCCGGACAGGGCGGCTCTAGGTCGCTTTCACTGGTCACGACCTGATTTCCCTCCAACTGCCCCCTGGATTGTTAATTCTACCTGGATTAGCTCGAGTTTCATGGGAACTTGGCTGGATGGATGTCAGAGAAGTGCCTCCGGAGGGAGGCGTTCTTCGGTGAACAGAGGAAAAGCCTGTGTGCTTCTCTACCAGCGCCCACCCCAGAAGAGGGGGTTAAGGATGACTCCTCACCCCCACCCCCACCTCCTGACCAAGACTGTTGAATGATCTACATGTTTGCCTCGTTGCCTTTCTCAGCTCCGAAAGCTTGCTTTGGAGCGAACCCGGCAGGCCTGTCTCTGCAGGGCAGCCAGGCTCGGGGGTGCTGGCAAAAAGGAACCACTCTCGGAATGCTGGCACCTCGTTCAGCTTTGGCCCGGTGAGCCAAAAAGGGTGGGAGACCCTACATGACAGGGGAAGGGGCTTAAGTCTCTTGAACCCCCAGACTAAGCTCAGGCCAGGCCAAGTCACTGCACAGAAATCAGGTCCCTCCTGCTGGCCTTTGGGATTACCCTTCCCAGTAAAGCTGACTCCACCCCAGTCCCAAATGGGCGTGTATCTCATGCCTGGCCAATCAACTGCAGTCGGCCGCTCCGGCGATGGTGACTGGTTTTCGGTAGTGCACGAGATCCAATCAGAGACGAGGCATTGCCTTCAGTAAGCTACCTGCACGCACGTGTAGACATGTCGTCTGGGGACTTGGAGCTGTAAGGATGTTCCTGGCCTCCGTCTTCTTGCCTGTCTTCCCGCACGTGGAGACCACACAGAGTGGGAAACACCAGCGACTGGGGCCCGCCCGTAGTGGCTGCGTGTGAGCCCCGAAGCCCAGGGGCTGCAGACATGTGATGTGCATGCATTCCGCTCTCTTGCTTGAGCCGATTTAGGTTTATGTTCCTTGTCACCTGCAACCAAAGTGCTACCAACTCAGATGTTATCCCCATCTGGTGATCAGGAAAGTGAGGCACAACGAAGTTAAACAATTAGGTCAAGTTCACACCGCTATCTAGTTGCACAGCTGAGCTGTCAACCCAGACATGCCTGGATTTGCCTCAAACAAATGATCTACTTCGCCAAGTCGATGGTGTCTCTTTCTTCCATGGACCACGAAGAAAGATTAGGGGGAAAGACGGGGCTTTCTACTCCCGTAAAGAGTTACAGTCTCAGAAACCCGAAGGGGCAGTTCTACCTTGTCCTGCAGGGGCTCTGTGATTCTGCATCGACTTGGTGGTGAGTCAGGAAGAAATATTAAGGAGGCATCCTGGATGATACAAGAAGATGAAGTGCCCCCAATAAAATTATTTTTAAAAAATAAAAGGAAAATCTTATCATAAAAAAAAAAAGATGAAGTGCTGTTTTGCTGGCTGAAAGGTGGATGACTTGAACCCACCCAGAGGAGCCCCTGAAGACAAGCCTGCGGGAAGGGGTCGTCTGCTTTCAAGAAGTCGCAGCCTTGAAATCCCAGCGGGGGAGCCCCTCCGCTCTGTACACGTGGGGTGCCAGGAGTCCGAATTGACTCCATCGCAACCAACAAGAAAGCAGAAGATCTATAAAGGGTGCCAGTTAAACTTGAACACATGCTATCCAATCACATGCAATGTCGCGAGAGAGCGCTTGAAGAAAGTCTTATAGACTTAAACCTGGAGGGTCTTTATTCCTCACAGAGCTCTCATCTACATACATAAAAAGGAAATCATACATTCGATACGCTGGCTGTGGGTTTTGTACCTTTTTCCCACATGCAGAGTCTCGCTCTTCTGAGTCACCTTCTGATGCCCAGGCATCAAGGTCTGTGGTTTCCCACACGGTGCTGTGCTCCGCGCTACCCTCAGGGTGACGGGGACACGACATTCCTTCAAAGAGGACTCCGCCATTGTGTCTGCGCCTTTTCTTCCCTGCTGCCGGCACCCATCCAGCAAGTCATGCACTGGTGCTTCTGAAGTCTTGCTAGAAGGGGTCAGGGAGAGGTGTTCAGCCACAAAGAGAACCCCTATTTCTCCCTCAAATGGTCCCTAAATGGTCTGTGAGCTGGATTACTGAGGCCACCGTTGCCCGTGTGTCACCAGCTCACATGCGTACAGGCAAGGACAATCACGTCTCGACTGCACCCTCACTCACAGGACGCATGCCAATGCCAGAGATGCTGAAACAGGGAAGGATGTGGGGTCCCACTGGTGAAGCAGGGCAGTCGGGAGAGAGTGCTCTGTGGTCCTTAGAAGCCAGGATGGCATGACAGGCACTATCCATGGCTAGAATCCCCAGCGAAATAGATCAGACACTGTAGCCGCAAGGATGCACTCAGCATAACAACCATCCTGAGGGTGGCACAGCTCTGGGCCACTGCTCATCCTGCTACCCACAACAGTGTCACTTTGTCCCACATTCAGAGTCGCCCACGCATCAGGGTCTGTGGTTTTCATGAGACACAAGGTCTCCATGACTCAGTGCAGACTGGATGGCCGCTCACAATACCAAGGTGGGCAGACAGCTTGCCCATCCATCGACCATCTCATTTGGTTCTGAAAACAGTGATGAAGAGCAAGAGTCTCTATCTGGATGTCCGTGGGAGGATCAAAAGACACAAAAGTCATGTAACGGTCCATAGACCACACAGCTAGCTAAGGCGCAGAGTCCAGATTCAGACCCAAGCTTGTGTTGGATTCATGCCGTCTGGCCACTGTGACCACTCAGAGAATCCTTTCTGCCACCCAAATGGCACACACTGACACATCGCAGTCTGGAGAGCAATGCATGCTGTTGTTGTTGTTTGCTGTTGAGTCAGTTCCGACTCATAACGACCCTAGGTACAACTGATCAAAACACTGCCCAGTACTGCGCCATCCTCAGTTGTTTGAGCCCATCGATGCAGCCACTGACAGTCCAGCCTGTTGCAGGCCTTCCTCTCTTTTGCTGCCCCTCTACTTCACCAAGCATGGTGACCTTTTCCAGGGCCAGATCTCTCCTGCTACCATGTCCAAAGTATGTGAGATGAAGTCTCACCAGCCTTGCTTCTGAAGAGCATTCTAGCCATCCTTCTTCCAAGACAGGTTGGTTTGTTCTTTTGGCAATCAATAGTACTTCCAGGATCCTTCACCAGCACCACACTTCACATGCACCCGTTGCCTCTTCTCCAGTCTTCCTTATTCAATGTCCAACTTCACCATGGCTTGGGTCGTGGTACACTCACCCTCAAACTAACAGCCTTGCTTTGCAACCCTTGGAAGAGGTCTTGTGCAGCAGATTTACCCAATGCCACGCATCTTTTCAGTTCTTGGCTGCCATTTCAATGAGTGCTGATTGCGAATGCAAGCAAGATGAAATCCTTGACAACGTAAATCTTTTCTCCATTTATCATGATGCCACCAGTTATTCCAGTTATGAGGACTTATATTGTCTTTACATTAAGTTATAGCCCATCTTGAAGGGCTATATCTTTATCAGTGAGTGTTTCGAGTCCTCCTCGCTTTCGGCCAGCAAGGTCCTGTCCTCTGCATGTGGCAGTCTGTTGATAACTAGCCCTTCCTCCAAGCTTGCTGTGGAGTTCGTCATCATGTAGTCCACAGGGACGCACAGTTGATTTCAAAGAAGTTTCCTGATCTTCCTCCCAGCGAGATGAGAGAAGTCACTATAACGTTTTGAGAAACACGTGTTGGAAAGTTTGTTGACCACAAAGATAGGTCATAAACCAACGATGGTCACAAATAGAGGCACCTGGCAGGACTAAGTGACTGACACAGTGAGAGAGTTTGTTGTGCCAGCCTGGCTGATAAACACAGGCCGGCGCGGAGTAGGGAATCAGTGGAGAGGTCTAGGGGGCTGGTCCCAGCCCCAAATACTAAGTGGATGCCTGCCCCTCCCC